>NC_066580.1:489979390-490311533 GCF_024323335.1 Lathyrus oleraceus | reverse complement strand
GAGAGACTTTATTAAGGTTCCAACCTCCAGTTATCAAATCTTGCAAAAAAACATATACCAAAATTTATAAAGAAATATATGGTGCCTCATTAAAAACCCATGCGGCCGTAGGGAAAAAAAGTTTGACCTTGTTAAATGAATAATGTTTTTAAAATAAATTAAATAATCGGAAAAGGTGATACCTCACCATAATTGATCCAATGATAACCTAACAAAACATGACCTTAAACCTAAAAACATCTTTGAACCCGTTTTGGCCTCTTCACGTGACACTTACATGCTCTTATGAAATATTGCGTTCAACTCTTCATTTTCCAGGGAGACATTTCCTCCGCTTTGGGCTCTTCTCCTGGCTTCAAGCTCATAAAATTCACCTTTTGCGCTTCTGGATGTTGGGTATAGACCCTACCATGGTCTTCTTCTTTAGCTTCAATTTATATAGATACCACATCTTGGAGGTCTCTTGATCATCTTGGACAACCTCAACACGCCCGTTGGGCAAATAGTACTTCATGCACATGTATAATGTGGACAGGGAACCCCCTAAGATATTGAAAGAACATTTCCCTATGATCATGTTGTATGAGGAAGAGGTGTTTGTAGAAAGATATATTGTCTTTATCATCCCCGGCGAGCCTTGATATGCTTTGAGTTCGTCCAGGTCCATGTGATGTCTCTTGAAAGCATCCAATAAATGCCACCAATGAGCCTTGATAAGCTTTGAGTTCGTCTAGGTCCATGTGAAGTCTCTCGAAAGCATCCGATAAAGGATGTTTACAAAACTCCCCTGATCAATCAATACTCTCTTAATCTCCAAGGCATCACACCTCACAGTTATGACCATGAGGTTGCTATCATGGGGATGAATTCCAACAATGTCCTTCTCAAAGAATTTAATCTCACACTCCATAGCTTCTTTTTTTCCTAGACCAGGGTTGGTAGGTGAGCCTTTTACGTTCTAGATTTGGTGTGCATATTTTCTACGGGCGGAGTTAGTTTCCTTTACCCCAATGAACCCTCTTGTTGTGGTGTCGAGGGTGTGACACATAATCATATCTCTGGAGCCGCATGGTGATTGGGTGGAGTCGCCTCGTACATATTTCCTTAAGTTGCCTTCCTGGACAAGAAGCTTAATCTGTTTATTTAGCTGATAACAGTCTTTTGTGATGTGACCCTTGACTTATGAAATTTACTTCACCTGTTGAGTTTAGATCCCATGATGTTTGACTTATGGGACAATGGAAGAGGAATATCGTGTGTGCGGAAGAGCTCACGCCATATCTACTCAAGGCAAGTGTTTATGGGCGTAAAGTTCTCTATAGGCCTCCTGCTCTTCTTGAAGGTCGCCTTATCTGTGACAGGTAAAGTATAATGGCTCTTGCGCGACTACTACGAGGCATCAGGGTTGTCAGATATCCGTTCATTAACATCCCTAGAATTTTCTCTATGTTTTTATCCTCGACCTTTATGTGATATTATGCGCGTGTCACCACTTCTTCCAAGGAAACAACAAGCGTATGGGTGAAAAAATTCATTAAAATCCATGACCCCTAGTCTGCTATTGAAGGCTCATACGGACATCTCCTAGTCTGGGTGGACAACCTTGACGATCGTCTCATTGAACTAGGCGAAATACTCTCTCAAGGATTCTAAATGGACTTGACAATTGTTGAACAGACTAGTGGTCGACATCCTCATGTGAGTCGTGGAAGACTTATGTACCACCTTGATGTTAATGTGTGTCTCTGAAGGTATTGGAGAGGAACTTACATTTTAGGTCTGATGATCACCATTTGTGTATTAATGGATGTGACATACTTCTAAGGGTTACTTATTCCATCAAATTTTGCGAGCAGTGGCGGCTTGAAACTTTATGGCATATGGCTTTATAAGGCAACTGACCCCTTCTTGTTCTATTTTTAGTAGGGGTGGCAAAATGGATTCGACACATTAGGCATGCCCGTATTGCCGACACTTTAGTGCGGGACGTGCCAAGGATTTAAGCATCCACTATTTAATGTGTTTGCCCCGTCCTGCCATGTTTTTTTCGGGTTTTTGCAGGCATGGGTAGTAACATAATTTTATGCCTTTTTAAGCCAAGAAGGTGCAGTGCGACAATGTCCACGAGCAAGCCCCGTTCCGCCCGCATTTTTGTGCGGGACAGGTTAAGGTTTTAGGATTTAGGCCCACACCCTACATTATATCCGCCTCATCCCGTTTTTTTTCGGGCTTTTGCATGGCAGACTTATATGGGACGGCATGGCCGTTTATCACCCCTAATTTTTAGCAAGTAAAACTATTTTTAATTTTTATATTTAAATTATACAATATAAAATTTTAAAATTTAATAGTGCAAAAGTTTATATTTTTTATAAGTAATTAAAATTTAATAAATAACACTGTATTCAAAAGTAAAATTTAATAAATAATACAATAGTTTCATTACAATTAAAAAATCACCATAAACCTCTCTATATACTGGCAGTTAAATAATATAATAAAAACTAGAATAAAAAATTCAATAGTATATTCTATTTCTATTCAGATTAAAAATTGGTAGGCAGATTGAGAGAGAAAATGAGAAAAGGACCTAAAACCAGGTAGGTAGGTGGTAAGAGTGGATAGAAGAAGAACGCATGGTTTGAAACGTGATTACTTGGTCACCTCTTGTTTCTTTCTTAAAACTAAAACTATCGTTCACTCCCACCTAACACCACCTCAACTCTACCTCGTTGATTTTTCTTTCTTCACCCACCAATCCTTTAACCTCTCCTCTCCTCTCTCTTATATTACCACATTTCCCTTTCCTCGTTTCTCTATCTTTATTTCATTTCCTTCAAAAGCAACTATTTACCTTTTTCTCCTTTTCCACTGAACAATATGTTGTCAGTAGCTCCTTCTCTTGATGCCAAACAAACCCCAGAACTTGATCAGATAAATCAGCAAAAACCAGGTGATTATGTTGATAATCCCATTTCCAAGCAAACTAATCACATTTTTAAATCTAAATTACCTGATATACCAATCTCTAACAACCTTCCACTTCACACCTACTGCTTCGAGAAACTTCCTCAAACCGCCGATCGTCCTTGTCTCATCGTCGCTTCCACCGGAAAAATCTACACCTACGCAGAAACTTATCTCCTTTCGAGAAAAATCGCATCAGGTTTATCCAAACTCGGTATTCAAAAAGGAGACGTCATCATGATTCTCCTCCAAAACTCAGCTGAATTTGTTCTCTCTTTCATCGCTGCCTCAATGATCGGCGCCGTAGCAACCACCGCCAATCCATTCTATACCACAGCTGAGATCTTCAAACAAATAACAGCTTCCAAGACGAAGCTGATCATCACACAAGCAATGTATGTTGACAAACTCCGTCCGAACGAAGAGAACGGTGATTTTGACTTTAAGGTGATCACTATCGACGAACCGCCGGTGAATTGTTTACATTTCTCGGTGATTTCTGAAGCGAAGGAAGAGGAATTGCCGGAAGTTGAGTTCGATCCGGAAGACGCGCTGGCACTTCCTTTTTCTTCCGGTACGACGGGATTACCTAAAGGTGTAATTCTAACGCATAAGAGTTTAATAACGAGTGTGGCTCAACAAGTCGACGGCGAGAATCCGAACCTGTATTTAGCAACAGAAGATGTTCTTCTTTGCGTTCTTCCATTGTTTCATATATTTTCTCTCAACAGTGTGCTATTGTGTGCACTGAGAGCAGGGAGTGCGGTTCTGTTAATGCATAAATTCGAGATCGGGACGTTGCTTGGTCTTATACAAGAACATAAAGTGACGGTGGCGATGGTGGTTCCGCCGCTAGTTTTAGCGTTAGCGAAGAATCCGAAGGTTGCGGAATTTGACCTTAGCTCGATACGGTTGGTGCTGTCCGGAGCTGCCCCGTTAGGGAAGGAGCTCGAAGAGACTCTCCATAACAGAATTCCTCGAGCTGTTTTGGGACAGGTAACTTCTATTTTCTAATTTTCTTTACAATATTTCGTAAATATAAAAAATCAATTTCTATATATAATTTTTATTGAGATTACTAATGTCAAATGTGATAAATATTTTTAATACGGAATACAATATTGTTTAGAAGTATTTTTTTTTAGTTTTCTTTTCTATTTAAGGTCTTTCATTTGATTTGGCTTTTTATTTTCAATCCTCTCGATGCTTATACGGTTCTTCTTTCATCATCAGCTTTTATTACCATGCAAAACTAGGAATGAAACACTAGGCCAAATTTATTGAGGGTATTCTCGTCATTTGGAGTATTAACAGCTAAACTATTTTTTCTGATCTTCTTAACCTTAACGTGGCTAACAACAACACCAATACAATTTTTTTTGCCACTAGTAGTTGGGGGTAATTATGTATCAAATGGTTTTAGTTACTTCTGATAGAAGTTATGAATGGTTTTAATCTTCTTTTGATAGAAGTTATGGATTATCACTAAAACGATTATCGATTGATTGATCAATACAAATTTTAGTTAAACAAAACACATATTAAAATAACTTAGTTGCATATATGAACAATTCGATTTTTTTATATAAACGGATTTGAATGTCGGAATTGATCCGCATACTAATTTCGATTAGGTTCAGATGACTATGTTAGAACCGCACCGAATCCGGTCGAATTCAAATAATATTTATTTATTTATTTTTTATTATTATAGGGCCGATTCATTATAAAAGTATTATACTCACCAAAATAGAAATATAAAATTTTGAAAATGATTTAATTTATGATTTAAAATATGATAATGACCAAATTCATGATATTGAATTTTTTGTTTGTTTAGTATTTTAAAGTTTTGATAGTTTCTTTAAAAAAATTAAAAAATAAATGTTTGTAAATTTTATAAAAAATAGTCATTTTTATAGTTTAGCTCAATAAATGTTAAACCGACTAAACTCATCCGATTTATCAGTCAAATCGATTTTATTTAATCCATTAAAAATCAAAATTTTATCAATTGAAAATAGAGCTTAAACCCTAATTAAGTTTTGGACTTAATTTCGACTCAAACGGACACTTGTTCAGCCCTAATTACATATTATCTTTTATTTTAAAAAGTAATGAAATTACAAACAATTAATTTTTATTATTTTGAAAATAAACATTTTGGTTTCCTAAAGAAGAATACAATATCCCATAAATGTTCTACCAACATAGTACAGTATTAATGTTTATTATATGTTCACATCTTTGATGAATATGATTGCAAGAGGACAATAAACCCCTACCTACCACTTCTTTTTCTTTGGTTGGTAAAATACTTGGTCAGTTAGGAAACAGCATAAGCATTGCTGTATCTGCATTCAGTCAAGCAGTTGAGGGCATTGCTCGATCTAATAGTACATATTTAATATTTATTATATTTATATAATTTATTAGAACATCAGATCTAAATCAAATGACTCTTATTCTTGTGTTGACTGCAATCAAACATGATCTACTAGTAATTCTCAGCATTTACTTGACAAAGTAAAATGATCTCTTGTTAGAAAATTGGAAATAGCTAAAATTGTTCTTTGACTTATTTTCTCAGCATAATTTGAAATTTTTTGTTCTTCTCCACAACTTGGATCTTTTATAATAAGGCCAATGACCATTATTCTTTAACAAAATTTCCATTAGTATTTCTAGCGTGTATGTGTAGTACACTCATATTTTATTGCTTAGAGTCAAATTGGCAACGTGACCTAGGACTAGGAGTATGTAATTTGGGTTAGTTTATCTGGTTTAGTTTCAACCCTACCTAACAAGTATGGTCAAAGTTTTGCTGCCTACTACTTGCCAAAATTGCAATATAACTAGTCAACTTCAACCAACAAGAATAATCTTTCTAATTAAAATAAGTTCACTGTTAAATAGAGAGTTAATTTTATTAATAAAAATATTACTCTCACACATTCACAAAATAATTTAAATTATTAATAAGGTGTATATTTGTTCTCCAGATCAAATGTATATACCAAAAACAAAGTATTTTCATTTCAAAATTTATATTTAAATAACTTATGCTCAGTTAGATTTGTGAACTTAAATTAAATGTGTTATTTTATATTTTCCTTTAATGACCTTAATTGGGAAACTGTATATGCATGTGTCTTTCAGGGGTACGGTATGACAGAGGCAGGTCCTGTACTCTCCATGTCTTTGGGCTTTGCAAAGCATCCATTTCCAACAAGATCAGGCTCATGTGGCACTGTTGTAAGAAATGCAGAACTCAAAGTTCTTGACGCTGAAACTGGTCTTTCTCTTGGTTATAATCAAACTGGTGAAATTTGCATCCGAGGCCAACAAATCATGAAAGGTATATATTTTTTCTTCAATAGATCAAATATCCCTAGGAACAAACAAGAAGATAATTTCATGATAAAATTTGTTTTTAAGTATTTTCAAATTATACACCTCAATGTTTTAGGATATTTGAATGATGAGAATGCAACAAAGACTACTATTGATGAGGAGGGCTGGCTTCATACTGGTGATGTTGGCTATATAGATGACAATGATGAGATTTTCATAGTTGACAGGGTGAAGGAACTCATCAAATTCAAAGGCTTCCAAGTATGAATTTATTTAATTTATCAAACACATTTAATTAAATTTTCTTAATAAAATAAAATTGTATACAAAGGAAAGAAGAAGAAAAAGTGACATCAACAACCAGTCATATGCTTAATTATTATTGTCATGTTAGGTGCCCCCTGCTGAACTTGAAGGCCTTCTTGTAACTCATCCATCAATTGCAGACGCAGCTGTTGTTCCGTAAGCATCTTAATATATTTGAATCTTGATTTCATTGTTCCTATATAAATAATAATAATAATTAATATTCATGAAACTAAATATGTTAACAGTCAAAAAGATGTTGCTGCTGGTGAAGTTCCTGTAGCCTTTGTGGTAAGATCAAATGGAAATGATTTAACTGAAGAGGCTATAAAGGAGTTTATATCTAAACAGGTACACCTTCTCATGTTAATTATAAGAAAAATAATAATAATAATTTACAATTATTAATAACAGTGGATAATCTCATTTATTAGGAGTTTGATCTTGAATGACATGTGGTATTTGTTTGTTGTGAACAGGTGGTGTTTTATAAAAGACTACACAAAGTTTATTTCATTCATGCAATTCCCAAGTCTCCAGCAGGAAAGATATTGAGGAAAGACCTTAGAGCAAAGCTTGAAAACTCCACTCAAATGCCTTAAAAGATAGAATCTTTTTTATTCATTTTTCTCCTTATTCCTAATACCTCTTCCTTATTTGTTCATTTGTCTCTTTCTAGGTCTCACGTGTAGTTTATGTGTTTATAATCTAAGGTATAAAGTCAATCGAATAAATAGTTTTATGTGCACACACTCCACTCCTCACCCTCCATTGCCTTTACTTTTTCTGTGGTTCGTTGTGCTTGTAATGTGGGAGTTTAAAGACATTAATGTTACTATATATCAATCTTTTGTTGGAAATTGTTTTGCAATATTAGTTCCAAAATGACAAAAGAGTTAAATAGCATTTAATGATTTGAATTCAATTTTTTAGTTATTGTTTTGTTTGAATTTTGAATTCAATTTTCATATCTTTTCATGAAATAGTGTCATATATGAAACATTGTGTTTTATGGTGAAATGGTGTTGTTTCATCAAAGGTTGCAAACTTTTGAAACAACATCCATATCTCCTATAAATATATGATTCTATTCAGAAAAATAACACAAGAACTAAAAACGAATTTCTCTTCCAAATTCCAGAAAACCTTCCTTGCATTTCGGGTTCTTCACGTGTCTTGTGCAGACTCGAAATAAGGCTGACATTATCCTGAGTGTTCTTGCATTTTCCAACTCTAAGACATAATAAAAGAGTGCTTGAAATACTTTTAAGGAAAGTGATTCTCAATCACGATTCAGTCCTGGATCCATTTAATTTTACCGAATTTTCTATCAATCTTAAAAGTATTAGTAACATAATGGCTTCAGACGCTGTTGTTTCAAGCATCAAAGTGATGAACCAGGATCTTGTCAAGTTAGATCGATTTGATGGAACAAATTACACAAGATGGCAAGACAAGATGACATTCCTATTGACTGCCCTGAAGGTTCACTATGTTCTTGATCCCGACCTACAACCAATACCTGAACCAACAGAAAATGATTCGGAAGAACTCAAGAAGGAGCGCAAGAAACGCAAGGAGGACGAACTGCTTTGTCGTGGACACATTCTAATACTTTATCTGATCGTCTCTACGACCTCTACACAGACAATCCATCGGCAACAGAAATATGGAAGGCACTAGAATTCAAGTTCAAGGCTGAAGAGGAAGGTACGAAGAAGTTCTTAATATCTAAATATTTCGATTTTAAATTCTTAGATTCTAAGCCCATTCTTCCCCAAGTGCATGAATTGCAAGTTCTGGTCAATAAAATAAAGGCCGTAAAAATAGACATCCCTGAGACCTTCCAAGTCGGTGCAATTATTGCAAAATTACCACCTTCATGGAAAGGCTACCGAAAGAAATTGTTGCACAGTTCCGAGGACTTCTCCTTGGAGAAAATTCAGAAACATCTTCGAATCGAGGAGGAATCGAAGGAGAGGGAGAAATCAGAACCCCCTACTCATTTCAAAACAAACGCTGTGACCAACAAGGGAAAGAAGAGACATGATGGCATAAAGAGTCATCTTGGACCAAAGAAAGAACATAACAAGTTCAAGAACTCTGGCGGTCATAAAGGTCCAAAGAACGGATGTTTCGTATGCGGTAAACCTAGACACTATGCTCGAGATTGCAGACAAAATAAAGCAAAAAATGAGATCAATGCAATTCGATCAGATGATGACATAATTGCTACAGTGAGCGAAATTATGGCAATCAAAGGAAAAGTTCAAGGTTGGTGGTATGACACTTGTGCTACAGTGCATGTTACTTATGACAAGGCTGCATTCAAAACCTATTCTGAAGCAATTGATGGACAAGAGGTACAAATGGGAAATGAAGTCCGCTCTAAAGTTGTTGGAACCGGTTCGGTCGAACTTAACTTCACTTCTGGAAAGAAAGTTACACTTGTAAATGTGCTTCATGTTCCAGACATGAATAGGAATCTTGTTAGTGGGGATTTATTGGGAAAACCGGGTATTAAATCTGTATATGAATCGGGCAAACTTATTTTGACCCGTAATGGTGTATTCATTGGAAAAAGGATATTCCGCAGAGGGAATGATCAAACTATGTACTAATGATAATATTATTAATGAAATTTCTAATTCCGTTTACATGCTTGATTCCGTTTCTTTATGGCATAATAGATTAGCACATTGTGGTATTAGTTCTATGAAGAGACTAATTAAATCTGGACTAATTTCATGTAATATAAAGGATTTCAAAAAATGTGAATTATGTGTTGAATCAAAAATGATTAAGAAGCCTTTCAAAAGTGTTGAAAGGAAAACGAAATTACTTGATCTTGTGCACTCAGATTTGTGCGAATTTAATGGCATGTTGACACGTGGAGGGAATAGATACTTTATTACATTCATAGACGATTCCTCTAGATACACTCATGTATATCTCTTAAAGCATAAAGATGATGCATTTAATGCCTTTAAGAATTATAAAGCAGAAGTCGAAAATCAATTAAATAAAAGTATAAAGGTCCTTAGAAGTGATAGGGGCGGCGAATACTTTTCAATTGAATTTGATGCATTATGTGAAGAGCACGGTATAATACATGAATGTTCGGCACCACGAACACCGCAACAAAATGGCATGGCAGAAAGAAAGAATCGAACATATCAAGAGATGATGAATGCCATGTTGATGCATTCTAAATTACCCCTTAACTTGTGGGGTGAGGCATTATTGTCCACCTGTCATATAATCAATAGAATTCCGTTAAAGAAAACTGGTATATCTCCATATGAGTCATGGAAAGGCAGAGCGCCAAATATCGATTACTTTAAAGTGTGGGGGTGTGTGGCATACTACAAAAACATGGACCCTAAAAGAACCAAGTTGGGTCCTCGAGGAATAAGATGTGCTTTTGTAGGATATGCACAACACAGTAAAGCATATAGACTCTTAAATCTAGAATCTAATGTAATTGTTGAATCCCGGGATGTAGAATTCTTTGAAAACCTTATCACAAAGGATAAAGGATCGGAGTCGGCCACTAATAAAGAATCTCATGAAGATAACTCTTCTCAGATTGTAGAAATACAAACTGAAGGCACTCCTATAATCATTGAACCACAACCCGAGCCTAGGATAAGCAAGAGAATTCGGAAAACAAAGAATCTAGGACCAGATGAGATTGATTCTCAATCTATTTCCTTTTATCTTGTTGAGGGAAATTGTAAGAACTTTGTTCAACGCATTCCGATTATTCTTCAAGTGGAAGATGATCCAAAAACTTATAAGGAAGCAATAACTTCAAGGGACTCCACTTTTTGGAAAGATGCTATCCAAGATGAAATGGATTCAATTGTATCAAACCACACTTGAGAACTTGTTGACTTACCTAAGGGATCAAGGCCCATTGGATGCAAGTGGGTGTTTAAGAAGAAATACCATAGCGATGGTACTCTAAACACTTATAAAGCCAGATTAGTGGCAAAGGGATTTAGACAGAAAGAAGGCATAGATTACTTCGACACATACGCACCAGTAGCAAGAACAACTACTATTAGATTGTTGTTTGCCTTAGCATCTTTGAATGATCTTATAATCCATCAGATGGATGTTAAAACAGCGTTCCTAAATGGAGATCTCGATGAGGGAATCTACATGGAACAACCGGAAGGCTACCTGCTTCCTGGAAATGAACAAAAGGTGTGTAAACTTGTCAAATCCTTATACGGACTAAAACAAGCACCAAAACAGTGGCATCAAAAATTTGACTCTGTAATACTCTCAAATGGATTTATTCCTAATTCTTGTGACAAGTGTTTATACACAAAGACGTGCAAAACCACTGTAATATTCCTTTGTCTCTATGTCGACGATATGTTGATCATTAGTAATGATTTAAAAGGAATCTTAGAAACAAAGAAGTTTCTAACATCCACTTTCAAGATGAAAGATCTTGGACTTGTTGACACAATTTTAGGGATTAAGGTTAAGCGAAATAGTGGGGGTTATGAACTTAGTCAAACCCACTATATTGAGAAAATGCTTGATAAGTTTAAACATCTAAACTTTAAGGAAGTAACCACTCCATTTGATCATGCCAACAAACTTCAAAAGAATAATGGAAGATCAGTGGCTCAATTGGAATATGCAAGTGCAATAGGGTGTCTAATGTACCTAATGCAATGTACCAGACCCGACATATCATTTGCAGTCAGTAAAATGAGTCGATTTACTAGTAATCCAAGTAATGAACATTGGAAGGCAATTACAAGGATTTTTGGCTATCTACTGAAAACCAAGGACCTTGGTCTTCACTATGGAAGGTTCCCTGCCATATTAGAAGGATACACTGATGCGAGTTGGATATCTAATATTGGAGACCATAAATCTACAACTGGATGGATATTTACACTTGCTGGTGGAGCAATTTCTTGGAAGAGCAAGAAACAAACATGCATTACACTTTCGACCATGGAATCAGAGTTTGTGGCTCTCGCTTCCGCCGGTCAAGAAGCGGAATGGTTGAGGGATCTTCTGTTGGAAGTTCCATTGGCTAAAGACAATGTCTCAAAAGTGATGATACATTGCGATAGCCAAGCCACATTAGCAAGAGCATTCAGCGAAGTGTATAATGGAAAGTCTAGACATATAGGACTTAGACATTCGTTCGTAAGAAAATTGATTAAGGATGGAATCATTTCACTCACCTACATACGAACATGCTATAACTTAGCAGATCCGTTTACTAAGCCACTGGCCAGAGACTTAGTACGAACAACCTCGAGAGGAATGGGGTTGAAACTCCTTAAATAAAGGTTCCGACAGCGGCAGCAACCCAATCTTATGTTAACAAAACATTAACTTCAAGATTCAATGGGTAACAACAAGTCGTTGAATTGGATGTAAGTCAAGAATTTGGGAAATAAGGTTGACTGTGTTGAATTGAGGGTTGAGGTTTCCAAAACCTCTTAATGAAGTTCATTAACGAAGAAGAGTATCTATTGGAAAGGATGCTATATGAACCTCACCTATGTGAATTTTGAGATGGTGCCGTCTCAAAGTGAGAGTTGGAGTTTCTCTCATGAAAAATTCATGAAAAGGATAGCATATGGCCATAAATAAGTGCTAAGCGAGATATGTAAAGGAAGAACCTTTAAAGAGTGTGTGTAAGGTAACGCCGGTTTGATCCCATGGATTAATGGTTTAAAAGCTTTGCTACCAAACATTCCGATTAAACTCTGCGTTATCCTCACTAAGGTTAAGTTTAAAATCGAAAGATACCTAACTGTATTAACACTTTTTATATTTCACTATCTGGAATGATTTTTGTCATTATTAGAACTAGTGGGGGATTGTTGGAAATTGTTTTGCAATATTAGTTCCAAAATGACAAAAGAGTTAAATAGCATTTAATGATTTGAATTCAATTTTTTAGTTATTGTTTTGTTTGAATTTTGAATTCAATTTTCATATCTTTTCATGAAATAGTGTCATATATGAAACATTGTGTTTTATGGTGAAATGGTGTTGTTTCATCAAAGGTTGCAAACTTTTGAAACAACATCCATATCTCCTATAAATATATGATTCTATTCAGAAAAATAACACAAGAACTAAAAACGAATTTCTCTTCCAAATTCCAGAAAACCTTCCTTGCATTTCGGGTTCTTCACGTGTCTTGTGCAGACTCGAAATAAGGCTGACATTATCCTGAGTGTTCTTGCATTTTCCAACTCTAAGACATAATAAAAGAGTGCTTGAAATACTTTTAAGGAAAGTGATTCTCAATCACGATTCAGTCCTGGATCCATTTAATTTTACCGAATTTTCTATCATCTTTGTAGATCTTGTTCATCAATGACTTGTTTAATGTGTTGCAAATGTTGTTACTGGAAACAGTTCAGATTGGGACAGTCAATTTTCATTATATTTTAGCTTAGTCGTTCAGCCACAAACTTAGATATACAATAAGAACAAAAGGAGTCAGATTTGATATGAATGATACTTCCTCTAACCATATCATGGTTTGGTATGAAATCAAATATTGTACTACAAAAAAGGTTTCAGACTTTGGAGAATTCTCATAACCCGTCTGACTGGTTGCTTCCCCTTCATTTTCTCATTATCCGTTGCTTAAATGTTTAGAGCAAAGTTTGGAACATATACTAGGAATCTTTGAGATTCCCTATCAATTTTTGTCCATAGGAAATAGTATAAGATTTGGACATCTACACTACACGGGTCAGTTTTTTATTTACTTTGTCGATGTTGATATGTTTTTCTTTACAGAAATAAATCCAACTCATTTCATCAATAATAGCATTCTTAATACAACTATTACAAGATAATGTATGGTCATGAAAATGGCAACTACAATGATGCTTCTGCTAACAAGCGGGCAACATTGTTTGATTCATTCCAAATAAAATTTAGGTAAAATGTTTTCCATGGTTTTTTATATTTACCATTCGTAATGATTCGATTGTTTCGGTTGCTTTTGTTTTGAGCTAAATATTCATAACAAAAAGTCCTTTAAATTTTTACTATGATGCAAATAGTAACTATGAAATAAGGGTATGCTTCATTCAAAAACAACAGAATAATCAAATTGTTACAAACATCAATTATAAAGGACTGCAAGACACATTTGACCTTAAATCTATTAATTTTGGATATTTTTAGTTCATTTCGATCCTTTACCCAACTACATGGTTTGAAATGACTGATATTTCAATTTCTTAACACTCTACACGTCATTTTTTCTCCACTTTTCAATTTAAAACGGTATGCTTTTACAAATTCATAGTAACTCCTATCAAATCAATTAGCCACTTTTCATTACCAATGTTTTCTTTCAGCATGAGTGAAAGGTTAAGAACACTTTGTTTTCAACGCTCTTTCAAATATTCATTTTTTTTTATTGGTTAAAATATGTGTGAATTGTGGGATCTATTTTCAAATTGAGGGACCCTAACATGTTAAAATCAATAAGAAAGTGAGTGTTTAAGAGAGTGTTGAAAAAAGAGGATGCTAGCGTTCCTCTTATACATAGTGGTCATATCAACACAATTCTATGCCGGTCTCATCTCTCTCTTCCATCAAACCACAATCTTTTCTCTTTCATCTCTCAAAGGCGATTGTGGTTTTCTTTAAACATTATCTCTCTGATATGTGGAAACAACAACCTTATTCAGTTTTTTCACAACATTTGTATATTATTCATTATTAAATCAAGTGAAAACTTTTTAAACCTCTATTATTATTCCGTTATTTTGGCCGTGTGACGTTCGTCACGAGCTTGTGACGAGCGTAACAAACTGATTGTGACGGTCGTAACGTGCCCTGTGACGGTCGTCACACTCACATGGCCTGTGACGGTCGTAACGTGTTTTGTGACGGTCGTCACACTCACATGGCCTGTGACGGTCGTAACATGCCTGTGACGGTCGTCACACTCACAAGGTCAGAATTTTGGGGTTTCTGTTTTGCGACTACGCAAAGGTTGTGTTGATGCAATTTAATTTGGTTTTAATTAATTAAAGGAATTAAAAATTTAATTTGCGACTACGCAGCGGAACCCCCTGTCGCATCCGCGAAAAAACAACCGGCGGGCTGAAACAAAAACACAACACAGAGCCGCCACTGCGCGTTATTTATCCCAAGATAGGGAAAGGAAACGCCCAGAGAAACCTGGAAAGGAAATGGTCTCGCGACCAAAGAGAAAGGGTAAGGGAGTCGGTTACGCAAGGGGAAGGTATTAGCACCCCTCACGTCCGTCGTACTCGACGGGATCCACGTTCTAAGAAAAGAAAAGGTTGCTAAAACATCACACACACACACCGAAGACAACACAGGTGGGGTTAAGGGGAAGAAAGCTCGATAGGACATCGCATCCTATGCCTACATATCTCGTCTGGAACGAGAATCAGAGCCACTGTAGTTCGGCTTACGCACGCCAAACAACACAAAACGCACAAACAGATGGCAAACATGGAGCCCGACAACCACTCGATGGAATTACGTCAGCATCCGAACCAAAACACGCACAAAACGGCAAACGTGGAGCCCGACCGCCAATCACTGGACTTACGTCGGCATCCGAACCAAAACACACCCAAAAGGGCAAACGTGGAGCCCGACCGCCAATCACTGGACTTACGTCGGCATCCGAACCAAACACGCAATCAGATAACAAGTAAACACACACAAAAAGAAAAAAAGTGCCCGGAGAGACCTCGCACGGTCTCCTGCCTACATACCTCGTCTGGAACAAGGATCAGGGCGATGTAGTTCCCCCTCAAGGGAAAGAAAAACTAGCCAGAAACCAAGGGAAGACACACTACCAGGGAGCTGGACTCGAGCCTAGTGTTGTCATGCATCATTACCCTATGTTCAGGTTTCTACCTACTTGCACAACTGCAAGCTAATCCTATCCAAGAAGAAAGCCAGCATACAAGCATACAAGCAAACAATTCAAGCATTTCAAACAAATATTCACATAGCACACACTATAACCAATCAAGTGAGGCTCAAACAATGGGTTTGACTGCCGAAGCAAGTCATCTGTACAAGGGTATATTCGCTCTTAACCTTGCCATTACGAGGCTAAGGTGAAGCAGATGAAAGGTGAAGTGAGGATGAGACCTCACAGCTCTTATCCCTGACCAGGGAGAGCTTTAGACAAAGGAGCGTGGGTCCAGAATGGAGGGACCCTTCTACGCTCAAAGACTCTGACTCGATTGTGCAACAGCACAAGATCTTGGGTTTGTGTCCCAATGCATCAACACACAGCCGTGTGAGTAGAGGGACGACTCACAGAATAGTGGGGGATAGATTGCATATCCCTTGGCTTCCACCAATTGCCTCATAGAGGTCTTTACCTGCTTGGCACAAATGTAAACAATCACAAACATCGCCTCTTAAGGAGGACTTCAGACATTTTGCCCGGCCAAGTAACAGGCCGGGTCTCCCAGACTACATGAAGAATAGAAGTCCTACCTCAAGTGGTTTAAAAACCAAGCAGCAGCAAGCAAGTTCTTAAAGAACTGTAAGCGACTAAATGTACCTGAAATCAATCAAGTATCATCAGTACTCAGACAGACAACAATAAACAGCAAATGTTAATCAGTCAGACTATACAAACAACACAAGCACATAAATGTAAGCTACAAGCTCAAGCTCAAGCTTCACAACCTACAAAACAAAGTTATGTTAGTTCTCCACATCAAACAAATTCAATTTTATTGACTTGAATCATTCTCCTTAAGCTTTGCGCATTTCATCCTGAAAAGTCAAACCAAATGTGAGAAACTGGACCACTAGGCCAAGCCTAGGGTCCAAAAGGGAGAAAAAATTCTAAACAGCAAATAATTCTCAACCAAAACCAAATTAATGCAAATGGAAATCAAATGCAATTGATCCCATACTCATATCATTTACCAATCTCATTTCATGCACAATATGGTACAAACTAGGTCAAATGCAACATCCAATGTCCAAACAGAATGAATTCCATCAAAAGCATACCAAAATAATTCCAAAAATCCTCAAATAATTCACACCTAAACAGGACATATTCAGGGTATAGCATGTCAATTTTCAGCTCAATTGGACAAAAGGAACTAGGTCAATGAAAATCAAGAAATCCAGACAAGATTATTCAAGCCAATTCAAGGTATCAACACATGCATTCACTTCAAAAATTCATAAATCAGTGAGAACATTTAAGAAATGAATGGGACCAAAACAGTGATGTCCTACAATGTGTCTATAATCAACATACCAAATTTCACATTCATCCAAAACCATATGAGAATTTCACACAAGATATACAAACATGTGTCATACAAGGTTGCACAATGAACCAACAGAGAAGCAAAATATCAATCAAATTGAAAATGCCATAGAAAAATCCAGAAAAATTCACATAACATCTCAACATGTCAATAATCATCCATGCAAATTTTCAATCCAATCCAATAGTCATAGGTCATGCAAATAATTTCATGAAGTTGACCTAGCTAGGTGTGACACAAATTGTCATACCTAGATTCGAAAAATCATATCTCACTCCTCAGGTATCCAAAAATCACAAAATTTATATGTAAATCACCATCAACATGTCTAGAATGAGCACAAAAAATTTCAATCATTTCTTTTAATGTATGAGCATTTCACAATGAAAATGGCAAAACATGTAAAAAATACACACAAGTCAAAGTTCTATAGTCCAAGTCAACAATTCACCATGTACAACTTCTAAAACCATGCTCATAAAAAACTAGGGGGAAAATGGGATCCAACAAAAAAATCCTCACAATTTTTGGATTAACCATTATTTTTTTATGAATTTTCTAAGATTAAATGAATTATGTGAATAATTATTAAGTGTTTTATTTAATTAAATGGATTTAATGGCATTCCTGTAATTAACCTAGGCCGGTCCAATTTCATTTATGCGGTGGCGTGCACTGATTGGTTGCTTTTGGTGGGAAACACCAATTCAAACTGGAAGCCATGGCTGAAGGATCAAACGCGTGTTCATCATCATTTCTCTTCAAAATTTTTCCAGAATTCTCAAGAACACTCGAAGAACAAACCCTAACCAAAATCTACAAACGAGTAACCGCTGGAAAGGTCTCAACGCCAGGAGTACGAATATGCAAATGATTTTGTCCAGTTCTTCCTAAATCTCTTGAATCGAGCATTTTAGGTTTTGGTATCAATTCTAAAATTCACAATAACGTGATCTATGTTTCACCAATTTACAAACCAATTGCATCATGATAAACTATGTCAAACACACTACAAAACGCCTATAAACATTCATCAAATCATGAGATTCGAAATCTCACCTTAAATCCATGGCAGTGTTAAATCTTGAAGTGTTTGGACGTGGCTTCTCAAAACAGAGGAAGAATGATGATAGGTGAGTCGACTGCAGCTCGTAGCTTGGCTCGAATTCGCTTCTAGTGGAAGAAATCTCCAAATGCCATTGATGCACACTTTGTCAACAGTCACGGATCTTGAGGATTTTGATGTTGCCTTGCCAAAACAGTAGAAGAAGAAGATGATTGGAAGAAGCAGCAAGAAGAACCGCACGATTTGGTGGAGAATTGGAAGAGATTTGCTCAATTTTGTTCTTGAAGCTTCTTGAGAAATCTTGAGAATTTGGAGGGAAACTTGGTTGAAATCTCTTGTGAATTGTGATTCTGATCAAAGTTAGTTATGATTAAGAATTTATACTTCCATTTAATCACATCCTTAATCATGAATTAGCAAAATGCAATGTGATTAGCAAAATGTCATTTTCAAAGCAAGGGCAAAAATGCCATTTCACCACAGGCCAATGACAGCTCATTTGACAGCTCACACATTCTCTAAATATCAGTTATGATGTGTTGCAACTTGTCCCATGGTCATTGGTTGTGTAATTTTGATTTTCACTATGTCATGGCAAATGGTATAATTTTCAAATGCAATTCACAAGTGACTTGACCAAATAATGAACCTCAACATGTTATGACAGTTCAAACCATTTTCAAATTGCATTTGTGAGGTGTTGCAAAAATCCCCATTCCAAAATTCTCATTATTTCTCAAGTTGGACCATTTTGCCCCTGGATCTTTTAACTGTACACTTGAAAATTGACTTTTTGCATTGACCATTTTTGATGAATTCCAATTATGCACCATGAAATTACATGTCAAATGGAGTTTGCACATAAAAAGATCACTCAATTTGGACACTCCATGTGGAAGTTATGCCCCTCTGATTATGGGTCATTTTTGAAATTGAATGGACCATAACTTGCCAACCATACATGGGATTTTCAAGTTCTTGGACTTTTTGGAAAGGTGAGAACAAGATCTACAACTTTCATGTTGAACAAATTTTCATTTGAAGCTTCATTGGACATGTAAATTTGAGGTCAAAATCTTTCCATTTTTGGAAACTTCCATTACAAGTCACTTTCTATTTTTGGCAATTTTTGTTCTGACTTTATTTCCTCCATTCTTGAGCTTTGACATGTCAAATAACACTTGTTTCAACATGAATGAAGTGTATCCAACTCAATTCCACCTCCAAATCCATAAAATCAAGCACAGTTGACCACAGTCGACTTTTCAACTGATCGATGAATTTGGCAATGCACTGATCAATCTGAGCCCCAATCTTCTGATGAAATGGCTCAAGGGTGAAACCCTAGCCTCAATAAGCTCCATATAACCATAGAATGATCTCCACATACATCATAGACCTCATCTCCTGATCATGCCCTGATTGGCCCAATGCTATCGATTAGGGTTGACCAGTGGTCAAAACCCTAATCTCAAGGAATCTGCTTCAAACTTGATGATGACAAACCATGATGATGATGATGAATCATTATAATCAAGATGAAGACCAATATCCTTGAGAACCACAAAAACCCTAATTTGGACCTCCACATCCTCAGATGATTAATGACCAGTCCAATAAAACCCTAGCTTGCACATGACCCCCCATCTTCTGATCGAGACTTGTGAGGATGACTTGCACAATGTAACCACATGATATGCAATATGCAATGCCTAATGACCTAAAAATGATATGTAATATGTTAAGCTAGTCCCAAGAGAGGAGGGCAAATTTTGAGGTGTTACACCCCCGGCTAACTCTGCGTAGTGTGATCGGTCGCCGAAATTTAATTTGGTTTTAATTAATTAAAGGAATTAAAAATTAATAATAATAATAATAATGTGTTTGTTATTATTGCCTTGTTGTGATCAGTTATGGCTTTAGTCTTCCTTCATTTTGTTTTGGGTTTTTAAATACGACCTGCGTGTCGTGCCTCTCCTTTTGATCTCTTAATGTAACTTCTTTTCTCATCTCAAACCCTCATATGTAAAACGAGTTTCTTCTGGAATGTAATGTTATGAAGAAAGAGAAGAAGACAATGTTATGAAGAAAGAGAAGATTTCAATATCAAAGGAAGACAACCTTGAAGATCAAAGGAGGACAATCTTGAAGATCTTGCTTGGAGAAGCTTAGAGAAGAATTCAATATTAAAGGAGGACAACCTTGAAGATCTTGCTTGGAGAAGCTTAGATCGTTATTAGGTTAGCTTAGGTTCTCTCATTGGCTTGGGAGAACAATTGCGCTAGGGGCCATAACTGTTTCAATGTGTATGTATGTTGATGCATGTGAATATATGTTGATGCATGTGAGAGACGATTTATATGATAAATAAGCCTGTGAGATCAGGAAAATTGCAATTCCCTCAAACTAAAATATTAAGTTTATGCTTTCCAAGTTTTAGCACTCATCAAGACTAGTATCAGGTAATGTAGGTTTCGCCTACGCGAGGTGCATGTTCTATATTAGTAAGGTGCGATGGGATAATTGTAATATCCAACTGCTAAGACAATGGGTAAAACTTAACTAAATAAATTATAATAATATTATATATGTTTTCTTTCCAAGTTTTAGCACTCATCAAGACTGGTATCGAATAATGTAGGTTTCGCCTACGCGAGGTGCATGTTTTGTATTAGTTAAGGTGCGATGGGATAATTGTAATATCCAACTGCTAAAACGATGAGTCAAACTTAATTATAATTTTATTATATATGTTTAGAAGCAAGAGTTGGGAATAATCCATATGATGGATTGGAATAAGGAGTTATTCACCCAACTGAAATTTTCGAGAGTTATATGAGATACAACTGGAAGGAGTTCCTACCTAAATAACCTAGTTTTGTGTAATCCGCCTACGCGGACTTAGAACGAAGTGAAATATGGATCTCGACCCACTAGAAAATCTTCCAACGGGATTTTCCGAATCAAATGATGAGGGTCATTTATTTTGAGTAAAATAGTGAGAGCATATTTGATTAAAGGCCTAATTAAATATGTCAATGATACTTATACTTTCTTAATCCTTATGTAGATATACATGACAGCAAACACCTCTAACAACATCTTGCGATCAATCCTTGACAAGGAAAAATTGTCTGGGACAAATTTTCTGGATTGGCACCGAAACCTGAGGATTGTCCTCAAACATGATAAAAAGCTGTATGTCTTGGAGACACCTGTTCCTGAAGAGGAACCTCCTAGTTCTGCACCTAAGGCAGAAAGAGATGCTTATAAGAAGCATGTCGATGATGCCAATGAAACTGCTTGTCTCATGCTGGCTACCATGAACTCAGAATTGCAAAAGCAACATGAGAACATGTCAGCGTTCGATATGATCGAACACTTGAAGATGCTCTATCAAGAGCAAGCAAGGCATGAGAGGTTTGAAGTTTCAAAAGCCCTTTTTCAAAGCAAGTTAGCTGAGGGAGCCCCTGTAGGTCCCCGTGTACTCAAGATGATTGGGCATGTGGAAAACCTTGAGAGATTGGGTTTTCCCCTCGAAAAGGAACTTGCGACTGATTTGATCTTGCAATCGTTGCCAGATAGTTTCAGTCAATTTGTCCTAAATTTCAATATGATTGATATGGAAAAATCTCTTCCTGAACTACTCGCCATGTTAAGAACTTCCGAGCAAAATCTGAAGACAAAAGGGAAATTCATTCTGATGATCAGAAATGGAAAGAGACAGAACAAAAGGCCCACCAAGCAGGGTGATAAAGGGAAGGGCAAGGAAGTTGCCAAACCCAGACCCACTGTTGCTGCTTTAAAGTCTAGTGGAGGCATAGCAAAAGAAGGCACCTGCTTCCATTGCGGTAAGACCGGACACTGGAAGAGGAACTGCCCAAAGTACCTGGAAGATAAGAAGAATGGAGTAGAGACTTCAACTTCAGGTATTTTTGTTATTAACTTATCTACTTCTGCATCATGGGTATTAGATACTGGATGCGGTTCTCACATTTGTTCAAATGTGCAGGGGCTGAAAGGGAGTAGAGATTTGGCAAAAGGTGAAGTTGACCTACGAGTTGGCAATGGAGCAAAGGTTGCTACTTTAGCCGTAGGATCTTATGTATTGACTTTACCTAGTGGTTTTATAATTTAGTTAGAGAACTGTTATTATGTACCTGCAATTAGCAAGAATATTATTTCCTTTTCTTGTCTGGACAAGTTTGGTCTTTCATTTATAATAAAGAACAATTGTTGCTCAATTTATTTGAATGATATATTTTATGCTACTGCACAAATGAGCAATGGACTATATGTCCTTGATCTCGAAATGCCTATTAATAACATTAATACTAAAAGGGTAAAACCTAACGAGTTAAAACCAACTAGGTAAGAATATTAAAACTCTTCGAACAGATCGAGGTGGTGAGTATTTAAGCCTAGAGTTTGATGACCATCTGAAAGAGTGTGGGATCCTGATAACACGAAATTATATCATATTTTAGGACTTAATTCCATTAAATTCTATGACTATTTATTTCGGTTTACTGCATTTTATGAGATATTACGTGGTATTTTCTTCCTATTTGTCGCAGGTAGTCTATTTTGAAGAACAAGTGAAAATGGAAGAAAAGGAGGTGCAAAAAGGAGAGAAAAGGAACCAAATGCCAAAGCCCAGCCCAAAGCGCACAAGTCACCAATGCTGTGCCTGTGACGGACGTCACAGGGTGCGTGACGAGCGTCACGCAAAACAGCCTTGTGACGGACGTCACACATGGTGTGACGAGCGTCACACCATTCCACTACCTTTTGGCGCAAGTAACGCCCTCAGAAGACTTGAAGAGACGTTGAGGAGTTTGTGTCCTATATCCACGCCGTGCATTTAGCCACGTTGAAGACCTTGGGAAACGAAAAGCAGTTACCAGCACCAATATAAATAGCTATCTCTAAAACCTAAAAGGGTTCCTCGGTTTTTCCACGCTCACATTGCCGAAGCTTTGCCAATTTTCTTTCTTTTCACGCTTTTGCTTATTTTCTTTTCCAGCAACTTAACCTTGTTTATTTATTTCTTTTGCAAGTTCTACATTCTTTTTTCCTTTGCAATTTACCTTTCCCTTTTTAGCATTTAGATATTTTTCGCATAATAGTTTCTACACCGGAAACTATTGTGCAACTTTTTATCGGATCTAACCTTACGTTAGATTCTAGTTTTATTTCCTTGGTTTGATTTATTGTTTAATTGAAGAATCCAAGAACAAATCCTACCGGCTTGTGGTGGAGTGTTCAAGACTATTGTATTACGCATTCAGGTTCTTTAATCATTATTTAATGTTTTGTTTTATTATTTATTTATATTGTCTGCCTGGAATGAGTCTGTTTATGCATGATATGTATTCTTGTTTATTTAGCATGTCTGGCTAATTCGCCTAGATATCGGTATGTAAAGTAAGCAGAATAAGGGATCAAGACTGAGTCGGTCTATTTAAACTTAAAATTAAAATCAATCTTTTTACGGTCTCAACTTACAGGTTTAATAACAAGATTTTTTACAAAAGTAAAGGACATAAAGAAGTTAAAATCAATAGAGCGAGAGTTTGAGGTTTTAACTGGACAGTGTAAGTTAGGCATTAATTCTAGATCAGGGCGAGAGCAAGTTTTAGAGTTAATTAAATTCTGACCTTTTCCAAAAAGTATTTTTAAAGATTGAATGTGAGGACGAGAGTTAAGCATTTGGATTTAATTATATAACCTAAGTCAACAGAGCGAGAGTTTGAGATAAGGGTGTTTAAAACGGTCAGTGTTTTCTTAAAAAGAGTTTCTGCAACTTTATTGCTTTCAAAATATGGTTTTTGACTTAATTATAAGTGACAGCTACATTAATATAAAATCATGGTTTATTCAACAGAGCGAGAGTTTGAGATAAAACCTTTAACCAATAAAGTTAACTGAAACGATTTATTTTAAAACCAAGAAACCGACAAAGACTTGATTCCCTAGTTTTGACGAACTACATACCGATATCCGTTTTATTAATATTTAATCTAGATCTTAGTTTAGCTCTTAGTTTTTCCCCAAACAATCAAACATTTTTCACCTTAGCTTTACGTAGTAACCTTAGATAACTGTATATCGATTCATAAGTCCCTGTGGGATCGATATCTTTTAAAACTACGCGATAGAACTGTGCACTTGCAGTTTGTATCCCATTCTCGACTCACACAGTCGAGCGATCAAGTTTTTGGCGCCGTTGCCGGGGACTTTTATTTAATCGATATCGTAACTCTTCCGTTACGCTGTAGAGACTAAGGTTTCTTTTTCTTCTATTCTTTCTTTCGTTGATTTGTATGCCACGCACTCGCTCACAAGGCGAACCGCTCTATTTACGAATCAACGATATCGAGCTATATCTCCGAGTCTTACGACGAATTCGGGAATATCGTGCTGAAAACAATCTCCCTCCTATCGAATTTCCTGATCTCAAAGATCTTCTTCTTTCACCCGAGATGGCAGAACCAGCTCGTGCTCTTAGAGATTACGCCGCTCCATCGCAAGATGAACCACATTCAAGTATTGCTCCGCCCGCAATCGAAGCAAACAACTTCGAACTCAAACCTTCGCTGTTGCAGGCTGTGCAACAGAACCAATTCTCTGGAAATCCTACCGAGGATCCAAACCTTCATTTATCCGTATTTGTCCAATACGCTGATACTGTTAAAGCTAATGATGTCACTTCAGAGGCAATTCGACTTCGTCTTTTTCCTTTCTCATTAAGAGATAGCGCTAGAAGATGGCTTCAATCTCTCCCTTCCAACTCAGTCACCATATGGAACGAGTTGAAGAAAGTTTTTCTTGCCCGATACTTTCCGCCAAGCAAAACAGCTATGTTAAGAGCCCAGATAAACGGATTTAAACAGAAAGACAACGAGTCTCTTTTCGAAGCATGGGAAAGATACAAAGACATGATGAGACTTTGCCCACACCATGGTTTGGAAGACTGGTTAGTAATTCACACATTTTATAATGGTCTCTTATACAACACAAGGTTAACAATAGACGCCGCTGCAGGTGGTGCATTAATGAACAAACCTTATGCTGATGCTTACCAGCTTATCGAGAGCATGGCCCAAAACCACTATCAGTGGGGAACCGAACGAACAACGGTGGAAAAACCTCAAACGAAAACTGGCATGTACGAGATAAGTAACCTTGATCACGTTAACGCAAAAGTGGATGCTTTGGTCCAGAAAATTGAAAGTTTAAACGTATCACCCCCAGCCGCCGTGGTTGCTATAACTCAGAATTGCGAGGTCTGTGGAATCCAAGGTCACACTCCTGCGGAATGTCAACTCTTGACTGGAATCCAAGCAGAGCAAGTGAACTATGCTCAAGGAAGCCCCTATTCGAACACCTATAACTCAAATTGGAAGAACCATCCAAACTTTTCATATAAGAGTAATAATGCTTTGTACGCACCTGGACAGTCTCCAAATCAAGCCCCATCTATACCTCCGGGATATCAGAAACCGAACCCATCCATGCCTAATAATAATACCCCTAGAAAATCCAACTTGGAAATCATGATGGAAAACTTTATAGCTTCCCAACAACAAACCAATAAAGATTTCTTAAACCAGAACATACACACTGGCGAACAACTTAAACAACTAGCAAGCAAAGTAGATGCCTTGGCTACCCATAACAAAATGCTGGAAACACAAATATCACAAGTAGCTCAACAACAAGCACCTACTGCTGCCCCAACTGGTACATTCCCTGGACAGCCCCAACCTAATCCGAGAAGCCAAGCTCATGCAATTATATTAAGAAGTGGAACGGAAGTGG
The DNA here is from genome assembly GCF_024323335.1 of Lathyrus oleraceus. NCBI lineage: Eukaryota > Viridiplantae > Streptophyta > Magnoliopsida > Fabales > Fabaceae > Lathyrus > Lathyrus oleraceus. Next base: position 490,285,709 of record NC_066580.1, on the reverse strand, counting down.
AAGGACCGTCTGATCCAAAGATAGAAAACCAAAACCCTAAGAAATCAACTGAGGAAAGTGAACCTAAGGAAAAGGAAGAGAGTAATAAGGAAACCCTAGAAAAGAAGGAACCTTATGTACCTCCACCACCTTACAAACCACCTATACCTTACCCTCAAAGGCTTGTTAAAACCAAAGATGCGGGCCAATTTAGAAAATTTGTTGATCTCCTTAAACAATTAAACGTTACAATTCCGTTCACCGAAGCTATTACGCAGATGCCCTCATATGCTAAATTCTTAAAAGAAATCCTTTCTAATAAGAGGAAACTTGAGGATAGCGAAACCGTTACACTCCCTGCCGAATGTAGCGCTATAATCCAAAACATGCCTCCTAAACTCAAGGATCCGGGTAGTTTCTCTATACCCTGTCACATAGGAAAATTTGTCATCGACAAAGCTTTATGCGATTTAGGAGCCGGAATTAGCGTTATGCCTTTATCCATATGTAAGAAACTGGAAATGGGAGAATTAAGACCGACCAAAATGTCCGTGCAACTAGCAGATCGTTCCATCAAATATCCTGTAGGAATCCTTGAAAACGTTCCCGTACGCATAGGTCAGTTTTACATTCCCACTGATTTTACAATTATGGACATTAGAGAAGATGATATTACACCCATTATACTGGGAAAACCATTCTTAGCAACTGCCGGTGCAATCATAGACGTAAAACGAGGACGACTCACCTTCGAAGTAGGTGAAGAGAAAATTGAATTCATTCTTTCCCAATTCTTGAAAGCACCTGCAATAGAAGATACATGTTACTTCATGGATATCATCGATGAATGCATAAAAGAAGCAGAGTTAGGAGAAGACAAATCATCAGACTATCTTTTAGAAGACAAACCTAACCAATGTTTAGCAATAACACCGGACCCTACGCAATGTCTTAACAAACCAACCCCTGAGCTGAAGACACTTCCCAAAAATCTGAGATATGAATTCCTAGACTTAGAACTTGAACGACCTGTGATAGTTAATGCAGATCTAGGAAGACTCGAAACAGAAAAACTCCTACATATCTTAAGGAAGTACCCCACCGCACTAGGATACCACATCACCGATCTTAAAGGAATAAGCCCTTCTATTTGTATGCACCGCATCATGTTAGAAGAAGACTGTAAAACCTCTAGGGAACACCAGAGAAGACTAAATCCGATCCTGAGTGAGGTAGTAAAGAAAGAAATAACCAAGTTATTGGAAGCAGGTATTATATATCCTATATCTGATAGCAAATGGGTTAGCCCTGTACACGTTGTACCAAAGAAAGGAGGCATAACCGTTATTGAAAACGAAAAAGGAGAAACTATAACTAAACGAATCGAATCGGGATGGAGAATGTGCATTGATTATAGGAAACTAAACAAAGCAACCCGAAAAGATCATTTCCCTTTACCATTCATTGACCAAATGTTAGAACGATTAGCAAAACATTCACATTTCTGTTATCTAGACGGTTATTCAGGCTTCTTTCAAATACCAATTCACCCTGATGACCAAGAAAAGACAACGTTCACGTGCCCTTTTGGTACCTTCGCTTATAGACGAATGCCGTTTGGTCTGTGTAATGCCCCTGCAACCTTTCAAAGATGCATGATGGCAATATTCGCCGACTTTCTCGAAAACATCATGGAAGTATTTATGGATGACTTTTCTGTATACGGACAAAGTTTCGAGGAATGCCTTGAAAACCTAGAAAGAGTCCTTGAGCGATGTGTAAAAGTAAACTTAGTACTTAACTGGGAGAAGTGCCACTTTATGGTACAAGAAGGAATCATTTTAGGACACATCATCTCGAACAGAGGAATTGAAGTAGACAAAGCCAAAATAGAGGTAATCGAAAATCTTCAACCCCCAAGAACCGTGAGAGAAGTACGAAGCTTTTTAGGACACGCCGGTTTTTACCGACGATTCATCAAAGACTTCTCTAAGATAACTAAACCTTTAACCGGACTATTGATGAAAGATGCCGAATTCATATTCGACGATAACTGTTTAAAAGCATTTCAAACTCTTAAACAAGCATTGATCTCCGCACCCATAATGCAGACACCAGACTGGAATGAACCATTCGAAATAATGTGCGATGCCAGCGATTATGCTGTAGGTGCTGTGTTAGGACAAAGAAAGGATAAAAAGCTTCACGTTATATATTACGCTAGCAGAACCCTGGATGAAGCGCAAATGAATTACGCCACTACCGAGAAAGAACTCCTAGCAGTGGTATTTGCGCTAGATAAATTTCGTTCTTACTTGGTCGGAGCTAAAATAATAGTCTACACTGATCACGCTGCTATCAGGTACCTTTTAACAAAAAAAGACGCTAAACCTAGACTCCTAAGATGGATCTTGTTGCTACAAGAATTCGACTTAGAAATCAAGGACAAGAAAGGAACTGAAAACGTAGTAGCAGACCATCTCTCTAGACTTGAGAACCTTGAACCGGAAAGAACATCAATTAATGATGATTTCTCGTATGACAAACTTATAGCTACTTTGGAAGAGAGCAACTCCGACATGCAAGTAGAAACCACCTTAGCTATATCCGTCACACCATGGTACGCTGATCTCGTCAATTATTTAGCTGCCGGAATAGTTCCACCTACTTTATCTTACCAACAGAAGAAACGATTCTTCTACGACATAAAACACTATTACTGGGATGATCCCTTACTTTTCAAAAGAGGCCCCGATGGTATTTTCCGTCGATGCATACCCGAAGAAGAAGTAGAAAATATAATCCAACACTGTCACTCCGCTCCTTATGGTGGACACACAAGTACATCCAAGACCTGCTCTAAAATCCTACAAGCCGGCTTTTATTGGCCAACTATATGGAAGGACGTACATGCGGCTATTAAGGAGTGTGACAGATGTCAACGCACGGGAAACATATCTAGACGTGACGAGATGCCACAAAAAGGTATTTTGGAAGTAGAGATTTTCAACGTGTGGGGGATAGACTTCATGGGACCCTTTCCATCCTCTTTCGGTAACAAATACATACTCGTGGCAGTTGACTACGTATCAAAATGGATCGAAGCTGTAGCATCCCCAACAAATGACACCCGAGTAGTAACTAGACTCTTTAAGAATATAATATTTTCGAGATTTGGCATCCCAAGAATAGTAGTCAGTGATGGTGGATCGCACTTTATATCCAAGGTACTCGAAAAATTATTATTTAAATATGGAGTAAGACATAGGATAGCGACACCTTACCACCCTCAAACCAGTGGACAAGTGGAAGTATCTAACAGAGAAATCAAGCAAATACTAGAAAAAACGGTCGCCACTTCAAGGAAAGATTGGTCATTGAAATTACCAGAAGCTTTGTGGGCATACCGAACTGCTTATAAAACCCCCATAGGGACGACCCCATTTAAGCTCATTTATGGAAAATCCTGTCACCTCCCGGTAGAATTAGAACATAAAGCCTATTGGGCTATTAGAAATCTAAATTTGAATTATAAAGCCGCCGGTGAAAAGAGAATCCTTGACATAAATGAATTAGAGGAACTCAGAAGAGACGCCTATGAAAATGCCAGAATCTATAAAGAAAGAACAAAACAATGGCATGACAAGCGTATATCAAGGAAAATCTTCAAGCAAGGTGACGCAGTACTTTTATTTAACTCTAGACTAAAGTTATTCCCGGGAAAACTACGATCCAGATGGTCAGGGCCTTTTCATATCACTAAAATCTTTCCCAGTGGAGCGGTAGAAATAAAAGGAAAATCTACAGAACCGTTCACCGTAAACGGGCAACGTCTGAAACACTATCACTATGCGGAAACCAACGAGGATTCGCAAATCCTACACTTAGACGAAACGCCCCCAGGACCTATAGATTATATTTAACAGTTTCTTTGTCGAGCTTGCGACATTTAAACAAAGCGCTTAGTGGGAGACAACCCACAAATTAGTTTGTTATTTTATTATTCTATTATTATCATTTCCCTATTTCTTTCTTAATTATTCTTTTAATTTCTGTTTAGCATTCATTCTTGATTTATTCACAAAGAAAAAAATATAATAATAATAATTTTTTCTTCTTTCGGCATTTGGCCAAATCCTGACTTAAACTCATGTTTTCTTTTCTCTAGCTAACACTAACCAGATGGGACATATTGATCGTATGGGTATCAAGTTCAGAGGAATGGCTCAGAAACAAAAGTTTGAAGAACTAGCCGCTAGAGAGATGCTACCTAGTTTATATGCTGATGATTGGGCTATGACTGCCCTTGGACTGAGACAGAGTGTCCTGTATTTGCTGAATCAGATTGGATGGGAGACATCCCCTATCCTGAGACATTTCACCACCTACCGGAGACTCACACTAGAATTCCTTAGCTCATTAATCTATCTACCCAGCCATGGAAAAGGAATTAGCAGAGGTTTTATCCAGTTCAGAATGTTCAACATGGAGTACCAATTTAATATTAGAGACTTCACCAACCTTTTGGGTTTTCCTACCTCCTTTGATACATTCACTGTAAGCCAGGAAGAACTTTTTGAATATAGAGAGCTTGAACACTTTTGGGGTAGGCTGACTGGAAATGATGAGCCCGAAGAACATGAGTTTCTCTCTGGAAACATACACAACCCGGCCTTTCGCTATTTCCATAAGATCCTGACCCACACTTTATTTGGGAAGAAGCCAAATAGTACTTCAGTTTCACGTGATGAACTCTTCATCATATTTTGTGCTTCCCAGAACCGTCCAGTGAACGGTGCCACTTTTATGTTAGCTAATTTGGACCACCTTATCCAGGATGAGCGAGCACCCATTAGAATAGGCGGTTTGATAACTATGATAGGTAATGCTATTGGGTTACGTCAGCCTATGCTTGACCTAAACCCTTTTTGTGGCATTACTACTATGAGTATACCTTTCCTCTTCAACACTATGTTTATAGCAAACCTAGGGACTGATGAGTTTGAGCTTATTATTGATAACCAGGTTCTCTGCCTATTCACCATGCCCGATCCTAGGACTAGTGTTCATAACCAAAGGAACTGGCTCTATAACCTGAATGAAACCCCAACTCCTGCTAGATCCACTGAATCCATCCAGGATTATGAGATTTGTAATGACTATGAGAATTATGTTGACCAGATCCCTCATGCTGAATCTGACCCTCAGACACCATCCGGCTATTATGATATTGACCCTCCTCCTCAGCCTGTTCAGACCGAAGAATCAGCCATACCTGACCTCCGACATCATATGCCCGGAACTGATTATAACACCGCCATTGAAGCTTTGATGTCAGAACAAGACGCCCTCAGAGGAGAATTTACTAACATGAGACACGAAGTTCTAGGATACATGAGCAGTATGACGAATCAGTTTCACGAGTTGCTACATCATGTTAACTCTTTTGCTCCTCCGGCCAGAGATCGTACAGAGGGATAGAGTTTAGTTATTTTTCTAAGTTATTTAGTTTTAAATTAGATTTTTCATTAATGTTATTTGAATTCGTGTTCGCATTTATTTTTTTCTTTCATTTCATTGTTTTCCTTTCCTGTATTACATTATGATCATTTTTATTGAAGCTGTTTATTTAATTTTATTATGCAATAGCTATTATTCTCTACTGTTGCTACCTATGAATTATTATTATACAAAGCAGATTAAGCGTGCACCATAAATTAAACTGCAGACTAAACTGATCATAAGCAAAACAAAACAAAATAAATAACAAAAATTAAATCCTTTACCGAAGTGATTTTGTGAAATGCTACTGTAGCCTTTCCAAAAAGGAATGTGTGACGAGCGTCACATTATCCGTAACGGACGGCACGCCTATTGCCTGTTACGAGCGTCACACCCCTGTGACGAGCGTAACACTACTCAGACTAGTGAACGTTAAAGAGCCGTTGGAGACGAACGTTACACCTTTAACTTTTTACCTTCCCCATTCATTTTTCATTTAACCACACTTAATTACTTTTCAACCACCTTTTCTTTCCACCTTCCAAATTCTTCTCCTATAAATACCCACCAAACCTTCCTTCACTCACCACAAACAATTCTCTCCTATCAAATACATTTCTTTTTCTTTCCAAATCACCCCTTCAAAATTCATCACAATGGCGGGAAATCAGAATTTCGGAAATATCATCTTCCGATCCGTAGATGACAATTATCAGAGGGAGCAATTCGAGCGTTTCCAACAGCGAGGCGTCGCTTCCACCAGATACCCCGATTTAACCTGTTTACAACAATTAGGATTACTCCAAGGTATCGAATGGATGCTCCGTCAAGCCAACTTAACCTTCCTTTGCACTCATAATCAACCCACCTACCCATCCCTAACCTTAGAATTCTTAAGTTCATACGACTACACCACCCCCGCCGGTGAAGACGAATTTTTAACCGGTACCGCAACCTTCCGTATGTTTAACACCGAGTACTCCCTAACCCAAAACCATATGAGTACCATGCTACAATTTCCCACAGAAGGTCTGCTGCACGCCAGAATCCCTCCAACCTCAAACTGGAACACAGTTGGTGTTTTCGGCCTTTTTAAGAAAATTTCCGGTATAGATACCTACAACTGGGAAGAGCTCCTTCTCTCCCATATACATAACCCCACTATCCGGTACTTTATCCGCATCTTGCAAAACACAGTTTTTGGAAGGCCAAACAACAGCAAGGTCAACTCAAAGGAACTATTTTTCCTCCAGTGCGTCTTCGAACCAGATACTCAGGTAAACGCCGCCTCCTTTCTCTTTCATCATATCCGCACCTTATGTGCTAGAGGCAGGCAACCTTTTATAATCGGTGGATTAATCACCACCATAGCACTTGGCCTACACCTAGGGGATAAACTTCAAACTTTAGAATCCCTACCTCCCCTATCTATGGATATCAGCTACTGTCGATCCAGCCGCTTGATTAAGAACAGAGTAGGCGGAGGATATTATCTTATGGTGAACAACCAGGCAGTCCCAAGCGTTGTTCTACCAAATACTGCCCGCACTGATGTCACAAACCCCGACTGTCACCTCTACGATCTAAACGCTCCCGAAACCACCGAGCCTTCACAAACAAACCCGCAAACAGATGAGTTTGAAGAAATGGAACAAGGTGATCATCCGCCTACACAACAGTCAGTCCCGCTCAACCCTTCCAGTAATGCAACTGGCCCATCCTCCCAACGTCGTCGACGAAGAAGGCCTGCAACCAACGACGACATTATGGATGCTATCGACGGTATGCAGGCACAGAATGTCGAAATACTGCAGATGATGCGTCAAATGCAACAGCAACAGGATGCTAGGAATGCCATAACCGACCAGCGGTTTACTGAGTTGTTCAGCAGGTTCGACAACTTAGACTTACGTCAGAGATCACCAGGTCCAAGAACCAGAGGCGGAAGACAACCTTAGTTGTAGTTTTTTTTTCCTTTCCATATTGTATTTCATTTCCTTAAAACATTGGGGACAATGTTTAATTTAAGTATGGGGGGGAAAACTTGTTCTTCCTATTTCCATTGTTCAAGTATGTACTTTTCCTTTTAATGTTATTTCCTAAAAAAAAATAAAAAAAAAAAAAAATTTTAAGTTAAGCCCCGAGTGTGAAAATTTCTATTATCTATTCCCTCAAAAATTTTCATGAGCCATAACAAAAATTTAACACACCCAATAAGTATAAAGGTCGCTTATTTTATACAACTTGAGTGAAATCAAGACAAAAATCATTACCATAACAACGCTATGAGAACCTCAACATGTTAGATCAGGATAAGTACCTATTATACCGATTCCTCGAACTTTTAGTTTTATAGTAACCCCGAGTAGTTTATACGAGAAGTCAGCACCATCTTAATAGCAAACTACGTGGAGAGCCGATGAATATAAGTGAATGATCCCCCAAAGTAACATAAAATATATGAATATATCAGGAAATGCACTGATTAAATTAGGTGATCCTTACTAGATCATTTAATCTAAAGGTTGCAGATCATGCAAAAACACAATATGAAAGATCCATTATGAGTTGGTTCAGTAGGTATCTGGTACTGAACTCGGTAGGGCGGACTACGGTTCGATCCCCCACAATTTGCAATGGACTGAATAACGAAGTTATCCGACTTATGTACCAGAACTTCTAGCTAAAAGCGGATCATAATCACTAACCGGTTACTCCACTATGTGCGCGAAAAGATAAAGGGCTTAATGTGATTTCGCTAGAATGAAAACGGGTGAAATAAGAGTAAAGGAACTAGGACAGCTATAATGGCATTGCTCGAACTGGTTTGCATAAGGTCGGGTTATCTGAGGTTGTAACGGTAGTTGTTGATGTCAAGGTTAAACTCAAGTTGCTTCTAAACAAAATCCACTTGCAACCTATTACGAATTGATGTGTGTTTTGAAACTTCGCCTGGCTAAATTTTTGAAAACGATTTCTATGCTGAATTTTGCTTGAGGACAAGCAAAGATCTAAGTATGGGGGAGTTTGATAACACGAAATTATATCATATTTTAGGACTTAATTCCATTAAATTCTATGACTATTTATTTCGGTTTACTGCATTTTATGAGATATTACGTGGTATTTTCTTCCTATTTGTCGCAGGTAGTCTATTTTGAAGAACAAGTGAAAATGGAAGAAAAGGAGGTGCAAAAAGGAGAGAAAAGGAACCAAATGCCAAAGCCCAGCCCAAAGCGCACAAGTCACCAATGTTGTGCCTGTGACGGACGTCACAGGGTGCGTGACGAGCGTCACGCAAAACAGCCTTGTGACGGACGTCACACATGGTGTGACGAGCGTCACACCATTCCACTACCTTTTGGCGCAAGTAACGCCCTCAGAAGACTTGAAGAGACGTTGAGGAGTTTGTGTCCTATATCCACGCCGTGCATTTAGCCACGTTGAAGACCTTGGGAAACGAAAAGCAGTTACCAGCACCAATATAAATAGCTATCTCTAAAACCTAAAAGGGTTCCTCGGTTTTTCCACGCTCACATTGCCGAAGCTTTGCCAATTTTCTTTCTTTTCACGCTTTTGCTTATTTTCTTTTCCAGCAACTTAACCTTGTTTATTTATTTCTTTTGCAAGTTCTACATTCTTTTTTCCTTTGCAATTTACCTTTCCCTTTTTAGCATTTAGATATTTTTCGCATAATAGTTTCTACACCGGAAACTATTGTGCAACTTTTTATCGGATCTAACCTTACGTTAGATTCTAGTTTTATTTCCTTGGTTTGATTTATTGTTTAATTGAAGAATCCAAGAACAAATCCTACCGGCTTGTGGTGGAGTGTTCAAGACTATTGTATTACGCATTCAGGTTCTTTAATCATTATTTAATGTTTTGTTTTATTATTTATTTATATTGTCTGCCTGGAATGAGTCTGTTTATGCATGATATGTATTCTTGTTTATTTAGCATGTCTGGCTAATTCGCCTAAATATCGGTATGTAAAGTAAGCAGAATAAGGGATCAAGACTGAGTCGGTCTATTTAAACTTAAAATTAAAATCAATCTTTTTACGGTCTCAACTTACAGGTTTAATAACAAGATTTTTTACAAAAGTAAAGGACATAAAGAAGTTAAAATCAATAGAGCGAGAGTTTGAGGTTTTAACTGGACAGTGTAAGTTAGGCATTAATTCTAGATCAGGGCGAGAGCAAGTTTTAGAGTTAATTAAATTCTGACCTTTTCCAAAAAGTATTTTTAAAGATTGAATGTGAGGACGAGAGTTAAGCATTTGGATTTAATTATATAACCTAAGTCAACAGAGCGAGAGTTTGAGATAAGGGTGTTTAAAACGGTCAGTGTTTTCTTAAAAAGAGTTTCTGCAACTTTATTGCTTTCAAAATATGGTTTTTGACTTAATTATAAGTGACAGCTACATTAATATAAAATCATGGTTTATTCAACAGAGCGAGAGTTTGAGATAAAACCTTTAACCAATAAAGTTAACTGAAACGATTTATTTTAAAACCAAGAAACCGACAAAGACTTGATTCCCTAGTTTTGACGAACTACATACCGATATCCGTTTTATTAATATTTAATCTAGATCTTAGTTTAACTCTTAGTTTTTCCCCAAACAATCAAACATTTTTCACCTTAGCTTTACGTAGTAACCTTAGATAACGGTATATCGATTCATAAGTCCCTGTGGGATCGATATCTTTTAAAACTACGCGATAGAACTGTGCACTTGCAGTTTGTATCCCATTCTCGACTCACACAGTCGAGCGATCAGATCCTATCCCAACTTACTCCTCCTGGAACACCCCAATGGAATGGTGTATCTGAGAGAAGAAATCGAACCCTGTTGGACATGGTCTGATCCATGATGAGTCACGCCGATCTTCCAAACTCCTTTTGCGGACATGCGCTATTGACAACAGCTTACACACTTAACCGTGTTCCATCCAAAAAGGTTGAGAAGACACCATATGAGATATGGAGTGGTAAGAAACCACATATGTCTTACATAAAGATTTGGGGTTGCGAGGTTTATGTGAAACGACAAATTTCAACTAAGCTTGAGCCCAAATCTGACAAATGCTTATTTGTGGGGTATCCTAAAGAAACAAGAGGGTATTACTTCTACAATCCTTCTGAGGGCAAAGTGTTTGTCGCTCGAACTGGAGTTTTCCTAGAAAAGGATTTTATTTCCAAAGGAACCAGTGGGAGGAAAGTAGAGTTTGAAGAAATTCAAGAATCACAAAGCATTGATACACCTATGGAGGAATTAGAGCAGGAAACACAAGTAGTTATGTAAGAGCAACCTGCTCAAGTAGAACAAGACCATCGTAGGTCAGGCAGGATACGTCACCTACCTGAAAGATATGGATATCTCATAACTGATCAAGGTGATGTATTACTCATGGATCAAGAACGGAGATGAGCCTTGTGTCTACAAGAAGGTTAGTGGGAGCATGATCGTTTTCCTGGTATTATATGTAGATGACATATTACTCATTGGAAACGATATCCCTACCCTACAACAAGTAAAGTCTTGGTTGGGGAAATGCTTTTCTACGAAGGACCTAGGTGAAGCAGCCTATATATTAGGAATCAGAATCTATAGAGATAGATCATAAAATGCTTGGCCTAAAGTCAGAGTACATAGACAAGGCGCTGAGACGCTTTAATATGAATGATTCCAATGGTTATATGTTTTGCTGAAATGGTGGCGCTGTGAGCTTGAAAAGTTTAAAGCAAGATACAGTTGTTGATTCTACAACCGAGGCCGAGTATATTGCTGCCTCAAATGCAGAAAAGGGAGGTGTTTGGATCAAAAAGTTCATTAGTGAACTTGGCATAGTCCCTAGCATTGTGGATCCCATTGGTCTCTATTATGATAACAATGGTGCTATCGCATAAGCTAAGGAGCCTAGATCTCACCAACGATCCAAACACATACTTAGGCGTTATCATCTCATTCAAGAGATAATAGATAGAGGAGATGTGAAAATATGCAGAGTACCTACACTTGACAATATTGCTGACCCACTGACAAAGCCTCTTGCGCAGCAGAAGCATGATGGTCATACTAGATCTATGGGTATTAAGGGTATGCCTGATTGGCTCTAGTGCTAGTGGGAGATTGTTGGTGTAAGCCCTAGAGGCCAATACTTTTGGTACTTGTATCGAATTATTTATTAATAATAAAAGGCTTTTCCTTTATTACGTTTGTTTAATAAAGTCCCTAGAATAGCTAGTCTGTTTAATGTATCAAGTATGACTTAATCATGAGATCACATTAAACATAAGGACACTATTCTTAAAGTATCCGTAGTCGAGCTTCAGTGTGAAGTGGGATAACATTAAAGCATTAAGACTATTATGTTTGTAGACTGATGATCACATCTCATGGATCATGGATAAAGAGTTATCAAGTCTTAAACATAGGTATGAATATTAGGAGTAATATTTATACCGGATTGACCCGCTATGAGAATACTATATAGAAAGTTATGCAAAGTGTCATAAGTTATTCTCATGGTGATAATGGTGTATACCACTCTTCGACCTGAAACCACTATGGACCCTAGATGTAGAGTCGAGTGCTTTATTGTTGATCAAACGTTGTCCGTAACTAGATAACCATAAAGACAGATGATGGGTACTCCACGAAGCATGCTGAGGGACATGAGTGACCTAGATGGAATTTGCCCATCCTGCATAACAGGATAAATGTCTATGGGCCCAATATTGAAATGGACAAGGATGACACGGTCTATGCCTTGTGTTCAATATAGACATAAGGGCAAAAGGGTAATTATACACATAAGTATTATCACAAAAGGAATTGTCAGATCACTTGACATTTTCGTGTCTTGGGTAGCAGTGATGTGTTGCTAGATACCGCTCACTGTTTATTATGTTAAATGTGTGATTTAATATAATTGTCAACGTCACGAAAAACCTACAGGGTCACACACAAAGGACGGATTGATGAGAGATAGAGTAACTAAGGAATACCGTAAGGTACGGTGCCCTTAAGTGAATTATAGAACATCGTAAGATACGGTGTACTCGAGTAGAATACGAAATATGGTAAGGTACCATGGGCTTAAGTGATTTTGGGCATATTATAAGATATGGGCCAAAATACACTTAAGTGGGCCTTTTAGTTTGAAGCCCACACAAGTGGTTCTATAAATAGAACCCTTGTGCATAAGCATTCATTGCGGTTGCATTATTTTCGTTTTCTCTCTCATTCTCTCTCTCACTTAAAGCCTTCATTTGTACCAGCTAACACTGAGATTGAAGGAACCCGTTCGTGTGGACTGAGTAGAGACGTTGTCATCGTTCAACGTTCGTGATCTCTTCGTGGATCTGCATCAAAGGTTTTGATCGTCACAAGAGATCTGCACCAAAGGTTTCAATCGTCACAAGAGGTAAATATTCTATCACTGATCATGACCATTCGTAAGGATCTCTAAAGGAGAAAATTTTAATTTCCGCTGCGCTTTGGGTCGCAATTCTCCTTCATAGCCAAGAAGCCTAAACCTCACAAAACCAAAACATCCAATAACCCTATCTCTACCAAACATCCCAACAATCATTCCAACCTTTCCTCGACGCATCATTCACACCCATGTCTCCCTTCAACCGTCCCGGTCGCCCATCAATGAGTCAACCACAACCCAACTTTTCTGGCATGGGTCATGAACTCAGCTACGGCGGTACACCATCGATGCATACTGAAGACTATGCCGACTTGTCTGACTACCTCAACAGGCCTTCTCCTGTAGTTGGTAGTGACGCTCCTGGCCCCTTAAATGCTCAAACACCGGTACTGAATCATCAACGTGGGTTAGGGCCACGGGTTAGGGTAGCTAGGGGATGTGGGACCGGAGGTCGATTAGGTGATATTGGTCATCACCATTAGGCTTTTTTTGTGTAAATGGATCGTTTTATTAATATCAATTGGTCATATTTCAAATTTATATATCACGTATACCATTTACAAAAAAAATTGCATTTTACACTGAGGCGCCAATGATTGGCGCCTCCTATCAACTTATACACAGGGGCGTCAATCCAATTGGCGCCTGCATTCAAGCATTTAAGAGGAGTCGCCAATTGAATTGACGTCTCCTCCTAAAAGTGGGGTAGTTTGAGGATTTTTTGGAAATCAGAGGTATTTTAGGAATTTTCATGAAAAAGTGGGTTATTTTTGTAAAAAAATTCATAATTTTCATCCAGATATGTTTTACAGATAAAAAAGAGAGAAACATTTATCTCTGAATCTCTATCTCTCTTATTCCTTCTTCATCTTCTTTCTTATTTTCTCTCTTATATCATTTTCTTTCTCCTTATCTTTACATTATATTTTAATCTTTACTTTACATTTTAGATTTAGAAAAATAATTTTGTGATAAACTTGCATATTTAAGATTGAAAATTATGCGAGTCTTACCAAATGATGAAAATCAAGAGAGACTCACAAATGATGAAAATTAAGACTGAGAAAAGTAGAAGGTAAACATTTTTTTTCTTTATGGTGAGATACCAAGGTATGCTAATGATTTCAAGATTCTTTTTGTTTTTTATGTTAAAATTTATAAATTTTTGTTATTAACCTTTAAATATCTTATCCATTGATCTAATTAATTTTCTATAAATGATTAAATGTTACAACACATCTAATGAAAAATTAAAGAAATATTTTAATGATAAATTTAAAAGGAAAAGGCAGAAATATAGAGGAGCTTCTAGATGAATTTTGCAATGTTTTGATATTTAAAATGAATTTTATATAAATATTTGCATCAATATTAGTTTTTTTTTTTATTTTTAAAACTTCACTATTTTTACTATTCTGCATTTGATAAGTGAATTTGTTATTTATTGTTATATTTGCATCTAGTTAGTGGTTTCAATTTAATTTAGGGTTCAACTTCTAGTGAATATACCTTCTAATATTTTTACTAATAGTATTTTTTTTCTTTATCAAGTTGGATCATGGATCTAGAATAAATTTTATGTTAAATTGGATCATGGAGATAGAATAAGAAGCAGGGCTACATAAGGAGAGAAAAAAGTACAAGTAAAAGGTGTTTTGTGTGTAGTAAATTTTGAATTAGAAAGAGTATGTAATTATGATTATTGATAAAATAAAATAAAATATATATTTTGGGCATAGTGTGTTTTCATGGTAACAAGGAAATGATGTTCTCATTTACTTTTTTTTTTCTTGCATCTATTTATTTGATATTTTTTCTTTCTTCCTCTTCTTTTTATCTTTAACTATTATTTTGTATGATTATTAATTCTTTACCAACAAAATCATAATGAATAAAATTCTATTAGTTACAAGAAAGTTTTATTAGAGTTTAATGAGGTTTTTAGTCTATTCTAATTCTTTATTTGTTGAGCTAATTAATTTACTAATTCCTTTTCTAATAAAATGTGAAAAATTACTATTCAATTTACCAAAAACATACAAAACTCTTATACGTGAATCAAGCCGATTATTTTAGTATTAAATTTGATTTATTTTAATTTCTCTCCTATTTAAACTTATTTATTATTTTTAATTATTCTTTATTCATAAGTTTGAAATTTGAATGTCTTACACCTTTCTTAAATATCTTGCATGTCACAATAACTCGTACACTCTCAGTTTTCAATTAGACAATTACTTCCAATTTTCAATCGATTATGACACACCAAATTATTTTAAATTGACCAATAAAAATATTCCAAATTTGTTTACGATTTAATAATTAATTATGACACACCAAATTAATAAATTTATAATTTTATTGATAATAATTAGAATTTAATTATTTGGCGTTGCTATAGTTTTTACAATTGAAAATTCATTTGAGTTTTTAAATGCAAGAATCAACTTGATCATCATATTGAAGGCTTGAAAAATATAAGAATTGGGTTGAATTGTGTTAGCATTCTCTTTCTTTTATGAAAATCTCTTATCAAATTATGAATATAATGTCTAGAATCTGAATTAGAGTTAAGTGTTTAGCAGCGGAGTAAAATATTTCCTAGGTAGAAAGGAAAGAAAGAGAGACACAAGTAGTTGTCCACTTTCTCCCATAAATCGAGAGTTGTCCAATTCCCTTACTATTACAAGGAATTTTCACTATAATCAAAATTGACTACAATTGCTCAAGCACAAAACAAGAGACTTCAAATGCTCAAACAAGCCAATAAGAGATTTTTATGCGCAAGCACAAAGCAAGAGACTTCAAATGACCAAATGCGCAAGTAAGAGACTTATATGCTCAAACACACAAACAAAAGACTTCCAATGCTCAGACACACATGGTGAAGGCAAACACAATCAATTCGATGTTCGCATATGAATTTACAATAAGCAATTGAAATATATAAGCAATTGAATATGAAAACAAATATAAAAATCTAAATTGATAGCTTTGATCCAAATTGCTCCTAAACTCGTAACCATCTATGAGTTTTATAGAAAAACCTAAAATTAGGATAAAATTTGGGGTCAATGTTCATTACATCAGAATTAGATCAAATCAAATCATGCCTAAAAGCCTACATGAGAATTAATCTAAAAAAGGAAATAAGTGAAATCTACCTCGCCCTCTTGCTACGGGTGGTCGTAGTAGGCCTCTGGTCTTTGTACTGGAGGGTTGCAAAGTTGAAACCTTAAGTGCCTTTCTGCTACGACCCATAGAAGCTTCTACGGGTGGTCGTAGCAGCCCTCTGGTTTTTGTATGGGAATTTTCCGACTTTTGCATTTGTTTCCATGTTTCGCTCATTTCTGATCCTTTTTCATCTCGAATACTCATTAGGCCCTGAAAATAGCAAAAACACATAACCAAAACATAAAATATGGTAAACGAAAAATAAAATGGACAAATAGTGATGAAATGCTAAGTAAAAGCGACTAGAAATAACGGTACGAAAACCACTTATCAAACTCCCTCAAACTTATAATGTTGCTTATCCTCAAACAACAAAGCATGCTTATGTGAATTTTTAGATCAAGCAGTTCACTACGTGAAAGAGCATATGAAAATGAAGTCAACGGTACTCATACGTGAGTTTTTATTCTGATCGGCTAAGCCTAGTTCTCTTGGCAATCACTTGAAAACAAAGGTATTCACAATAACACTAATCGTAGTAAAGCCACAAACCTAAGTCTCCCTTTCAGACATCTCTATAACTATGTTTTGGGATTAAGTCTCTTTTTCGATTTTTCCTACCCTTTCATTCGGACAATCAAATTAAGGCATTTTGAATTATTTTTGTCGTCACATGCATAAGATCGATCGAGAATTTTTTGTTCAAGCACCATTTTTAATTTATTATTCATTTCGATGAAGTTACACACTTTTGTGTGCTTATTTGTTCACTTTAGAACGGCGTTTAGGGTTCAACCACCGTTCGACTAAATAATCAGGTGATGATTACCCAACTTAGAAGGTGTGACTGTCTTTTACCGTCTTTTTATTATTTTGGTGCTAAAATTATTTGTTTCCTAATCAATCATGCATGCATGCGAATCTCATTTATGTCGAATTGTTATTATAAACTAATCAGGGAATACTTCTCATAAGCCGAGTACTATGACACAATTATACATGTTGGACTCGTGTTCTACTTCGGGGGACCTAGGGTGTTCGGCTAATACCTAAGTTAAATTTTTTTCGCAATATCCATAGTCATAACCTTGCATCCCTCCAACTCTATATACTTCCCCGTTTTCCCATGACCTAAGCTTTTCAAGAATTTTTTTTGCACGGTCCTAGTTTTGGAAAAGCTACGAAAAAATGGTCTTGAAATGAAAAAATACGGAAATAGCTAAACAAAAAGAAAAAAATACAAGAAAATAAAAACAAAAGAAAAATAAAGAAGTATCCCCCGACAAACTTGAACCAACATTATCCTCAATGTTTTAGTGCAAGAAAGAGGGATTAAACTCATAAGAACCTCACTTGGGAGGTGGGAACCGCGACATGAGTTGTTGCACCATTGCTTGGACATCATCCAAGACCACTTCTTGCATAGTTTGCTCAACCTATGAATTTATGATTGAACCCAATTTCACCTATCTTGATTTGCATTCGAAGCCCTGACTTCGTTTTGGATATGAAATATGGGTGGAGGTGTCATACCCTAATTTTTTCCTACCATATATCTATTCTTTAACTTATTTTTCATTTTGCATCATTTACCCTTTTAGGCCTAGATCTAGTTGGAACCTACCAAATGATCAAGGTTTCTTATTGCATTGAGTCATCCTATCTACATTCAAATTTTCCTACATCCATAATAAGTCAGTTGACCTATGGCCATGGTCATATCAAGATCGATTCAAATGTCGTAACAAACAAAAAGCAATGTGCACAATCAATAACTGAATAATAACAAAGAGTCAGAATAATAACATTAACATCACCCTATCATATGTCCCAGTCAAGTAAAAATAGGTTCATCATCAAATTTGACCTAATCTAAGAGGAATATATCTACTCACGTTAAAATAAATCAATATCAATAGTGTATATTTGAAGAACATGAAAAATCATTGAAGAAAAAGTTCTCCAATGGCTTCAATGACCTCCAAAAGCTCTAAAACCTCTCATTTATGTCACCTTTTTACTCCTTGAAATCGATCCCCTTTTTCTCTCACACTTTTTCTTATAAAGCTGCTGAAAAACGTGTCAGGAGAATGCAACAACACGGGCACGCTGGATTGCGCGTTGGGCAATCATTGCAAAAATGCAGACGCATTGAACATGGGCGCGGACGCGTTGAACATGGGCGCTGACACATTGAACATGGGCTTAGGCGCGTTAAACAAGGGTACATGCGCGTAAAATCAAGAGGTGAATCAACATATTTTTGCTTTATTTTCACCAATTTTTTCACTAAGTGTCTTTCTTCGTCCAAAAGTGCCTTTTTCTAACTTTTTTTCGCTCTTTTGCCTCTAACTTACTTAATTATTGTCAGATTTGGTTGATTTTCTTGTTAAATGACGTGCACGGATAGTCTGTCACCAGACACCCAAAAATTTCTCGCATATTGAATTGTCTAAGTTGGAACCGATGACTTGTATGATCAAACGAATTATCGTAGTTAGTAAAACAATATTCTCGTATATAATGTGATTTATGATTAAATATTATTAGTTTTTATTCAATTTTATTATTATAAAAGAATTAAATTAAAATAAAAAAATATTCAACACATGAGATACATGTGAATTGGCACCTCATCCTATTGCAATTGAATTACTTTGACACGATACAGTCAATTTAATTGACTTGACCTTTTATTTATTTTGTTCAATGCAGTTGTGAATTCAATTTGCATGTGTGTTATAAATAATTTAAAAACATAAATAATTTGAAAATTTATTTCGTTCAATACAGTCGTCAATTCAATTTACAATTTACATGTGCCTTACAAATAATTTAAAAAGATAGAAAATTTGAAAATTAACAAAGAAATGTTTCTTTTAAAAAAAATTGAAAAACATTATTATTTAAAATTAAAAAAAACTATTTACCCATCTAAACGAAAGTCTTTTTTTTAAGTACTCTAGAAAAACTATTCAAACCATTTAAAAAAATCAAACGCAAACCTAAAAATAAGTGAATTTTGTTTTTTTTTAAGGTTTAACAAAGTGTAACTAGTTGTAGCCTATTCCCACCTTGAACCCTTGTTTCCATTCTTCCAATTGCAACTCAACCATGTCGGGTCACGAACCCTCTCCTTCTCCAAAGATTCTTCTCGCAAAGCCAGGACTCGTCACCGGAACTCCATCCGCCGGTAAATTCGGCCGTGCCTCCACCGCCGATGAAGATTCCACGCACCTCCGTTCTCGTCTTCCTTCCGTCGCATCCCTCAACCTTCTCTCCGATTCATGGGATTTCCACTTTGATCGCTTTCTCCCCGTAAGTAACACCCTCCCTTCACTTCTACTATCAATTTTTTCCGCTCAACAAAAGAAAATTGTAACCGCAATTGGATTTTCAAAACGGTGCAGTTTTTGACTGAGAATACTGATTTCACTGTGATTGGAGTTATTGGATCTCCCAGTGTTGGCAAGTCTACTATTATGAATCAACTTTATGGTTTTGATCCAAGTTCTCCTGGTAATAATAGTTTTTATTTCCTATGTAGCACTCACATGTGTGATTACTATTTTTATTTATTTATTTTCAATTTATTTTTGGTGTCCGTGCTTCATTGTTAATTTCTTTTCCTTTTTTACTCTATACTTTAAAACTTTGATTTTTGATTGATATTTATCATATGATTCTACAGGGATGTTACCTCCTTTTACCATACAATCTGAAGAGACTAGAGCTATGGCAAGACATTGTTCTATTGGTATTGAACCGAGGATATCTTCTGAACGCATTATTCTTCTTGATACCCAGGTTCTTACCCTGAATAGTTTAACCTCATTGCTCAAATCAATTATATCTGTGTATTTATAGAACTATTTTATTTGTAGCCTGTATTTAGTGCTTCTGTTTTAACTGATATGATGAGACCGGACGGTTCGTCGACAATTTCCGTGCTGAGTAGAGAATCCTTGTCGGCTGAATTGGCTCATGAACTTATGGGTATTCAGGTAAATAGTGACTCTCAAGCAGAAATATGTTTTCAATTAAAAAAAATGTAACTTTGTGTATAAATATATCTTTTTAGCATTTTTGTAATTTTTTAAAAACCTGTCGCCGATGGCCGTGGCTGATGAGTTTTGTTGTGTGCGGATGCTGCAAAGTGTCTTTTTAGCTTGCTGTTTTTCTATCATCCATATGTCATATTCTGCTGGTGGTATCCGAGGGAGTTGATGACGATAGCTTGTGGCATTTGATGTCGACGGTATGTGTTTTGGTCATAGTTTTTTCCGTGATACTTTTGCATATGCTTCTACTGTGTTCGGTATCTGTATTGCACAATTTATGGTGTTAAACTTTTTTTTTAATAGTAAAAAAGGGAGAATTACGGTGTTAAATATATAGATGTATTAAAAAGGACTGACCGTGCTGTGTAGGTTGACTTGTTGAAGCATGGCATTTCAGACCCATCCTTGCTGGCTTCATCCCTTTCGCAGAGCTCTAACTCAGGGCATGATAGCGATAACAAAGTTTCTGAATGTGAATACATGGCTACTCCTGTTTTTGTACATACCAAGTAAGAAATATCTTTTCACCTTAACATATCTGTTTGATTGTATTAAATGTTGTAATTATTGTAATGCATCCAAGATAAACTCTAAGATGTTTGGATCTCGTGATTAATTATTCTCCCGATGTGGGACTCTTAACAATTATTTATATAAACAAAGGGGAAATCTTGAAAACTAATTAAATCAGTATAAGATAATCGATCACTGAAAATTACCGAAGATTTTCAATTATGAGGTGTAGTACTGACCATTAGTAAAAAATAGTTAATTGCAAAAACACCCAAAAATAAAGCCACTTGATACTGAGCATTAGTCTAATTGTACATACCGGATGCTTTTTTCAGACTGTGAATCCCTAGTATGAACTTCCATGCGTTATAATTTTCATCTTTGGTTTTTCCATGACATTTAGTTGAATTCAATATAACAAATTGCAATCTTGTTATATTTTTATCACAGTTCAGCCTTGTATCTCCATGGTTGTCAAGATCTCGATGTACATCTTAAATCTCATGATTTAGCAATCTCACTCATCCCCAATGATCCCGATCTTTAGAATCACGTGTTGTAGCCAAGTTGTGAAAAAAAACTTGTAAGACCATTGATTTTGTGTGATCTTAGCCAGTTCTGGCCATGATCAGTCATTTTCCGGCCACGTTTGCTGTTTTCTGGCCACCACCATTACAAGCTGAGAAGGTTGAAAAGATGTCGCCGGTTCGGCGGAGGCCATTTTCCCACATATACACTTTCCTACCAAAATGTCATGTAAAATAATTTCAAATATATAGTATAATTTTTCATTTTACTTATATCTTACGATTTTTGTTACGATCTTGCTACCCCGTCTCGATCTCACAAATATAACTGGGTAGGATCTTCTAATCTTCGTTACGATCTTATGTTTTATGATTTTAGTGCCCCCCTCCCTTTCTTGACAACCTTCCTTGTATCCACTATTTTCTCCAATTGAAGTAATCTGTATGATGTACTAATTTTTTTTAAAAAAACTTTTTCTTTACCTGTACAGGTTACAAGATCAAGAGTTGACTCCTAGAAATAGTTTGCAGCTGAAGAAGGCACTCATGCAGTATCTCAAGCCAACCTCTTTTGTTAAAGAAAATGCTAGAAACAAATCCAAAGAGCATCTTTCATCTTCTATGGTTCAAGGCAGTCGCTCTGATTCTGACACACTAAGTTTGTTTACAATCCCATTTAAGAAAAAAGAGGAAAATCCACGAGCTCAGAACGAGAGTTACATTTCTGCACTATGGAAATTAAGGGATCAGGTTGATTTTTTCTCCATGCATACACACGCACACTCACACACAAATGCATTCAAATAATTCCCCCAACTGTAATAATCAACAATATTTTTTGTTGCCGTAATTATATTACTTCCTTCTTGCTGACCCGTTAGTTTTAATAATCAACGAAGTTTAGGACAGACTGTGATATGGTTACATGTTTTTCAGATTTTATCCATGAAGTCGCCATCATTCAGGAGACCTGTGTCTGAGCGTGAATGGTTGAAAAATTCAGCCAAGATTTGGGAACAGGTTAAAAACTCCCCAACGATATTTGAGTACTACAAAACCCTTCAACATTCTGGTATGTACAGGATTTAGAAATTTATTGAAGGTAGAACTATTCAAGATAGTGTCAAATTTTGTTTCAAGATGTATCTTATTTTGATGCATAATTATCACATTCTGGTATTTATTTTGCATTTATGGCACCAATTTTGTAGCTGGTGTGTACAATTTCAGTAAACTATAGCAATGATAATTTTATTGTTTTGCTCATTAATCCATGAATAATGAGTGTATTAGTTTTTAAACAAACACATAATGAAGTATTCATTTTTTGTCTTGCTATCTTTGATCAATTGGAGCCTAGAACCTTTTGATTTCTATCTCTTGAGTAATAAGTCATGATCTTTCTGACAAGGAGAGCTTACGACACCTCTGAAAAATCCAAAACAAAAATACTTTACCAATATTGAGTTCCAATCTCAATTTCTCTAAATAATAAAAAACTGAAGTGCAACTTGTTTTACCATAAACATATGGCATATTTTCTTTTCTTTAACATTTTTAATTATTTCTTACAACTCTTTCTTCTGTCACAAAGTGATATTAATATTTAAAAGTAACAAAAAAAAATTGATTAAAATGCATTGTCTTTTGCTAAAATATTTGAAATTATACATAAATTAGGTTTAGGATGTTTGTGGGAGTCGATCTCAAACCTACTTATTCAACATGTAACAATCCATTTGGCTTTGATTTGGATATTAGTTTTGAGTGCAAGAACCAAGAACTAGTTACCTAACCTTACCTTAATGTTCAATGTGTCTCATACCTGCATTATATATATAATTTTATTTTATAGGTGTTTCTTTATTTCTTAACTTAACAATAATATCTTTGAATTTTTTTTAATGTTGTTTAAAATTTAAAATGACATGTTAAATTATAATTGAACAACAATGTTTTATTAGAAATGCGGATAAACGGATATGAATACGAGTACTTAGCTACTTGTAGGGTACCTTAACACCTAGGGATATAAGCTGATTAGAGAAAATGAATTAAATCGATAATTCAAATCAAATTGAAAAAAAATCAATTATTTTTTGTTCGGTTTAAAAAGTGAATCAAACCAATAAAAATCGAGGTAGTTTGGTTTGATTCTTAATTTAAATTTTTAGATACTGTCAAATTGATGAATCAGACCGATAACTATAAATACCTACTTAATTTTTTATTTAATGTATTATTGATCCAAAATCAAATTGAAAAAAAATCAATTATTTTTTGTTCGGTTTAAAAAACGAATCAACCCAATAAAAATCGAGATAGTTTGGTTTGATTCTCAATTTTAATTTTTAGAAACGGTCAAATTCAGACCGATAACTATAAATACCTACTTAATTGATTAATCAGACCGATAACTATAAATACCTACTTAATTTTTTATTTAATGTATTATTGATCCAAATTTTATACAGGTCGAACTCTTCTTCATTTTTGTTTAAAATTCCTTCTTTTAAGCAAAACATGTTGTCAAAATCAAACTCCAAATATAAAAAATAGAAACCATGAGCCATAAAAAAGTTGCTATCGCCAAATTGTCCGTCAGCTCTGATTCTCTCGCCATTATCATTCTTATAGGTTAAGGTTTCCTTATCCGTGTTCAAGAAAATAATTTGTTTCTTCTTCTTCAACGAATTTTCTTTCAGTCTTGTTACAAAATAATTTTAATATGTGTTTGAGGTGTGAAACATATTAATTTATGTGTATTAAAAATCTTTTGTTTTTATTGTTGTATTTTATTTGTTAAACTTTCAAATTCCTTCCCGACCTTTTAATGCCAAGTGCTAACTTTTGTATTTGATAGTGAATTTATTTCATGATGTAGTGAAAATCATATCAATGGTTTGTATGGATTAATAACAACTTGTAAGTTGTTTGAAAAGTAGAACATAAAATATACTATATGAAATATATTATTTGAAAAAAAGTTGTAAACCGATTAATTAAACCTAACCAAACTGGTTTTATTTTTAAAAAATACTAAAAACTGAACCAAACCAAATCGATTCCGATGGAGATTTCATCGGTTTAGACAATTTTTGATCGAAAAGATAATTACACCCTTATTAACAATCATGAATTAATGTTTTTTTAATATTAAAAATGTTTTTCTTATTTATTTTTGTATCTTTTTTAATTTAGAGACTTTATGAAAATAATGTGTTTTGTAATATTATTATTGTCTTTATTAGCTGTTATGACATATGCATAAAATTTTAAATATTATATAATGTGATTTTATAAAAAAAATCAATGTTTTCAAATAATTTTAAAATAACCATTTTTTTTTAAAATAACCATTTTTTTCTACTAATGCGGCAGTTGTACTGATGCATCCAACTAACCTAGAGAGGAGACGTCCAGAGTCATGGCACATGCATGTAGGCGCTACATGCATTGGCAATGCATACATGCGCCAATGCATGTGGCGCATGCTCCTTTCACTTTTTTTTTTTAATTTTAAATGTTAAAATTATAATTAATTAAATGAAATACTAAAAATAAAAATTATATTATATTATAATGAAAAATTACATAGAATTAATAAGAAATTCAATGACCCGCCTGATTGAAATGCCCCATGTTCCACATCCAGGTGGATTAGTTTGTCTTCGAGGTCTCCCGCTATTTTCTTGAGGTGTTTGGGGTCTTTGAGTGCTGACATGATCCAATGGTGGCTGGTGTGAAGGTCTGGTGGAAGGTCCATCGGTATTTGATAGATGTGTCATCATTTATCCCCAATAGGTGGGGGCGGGGGGCGGGGGGGGGGGGGGGGGGGGGGGGGGGGGTGGGGGGGGGGGGGGGGGGGGGGGGGGGGGGGGGGGGGTTGGTGCTCAAACACCTTGTCTTAGAACAAATTATGGCATTGTAAACCGACCTAAACCATGCCATATAATGTTGAGTTGGTCTAGCACCCTGTATGACTGGTTCGTTTAAGATGTGTTGTCGTCGATTCGTCCAATGAAGACGCATATCTTTTGCGAAGTCTCTCCAGTCGGAATAATCTCATTGAACATCGACTCTTTGTTGATGCCAATCTCTCAAACATGTCGGAGGTTCTGGAATTTGTTGCTGCATGTCGAACTGCAATTTTACACGGTCACTTTGGTGCATCTCCATAGTAGTGAACCAGATAATTTGTGTTTTTGCTGTCCAAACTGCACCATAACATGGTTAACCTGATGATTAAGACCCATATATGACATCCAGATAAACTATATAAGAATATGACATGATTAGAAGATATGTAATTGGATAATTTTTTTAAAATCAAATATAGAGTTATGTAGTAGTATTACATCGTCTGGTCCAATGTGGTCCAATAGATTGCGATAGACTACTACAGCGTATTTCAGACACTTGTTGTAGTTCATCCCTTTAACTGACCACCTAGATCGAAAAGATTTGAAAAATATTATTTAGAGTTAGTTGTAATATAAAGTCTAATAAATTAGATGGTAAAATTTTAAACTTACTTTGTTACAAAGGGGAATATGAATGGTTTCTCGTTTACTGGGGCGAGTGACGACATTCTTGACCAACCTCATGCTTGTAGCAAATACGCGCATGAATTAAACGTACAAGTATTTTTTTTTTTGGAATTTTTACACAATGCACTATATAGATGGGCTAAAACAGTTGAACCCCAACTATATGTGCTTACCTTATTTATGTTTCGTAACAACGACAAATACATAATATTTACAATATTACTAGTACATTCAGGAAATAAAAAGTTACCAAATAGAATCATAATATAACACTGAGCTTTAATTATTTTTTCATACTCGGTAGATTCTTCGGTTAATGTTATACTCGCATAATATTGTTTGAGATATTTTAAGTTAATACCTTGACCCTTAGCTTGACCAGAAGTCTCTCTCGTAGTTGTGTCATTACACAAAGGGGCACCCAACAATTCATTGCATACAAAGTTATCTTGGTTAACTCTACCATTTACGGCCTTACCATCGATACGTAGACCTAACAACATGTAGACATCCTCAAGTGTGACGGTACACTCACCGTAAGGAAGGTGGAATGTATGGGTCTCGAGTCTCCATCTCTCTAACAAAGCAAGAATAAATTTGTAGTCAACTAAGTATGAGACTATGTTGAGAAGATTACTAAAACTGCATCCTCGAGTATATGGTTCTATCAAAGGATCGTGTGGTACATATTCATGTACACGACATCGAAATCGCTTTGGGTCCTAATAAAACATAAGTAAGAAACAAAGTAAGGAAAAATAATAAACAATAGAAACATAAGTAAGAAATAAGTAAGAAGAAGTAATAACATACAAATGTCACGATATTATCGATTGTTCCTCGATGTTAATCACCCATAGTCAATAGAGACATAATGTTGCAGAGGTTGAGTGTTGTATAGGTTGAGTGTTGCAGAGGTTGAGTGTTGTATAGGTTGAGTGTTGCAGAGGTTGATTGTTAGTGTTGCAAATGTTGAGTGTTGTAAAACTGATGACGACGAACAAGTTGATGTCAATGTTATAGATGAGGAAGAAGAAGAAGCCGAGTTATTGGTTGATTCAATGGTGAATGATGAAGAAAAAGATGAGCCATTACCATCTAGTCATGTATATTGTCCACCTCAACACATGACAAGCTTGCATTTGGATGCCGATGAACCTTCATCAGATATCTTACAATCCTTATGTGCAAATTCAATGATCATTTAAAGAAGGAGACACATTTCGCACAAAAGAAGATTATGTAAAAGATATTAAAAAGTTTCACATGGAACTATCAGCTGATTACAGAGTTGATAGAACTAATGCAGTGAGGTACAAAATTTATTGTCGAAATGAGCACTGCCTTTTCAGGTTATCAGCTTCGTACCGGAAGAGGAGTGGTTCTTGGGAGATTGGATCCATGGGTCCAATTCACACATGCATGCTTACGAACCCAATGCAAGACCATCAGAAACTTAGCTCTCAGTTAATATGCGATAAAATTTTGTCTGTCATTAGCGACAATCCGTCGTTAAAGGTGAGTACAATAATCTCGCATATTGTAGCATAATAAAACTATACTCCATCATATAGGAAGGCTTGGATAGCTAGGACAAATGCGGTTGAAAAAGTGTATGGCAATTGGGAGGAGTCTTACAAACAACTTCCAAAATACTTATTGGCTCTTAAACAATATGCTCCAGGGACTATTGTTAAGTTGGAAACGTTGCCGGTGTATACACCAGACGGGGTTTGTGCTATTGGAAATGGAATATTCCACCGTCTCTTCTGGGTGTATCAACCATGCATCAAAGGTTTTGCTTTCTGTAAACCTATTATACAAATTGATGGTACATGATTGTACGAGAAATATAAAGGAACATTACTGATGTCAGTGGCACAAGATGGCAACAACAACATTTTTCCAATCGCCTTTGGCCTAGTTGAAGGGGAGACTGCTGAGGGATGAAGTTTTTTCCTAAGAAATCTCCGAATGTACGTTGCTCCACAAGCTAACTTATGTTTGATCTCTAATAGACACCCTTTAATAGTCAGTGCATACAATAACATTGATAATGGCTGGCAAGATCCTCCGTTGACGCATGTCTTCTGCATTAGACATATCGCTCAGAATTTTATGCGGGAGATCAAAGACAAAATGTTACGGAAGAAGGTTGTCAACACATGTTACGCATGATCAGAACCTTCTTTCAAACACTACCACGAAGACATCAGATTGTCAAACACAAATGCAATACGGTGGATAGACAATATTCCATTGGAGAAATAGACTAGGACATACAACAACGGTCAACATTGGGGCCACATGACAACAAATCTTGTGGAATCAATGAACCCTGTCTTCAAAGGCATCCGAAACCTACCTATAACCGCTTTAGTGCAGGCAACATATTTTAGGCTATGAGCGCTGTTTGAGACCATACGTTTCAAATGGAGTTCAATGTTGCAATCTGGGCAGTTGTTTAGTGATGCTTCAATGAAATTTATTAGACATGAAACTGCCAAAGCAAACATACACGTGGTCACGGTGTTTGACCGTACTAAAGGTTGGTACAATGTTGTTGAGTCCATGGATCACAATGAAGGCATGCCGATGTGACAATACAAAGTGGAACTAGATAGAGGTTGGTGCGACTGCGGAAAGTTCCAAGCCTTTCGTATGCTCTGCTCCCAGGTCATTGCGGCATGTTCAAAGGTTCGAAGGAATCCATCGTACTTACTATCTGACGTTTACAAAGTCATAAGCCTATCCAATGTTTACAAAATTAGTTTTTCAGTAGTTGCAAAAGAGGATTACTGACCAGAATATCAAGGGGACATTCTCTGGCACAATGAAGTTATGCGAAGAAAGAAAAAGGATCTTCCCAAACAACACACGTATTCGAATCGAAATGGATACGACGAACAAAATGGTTTGATTATGTAGTTCATGCCGTCAGCCAGGTCACAATCGTACTAACTGTCATACTGTTGGAACGAGCACAACAAGATAATTTTACATGTACCTCTTTTGTGATATATAAAAAACAAAATTTATTTCATATGATAACTTTGTGTGGAAATACCATCACAAACAAATACAACACATTCAACACACAAGTAACACATAAACAACAACACAAACAACTACAACAATTAAAATACCATTACTATAACTAAACGATTACAACCATCAAAACAATTTTGAACATATCATGCACCATCCTGCGAACGTTTCTATTAGTCTTAATATCCACCCTCACACACTTCTCCATTTTGGTTGAACGTGGACTCAAGCATTGAATCCTTCTAATCCTTTCATCATCTGCAATTTCTCCTTCTAACCAACGGTCAAACGTCCGATTAAGACATTCTAACAAATCTATATTCCAAAGTCAAATCTTTATCGACGGTGCGATTGCTGAAAAGATTAAATCGACATTTCTCTTGCGAATATATTTAGACATGATTAAAGAAAACAAAATTGAAGGTGATTGAAGTAGAATGAAAGAAAATGAGGTTGGAAGGTAAGAAGTTGTGTGGAAAAATATGGGAGATGCGCAAGGTATTTATAGATGAACCATGAAATGCATGCGCCAAAGACTTAGACGCCACACACAAGCCCTCATGCATGCGTCAGATGCATGGGTGCATGTGCTAAACTACACATGCATGCGCCAACAACCATGACGCCTCCATGCAATGCCATTGAAAGTATGCACCAATGAAGCTGCCGCCTCCTTTGAAATGTAAATGGATGCGCCAGTTCAACTGACGCATCTGTTTAGAAATATGGTTATTTTGATATTCTTTTTTACAAAAATAATTATTTAAAGATTTAATTTAAAAAATATGATTTTTAAAAAAAATCAATATTCATTTATAGAAAAAGACAATAATCATGTTTTATTATACTTAATCTAGTAAAAATAAAAATTGTTCATACAAAATCATACGTGTCAAACTCTGGTTGGTTACACTTACATCATTTTCTTAAATTAAAAAAAGAATAGTTTATCAACTAATAATATTTATCTTCAACCCTGAAAATTGGAAATCGACGGCAAGATCAAAAGGCACCGACGACGTCTCTATTCTCCGTTCCATCTCCGATCCTACAATTTCAATAGGTACATTGTTTTCTCATTTTGTTAATCAGGTAAACATTCTTTTGATTTCGCATTCAGATTATTATAATAATACAGGTTTTCAATTCTATAATTTGAATATGCATTTCACAAATCGTTCATTCTGTTGATTTGCATTTTCTCAGTAATTTCCAGAGCCAAATAATGCATAACAAACTCACTAGTTTATAGGTTTTTGATTTTTTTCATTGCTTAGCTACAAGATTATTAGGGGTAAAAAATATTATAATTTGTTTGATTCTTTATTATTAGAAAGAATGTATGTGTAGAACATATTGATTGCATTTTTTTATTTTTATTTTTGATTAATTGTGTTTTCAAAAGTTGATTAAATTAAATGATTGTTGTGTTTTTGTTGTAGAGGAACATGATGAGGTTGAAGACATATGCTGGTCTTAGTTTGATTGCAACTTTGGCTATTGCATATCATGCATTTAACAGTAGAGGGCAATTTTATCCCGCGATGGTGTATCTTTCGACTTCCAAGATAAGTTTGGTGCTTCTTCTCAATATGGGTTTGGTTATCATGTGTGTTTTGTGGCAATTGACAAAGAAGATATTCTTGGGTTCACTTCGAGAGGCGGAGGTTGATAGGCTTAATGAGCAATCGTGGAGGGAGGTTATGGAGATTCTGTTTGCGATTACTATTTTTAGGCAGGATTTTTCGGTTACGTTCCTTGCCATGGTTACGGCTTTGTTGTTAATTAAGGCTTTGCATTGGTTGGCTCAGAAGAGAGTAGAGTATATTGAGACTACTCCTACCGTGACCATGTTGTCTCATATTCGAATTGTATCTTTTATGGGCTTCCTTCTTCTTATAGATAGCCTTTTCTTATATAATTCTTTGAAGCATTTGATAGATACGTGGCAGGCTTCTGTTTCTCTGTTCTTTGCTTTCGAGTAAGCCTTTTTACTCCTTTTCCTCCTTTTACGAGTACCGTTTTCTTATATATGATGCTATCATTCTTAAAATCACTGAAGCTATTTCTTCACATATTTACTGTTTATTTATATTAAACTATAGAATACCTATACACATTGTGGATAACAGGCAAAACACTTTGTACTACGCATTACATGCTATTTGCTTTATTATACTTTATACTTGAGTATTTTGGTTGACAAGTTGTTTGCTTCTATCTCAGGTACATGATACTGGCAACAACAACAGTGTCGATTTTTGTAAAATATATTTTCTATGTCAGTGACATGCTTATGGAGGGACAGTGGGAAAAGAAACCAGTCTTCACGTTTTACCTAGAACTTATTAAGGACTTGCTGCACTTGTCCATGTATCTGTGCTTCTTCTTTGTTATTTTTGTGTAAGTGATCAGTCAATTATATTATCTACATTTATATACGTGTGAGTGTGTATACACAGGTAATTTTGTGTGTGTGTCTAATTGAGATTTACACATTTAAACCATTGGGTTGCACTTAAATTTTAGTTTACTGTCTTAATTGACAATGATACTTGGGCTTTATGTTACACTCCCATGCATACATTTGGTTTCTGTTTTTCATACTTATTTTATTTTGGTTTGATTTCATGTTTAACCTATCATCAATTATCTTTTTTACCTACTAACTTGAAGCTGATCTATTAGAAACTACGGTATTCCCTTGCACCTAATACGGGAGTTGTACGAGACATTTAGGAACTTCAAAGTTCGCATTGCAGATTACATTAGATATCGTAAGATCACTTCAAATATGAATGATCGCTTTCCAGATGCAACCCCCGAAGAGCTTGATGCGTGAGTTCTAAACTTGATATTAGCATATCAGCTTATTAATTTGATATTAACGTGAATGAGATTTTACATTATTTTTAAATGGCTATGCAGTAGTGATGCAACATGTATTATCTGTCGTGAAGAGATGACTGCTGCTAAGAAACTTATATGTGGACACCTTTTTCATGTCCATTGCCTCCGATCATGGTTAGAGCGACAACATACTTGCCCAACCTGCAGAGCCTTGGTTGTACCAGCCGAAAATGGAACATCTGTTGCTGGGGGTCAGCAAGGATCACAATCAAATGGTCATCAACAAGGTAATAACAATCATATGATAATCACTCACTGTAGGGTGTTTGTAAAACTTGTCAATGATATGCAAGCTTTGAAAATTGAACTGATATCATTTTCAGGATACATCTTAAATTGAATATAATATCTGTAAAAGTAAATAAGCATGTTTGTTAATGCTTGCTTTGTCATTTTAACTTGGGATATGCACCGGAAGTACAGGTCAAACCGAGCTTGACAGTGGGGGAGCAACTGATAGTGTGAGTCGCCATCAAGCTAGACTCCAAGCAGCTGCTGCTGCAGCTTCAATATATGAGAAGTCTTATGTTTATCCCTCGGTAACTTATTCTGTACGGTACGGCGTTTCTGCTCAGACAATATCCCTCTTTTTCTGCAACTGCTTATGAAATCAGTCCAATACTGTAACTGGTTACAACTGATCTAACTACCTACAGCTAAGCACATAGTATAGCACCTAGGGCCTGTTCATATGGGAGACTTATGCAATACTCTTCATAATAGTTCTCAGTTTCTGAAATTCCTCTCATATTTTGCTTCATTTTCTTTTGCATTTCTATATTTTTATACAAGCATTTTTTCTGAACATTTTTTCCTTTTGAGAATATTTTGGAAACTTGATTATGCTCTGGTGACAATGAGTTTTGCTACATATCGTTTTTACTCATTATTTTTCCTCCTAGAGTCCCAGTTCATATATTTGCTAAAATGAGTGCTTTTAACAAAACAAAGGACCAATTTATGATCTCACTCTTCTTGGTTTATGATCTCAAAATATTGATAATACTGAATTAGTCAATGAAGTGTTCTAATACTAAATAACTACACTACTTATCCCCCGGTTGCTGAATCTAGCAGTATTGATCTTAATGGAGAACAAGCTTCAAGTGAGCAAGCACAACAGAAGTTTCATAACCCTGGTGGGCCAAGAGATGTACCCTTTCCTCCGATGGGACAATCTCTTCCTTCTCAACCATACGCGGCGCCTTCCAATTATGGAGAGAGGATTGGAAATGATCGAAATTCCCGAAAGGTTGTGTTTGAAGCTCATAAACAAATGTTTCAAGAACAGATTGAGGTACAATTACATTTCCTCTTTTTCTTTACCTCCTCACTATTAGTGGTACGTGTCTTATTGGTTTTATATTCATATATAAGTTTTTCTTTTTATGATTATGATGAGAATCCAATGAGTATCCCCTTCTCACTGTCTATATTCTCAGTTCCGCCACCCTATTCAGGGATAGTTGCAGAAAATGTAGAAGTTTACAACTACTTTTCACAATTAGGCTTCTACAACCACAGTGTCCACAACATTAAATTTTTAAGTTAACTGGTTTACACGGCATCGGTTTTTAGTGTGCATGGTCTCTTTCATTGTGTAATCAAATTGTTTGATTAAAGATTGAATTGCATAGCTTTGATTGATGAAATTAATCATTGTAACTCACAGTAGACACCCTCTCCCACTTTTAAACAGATTCTGCAAGAACATATACAGAAACTGGAGACCACCTATGCTGAAGGAAGTGTAGATGGTGGCATGCCATCATCAGCAAGCAGAGACAAGCTTAGCGTTTCCTCGGAGAATCAAGAGGGAGCATAAAATCGACTGTTTATGTCGGGTCTATAGCAGGGGTCTATACCAGGAGAATACTAAATGTAGATATAGGAAGAGGAAACCAGGGGGAATAACAGTATTGCTTTAGTGTGACATCTGTTCTTTGGGATACTGATATTGTACATGCACAGTGCCCCTTAAAATTGATTTCTTTGTTTTTTTTATTTTAATCGTGAGATGAAAAAATTGCTGAACATTTTGTCATAAATAACCATAATATGTGATGGCTTCCCGGTTATAAATGACATGTATATGTTTAGTAATGTGAATAGTTCCATATTTTTTATGATCAGAAAATTTCTATTAATCTGTCTATTTTTCATTTGTTAAACACAGTTTGTTTATTTTTTGACTGTTTTATTTTAACTTTTGGTAATAGACAGTTTGTCAATTTTCTTTTACTGGTTTTTTTCTCTCTTCACAATCCACTAATAAGTATGTGGTTAATGTGAAACAAATAATCGATTAATTAACCAAATTATAACGCTAATGAGTTGCACCAAATGATGGGAAAACAACATTTCACAGTTTCTTCTCTACTAAAGGTGATCACTTGGTTTGCAAGTCTACTAAATTTATTTATGATTTAAAACAAGGCTCTCGCAAAATGAAACAGTTTTTTCATTCAGGTTTGTTGAAAATCCGATCAATGTATATTTGAGTAGATTCGAGGGAGAAAAGTTTGTTTCCTTATGTTGTATGTGGATGATATTCCACTTGTTACCATTGATAAGAGTTTTATACGCGAGGTAAACAATTCATCTCTAAAAATTTTAATATGAAAGATATGGGTGAAATATTTTATATCATTGGCATTATCATCTATAGAGATAGACCTTGAAGTGTTTTGGTCTATCACAAGAAACTTATGTCAATAAGATTTGAAAGAAATTTTATGAGAAAAATTGTTCACCAATTGTTGCTTCTCGGAAGGGTGATAATATGTTCAATTTGAACTAGTTTCCTAGGGATGATTTTGAGCGGGAGAAAAAAACACTCCTTATGCATATGTTACTAGAAGTCTAATGTATGCTCAATTATGCACACGACTTGTCATTACATTTGCTATTGGAATTTTGTGAAGATTGTTGAGAATTAAATTGAGCATACAGAAATGCAGAAAAATTGAATGTAGAAAAAGAAAGTTTGTTACAAATTTCTATTACTTATTATCATGCATGCATACAAGTGAAATTACTTAGTTATATAGCAAACAATGTCTAACTAACTTGAACATTCATCTAACTACTTGATAACTAACTAGAAGTTAGTTACAATTTAGTTAACCTATCTTGTGAACTAGTTAGTTTACATCAATTTTTTCATTATCTTTAATAATCCCCCGCAAGCTAGAATGTATGTCAATCATTCCTAACTTGACTTGAGGTTGTAGAATGGACTCGAGTGCAATGATTTGTTAAGTATGTCAACAACTTTCTCTTTGGATGTGACATACATGAGATGGACAACTCTTGCTAAGACCTTGTCGCGCATCACATGACAATCAATCTCTATGTATTTGGTTCTTTCATGAAAAACAGGGTTGACAACTATATGCATGGCATATTTGTTGTCATAGTAGATAATGATTGGGGATTGATGTGGAATGGTGAAGTTATCGAGCAGAGATAGGAGCCAGATGCCTTCACAAGTAGCATGAGCTAATGCTCGATATTCAACCTCTAAAGATGATAGAGACACCACCGTTTGTTTCTTGCTTTTACAACTGATGAATGATTTTTCGAGGAAGAAACAAATACCAGTGGTGGATCTACGTGCGTCTGGGCAAGCTTCCCAGTCAGAATAAAAGAATCCCTTGATGCATAAATTGGAAGATGAGCTAAAGAATAATCCTTGGCCAGAATTATTTTTGAGAAATCATAGGACATGAAGACCACCTAACATATGTTTATCAGTTGGAGTATCAAGAAATTGACTTAGCTTACTTACTGCATAAACAATCTTAGACTTTGAATGAGTAAGGTACAAGAGTATACCAATGAGTCTGCGATATGCAGTAGGATCAGAAATAAGAGTACCAAGTGTCATGTAAAGTTGTAAGTGAGGTTGCATTGGTGTATTGTAGGGCTTTACGCCAAGGAGGTCTGCATCTTGTATGAGATCTAAGACATATTTCCTTTGACAAAGAGAAATGCCTTGTGCATTTCAAGCAACTTCAAATCCTAAGAAGTATTTCGAAACTCCTAGGACTTTGATACTAAACCTGACATTCAAGAGTGCTTTCAGCTGGTTTATTTCTTCAAGATCAATTTCTCCTAGAACAAAATCATCTGCATATACAAGGATGACTATAAAACCTGCTGAGGAAGTCTTGGTGAAGAGAGAATGGTTAGCCTTTGATTGAGTGTAACTAGTGGAAAGTAGTGTATCAGTAAGTTTGGTATTCCATTGTCGACTTGCATGCTTTAGTCCATACAATGATCTTTGCAATTTTCGTACAAGATTAGGATGTGGTAAGTCCATACTAGAAAAGGCTCTCACATAGACTTCTTCATTGAGGTCTCCATGGAGAAATGTACATTTACATCAAGTTGAAGGAGTGGCCAGTCATGAACAACAATAATGACCATTAGAACTCGAATTGTTGTCCTTTTAACCACAAGGCTGAAGGTGTCCATATAATCTAAACCTTCAGTTTGTGTAAAACCCTTGGCAACCAGACATGCCTGGTACCTCTCAACAGTTCTATTGGAATGCATTTTCAACTTAAGAGTATTGCATTTTTAAGGCAACATCGAGATCAAGATACATTTTTGTGATAACATCAAGATCAAGATACATTTTTATGCTAAACAATGAGACTATTTTATAGAAAAGTATTCTTGCAAATCAACATCAAGATACATTTTTATTATAACCAGTGAGTGAGACTATTTTTTGAGAAAGTACTAAGCAAAGATTAGTCGCCACTTCTATTATGAAAGTTGAATTTGTCTTATGTTTTGATGCTACTTCTCAAAGTATATGGATTAAGTAGTTAGTCATTAGAAAAAAAAATTAAAAATACAATAGTAGTCACTGATAACATTAATTTGAATTTGAAAGCCACTTATCCTTTAACTAAGAGCATACCACCATTAAAGTTTAAGAATCGTGTAGAGAAATTAAGTCTTGATTCTTTTTTATAATTATATACAAATATATTTTTTAATAAAACTCGATGTTTTTTAATATTCATACCCATTCTAATTATAAAAAGGTATATTTCATTTGAATCAAGAATAAATATATAATTTATTTATTAAGTTTTTGTTATCTCATTTAATTTATCCTTGAGAAATTAAATCAATTGTAATACATAGATGATAAAACTTATTGAAGAAAAAATAAAAATCAATCAAAACAAAACTGACAACTAATAAACTATATATTTACAAAATCATTAACCAAGCATTTTTCAACATACCCTTAGAATCTTAGACTTTGTAAAGGACTCTACCCACCTATCATACAATATTATACTATTGCGACGGCAAAAAATAATCCTTCACTTGAAAATGACTTATTGACTTTCCACTGCATTATTCGTATTTGTTTAGCCGTTAAATACGTATTATGTTTAGCCTTTCTAAAAACTTCATTTTCAAAAATGTGAATATTTTTAAATTATTTAAAAACAGTCATTTTTCATACACCATTTTTGACCCAACTTATTCAACGATTTAACAAACTTATAAACTTGTTTATTACCACCCAACTTTATAATTTATACTTAGATCACATCCCAACTTCTGATTAATTTATTTGTAAAAATGTATATATAAATTAAAAATTAACAACTTGATAAAAAAAACTATAAAATCCAAAGTTTAATTAATATATATATATATAAATAAAAATAATTAAATATTAACATAAACTAACTAAACTTGCAGCCATGTTTTTGTTTGGTCTAAATGTGGGTAGGTGGTGGCCATGACTCAAACAGTTGACCATTTGAAATTCATCTACCACCTTTCAATTTTAAAAATATTCAACTTGAAAATGTGCTCGTCTGAGAGACTGGATTCGTATCTCAATAAATACAAATAATTTATGTGTTAAGATAAATTAATCCAGAATTTTGTTTTGATTTTAAATAATATCTTACAAATAGATGGTAGAATTGATCCCTTAAATTAATCTATCATAAAATTAAATATAAAAGTTTTAAATTTTTTTTAATACCCTGTTAGGACAAAATTATCCCTTATTTTTAATGGCTCAGAACTCATTCATCACACTCTTTCTCCTTCTTGCTTGATTCAACTAGTTAACCTACAAATAATAAAATAATAATCAAAATATAAATAAAAACAAGACAGTTATTGTTTAATAAAAAGACAAAAAAGGAGAGGGTAGAGACTAACTAAATAAGACAATTCCCACCAAACTCATATTATTAACATTTACACCAAGTTGTGTTTGAATATTAGACTAAAAAAATGAAGTATGAAAATGTTACGTGTGTTTGAGTGATGCACGTGATGCTTTCACCTACCCACCCTTCAATGTTCACTCTTCTCTTCATCATATAAAATCTTCCCTCTGCAACCATCTTTCCACCACAACACTCTTCCAACCCTTTCTTTTTCCATAACAAGTACTCAAAACCAATTGAATTCTGCTACCAAATATATCAATATGGTTAGTGTGTCTGAAATCCGCAAGGCTCAGAGGGCAGAAGGTCCTGCAACTATCTTGGCCATTGGCACTGCTACTCCAGCCAACTGTGTTGAACAAAGCACTTATCCTGATTTTTACTTTAAAATCACTAACAGTGAGCACAAAACCGTACTCAAGGAGAAATTCCAACGCATGTGTAAGTATTACTTTTTTGATAAATCTGTTATTATGGAGTTTCTAAAAAATGGTTGTACTGATATGTCATTTCTTTATAACTATTTCAGGTGATAAATCTATGATTAAGAGGAGATATATGTACTTGACAGAAGAGATTTTGAAAGAAAATCCTAGTCTTTGTGAATACATGGCACCTTCCTTGGATGCTAGGCAAGACATGGTGGTCGTCGAGGTACCTAGACTAGGGAAAGAGGCTGCGGTGAAAGCTATAAAAGAATGGGGGCAACCAAAATCCAAGATTACTCACTTGATCTTTTGCACCACAAGTGGTGTAGATATGCCCGGAGCCGATTACCAACTCACCAAACTGTTAGGTCTTCGTCCATATGTGAAGAGGTACATGATGTACCAACAAGGGTGTTTTGCCGGTGGGACGGTGCTTCGTTTGGCTAAGGACTTGGCTGAGAACAACAAAGGCGCTCGTGTGTTGGTTGTTTGTTCTGAAGTCACCGCGGTTACATTCCGTGGCCCTAGTGACACTCACTTGGACAGTCTTGTTGGACAAGCATTATTCGGAGATGGAGCTGCTGCACTTATTGTTGGTTCTGACCCTCTACCTGAAATTGAAAAACCTATTTTTGAGATGGTTTGGACCGCACAAACAATTGCTCCAGACAGCGAAGGTGCCATTGATGGTCATCTTCGCGAAGCTGGACTAACATTTCATCTTCTTAAAGATGTTCCCGGGATTGTTTCGAAGAACATTAATAAAGCACTGGTTGAAGCATTCCAACCATTGAACATTGATGATTATAACTCAATCTTTTGGATTGCTCATCCCGGTGGACCTGCAATTCTAGACCAAGTTGAGGAAAAGTTAGGCTTAAAACCTGAAAAGATGAAAGCCACAAGGGAAGTACTTAGTGAATATGGAAACATGTCAAGTGCATGTGTATTGTTCATCTTAGACGAGATGAGAAAGAAATCGGCTCAACAAGGACTTAAGACTACCGGAGAGGGGCTTGACTGGGGTGTGTTGTTCGGATTCGGACCTGGACTTACCATTGAAACTGTTGTTCTTCATAGCGTGGCTATTTGAGATGCTTGTTGATTTATTTCATTCTATTACTTTAATCTTGCTTGAATTTTCCTGTAATAATAAATATAGATTTCAATATGTATCAACAATGTTAAAATAGTATATCGTTAATATCTTTTATTTTAGCATTTGTTATTGATTTAAATTTTTTTTCTTCATATCCCTTGTTTATTAAATAACATATTTGCTTACAATAATAAGGTTAAAATATTTTTTTTTGGGGCCAGAGTTCATTTTTGGTATCTTTATTTGAAAAATGTGCACATTGGTCTGCTTGCTCCAAGTTAATTCCTTCCATCAATTATACTTAAACAATGTTAATACACACTCTCATGACATTAATGTCACCATTATTTTCGATATTATTCTAGATCGATTATATTGATTTTTATTTGATCATTTTAAAGGAGTTACAATCTTCTTGGAACATTTCCAACACAAGACAAATGCCCTACAAACGAATATATAGGATCTAGATTCCCGATACATCTAATGTCTCTATACAATTCACTCATAATAAATAACATGTTTGATATTTCAATATAACACGCCGGTTCAGGTATTCAATTTTCAATTCACTTTTTTTTCTTCACAAACTAACTTGAGCGTCAGAGTGCTTATTACTTGCAGGTAAGCCCCATCTCGGTTGCACCAGAAGCACTGATACACCATTATCACCGACCCTGTTAGCTGAGATTTTCGACGTCAAGGTCGGGTTATAACCGTCTTTTGTCCTTATCCATTTATCTGAGAAGGACACATGTACAGTTACGGCGAAGTGAAGACATGCAAGCAAAACGTGTCGTTTTCTAGAGGTATAAATAAGGGTCTTAGTATAAATAAGGGTCTTAGTGTATAGGATTTTGGGTGTTCAAACATTGTACAAATACTCATAAATTACTCAAAGTATCTAAGTGTATTTGAGAAACGAGATTATTGAGAATGTACGTGTGAATCACCGTCTTTTCATTTTAATTGAAGTTGTTTGCAGTTTATCCATTATTCATACTTACTGCAATTTACTTTAAAGTTCTTTTATTGTAATTCTTTTACACATTTTGCATTCTACTTTTTAAACTTTAAAACATTATTCTCAAATCATGAGCATTGTCGAAATGTTCATAAACTTTCAAAAGAAATATTTAACAAAAGCACATGTCATAGGATTCACTAGTTGATCTTGTAAAGTAAACCATTTTTTGGAGATCATAGATTATTTTACCATTTTTCACGGTAAACAAATTGGCACGCCTAGTGAGACCGTGCTATTGTTAAAAAAAAATTCTTTTAGAATTTTTTTTATATTTGTTCTTCATTTTACTATCTCTCTAACTTCGTTGCATGAGACTTAGAAGTGGCAAAATAACCACAAACAACGAAGAAAGATTGGTAAAGGGATATGTAAGGAGGATGGTGAATAAAAATCCACCAAATAGTCAAAATCCACCAAATAATGGAGAACCACCCCTGTCATATTCGACAGGGGGAACTACGGTTACATGATCTGTAACTGAACCTGTGCTGTCCATGGAAAATACGACGCCTGCGCAGTCGATTGCCCAAAGTGGGCCCATTTTGTCTTATGTAGGGACACATGGTCCACCAGTGACTCCCTCTCAAGTGGAGAATAACATATGCATGCCTTATATGCCTGGATTCTCGATGCCTTTAAATGGTCGCGAACAACCTTATGGCATGCCAATTTTGATGATGGTAAGTTTGCATAATACATCACCAACGTTTACAAAACCAGTGGTGAACGCGACTTCGCCACTACAGGGATCCGGTTCAGCCATTAATAACACAGTTAGAATGAGTCAACCATTAAGGATGGGGTTTCTCGTCCAAACGTCCAATCTTACCAACCATTCTGCGGCAGTAATAAGGCAGCAGATGGACGAAAATAACCATGAGATGGTCCAAATGTTGACGAATCAAATGAATACAATATTTAACCCTTTGATCCAAAACATTACCCAAACAAACCAACAGATGGCAGCGCATATGAGGTGTATTGCCGACTTCTTTGGTGTTCTACAACCTCCTCGACATCCCCAGAGGGAGTGGATGATAGAAAATCAGAGGATAACCTTCGAAGAAGACCCCACCATTAACCAAGTCCAACAAAGCCAAATAAATGTACCCTAGGCGGACGTGGTAAATCAGGGAGTAGGAGTCGAACCCCTTAGAGTCGAACCCCTAGGGTTTGAGCCACCAATACCAAGGGAAAGACAACCAAGGGTAGTGATGGTGAATAAGAATCAAGATGCTGAAGAAATCATACATCATATTCGACGTGATGATATGGCGACAGACAATAACCTAGCAACCATGGTCGAAAGAATCATGGCGCAAAATGGGGTGAATGTTGGCCCTCATAGGCCAAATTACGCATCACCGTTGTCTGACTATATTCTGCAGTCAGAACTACCCCTTAGGTGGAAAGTCCCAAAGTTTACTAAGTTTTCTAGGGAAACTAACGAGTCGATTGTCGAACACGTGGATAAGTACCTAATAGAAGCGAGGGAAATTGTTATTAACGAGAACCTAAGGATACAATATTTCCCAAGTTCCCTTACGAAGAATGCCTTTATGTGGTTCTCCACGTTGTCAGTAAATTCAATCCATGATTGGACTCGACTGGAAAGGTTGTTCCATGAACAATTCTACATGGGACAGTCGAAAATTTTTGAAGGAATTGGCCAGTGTTAAACAAAAATTCTCTGAGCCAATAGATGATTATTTGAATAGATTCCGTTTGCTTAAGGCCATATGTTTTACACAAGCGCCTGAGTATGAATTGGTCGAAATGGTCGCTGGTGGCCTTGATTATTCTATTAGGAAGAAACTAGATACCCAATATCTAAGGGATATGACCCAATTGGCTGACATGGTTCGACAAGTAGAGTGCCTGAAGGCTGAAAAAGCTAGGGAAAATAAGAATAACAGGCGTGAGAGGGTAGCCTACGTCGAATTGGATGAAGATGATCCAAAAACGTATAGTGATCCTCTAAATTTCGACGAAAGAAAAGTGGACCTCGTTGAATTGAAGCAATGACCACCTTACTCTTGTAGAGTCCTAGCGCCTTCGAATGGGAAAAACCCAATCGAACCAGAAAATAGTGATGTTTTCCCTAAGAAGACATGCACCTTCGATGTCACCAAGTGTGAAGATATTTTCGATTTATTAGTTAAATACGGCCATATGATAGTGCCTCCTGGTGCTAAAATACCTCCTCTAGAACAAAGAAAAAAAAGGGGTTTTTCTAAGTATCATAATTTTTTGGGCCATAAAACTTTGCAATGTTTTCTC
The DNA here is from genome assembly GCF_024323335.1 of Lathyrus oleraceus. Classification (NCBI taxonomy): domain Eukaryota; kingdom Viridiplantae; phylum Streptophyta; class Magnoliopsida; order Fabales; family Fabaceae; genus Lathyrus; species Lathyrus oleraceus. The sequence continues at coordinate 490,242,942 of NC_066580.1, read as the reverse complement.
TTCAGGGATCTTGTGAAGAAGGCCATCAGACGCGGAAGACTCAAGTTCGGAGATAGGTTGAAGTCTCAAATGAGGATCGATTCAGATCCTCTCCAGGTGGCAGACACCCACTTTGTTGAACCATCTTTTGTGAATATGGTGAAAGTGTCTGCGAACTGCCCCAAGAAAGATGAAATGGTCGAAGCTACCGAAGGCTTCAACCAAGGAGTCACTAAAGGCTTCAACAAGGGAACCACTGAGGGTTCCATTCAAGGAGTCACTGAAGGCTTCAACAAGGGAGTCACTGAGGATTCCAGTCAAATGATAACAACAAATGAAACTACTGAAGGTTTCATACAAGTCAATAACATAACTGAGGCTGCTGAAGGCCTTAGATTCAAGTTACATGATTTGGACATCACTGAGGATGCTAGCTTAGCAGTTAACATGGTCAAAGTGACCCAAGAGACTACTATGGAGGTTGACGAACAAAGCCTCAGGCAAGAGGAATGTGTCAAGATAACTTATCCCAAGTAAGACGAAAGCTTGGTCGAATTCCTTCACAGGTTCCAGAGGAAGAAATCTGAGGTAATGATGTGCCTAAGGTACAACTCAGTCTTCGATAGAAAGGCAGCATAGAAAGTCGAGGGAGTTCGACTGGTCAAGAACAGGAGAAACTGGAGAGACACTAACAACTGCTTTGCCTTCGACATGACGGGGGTAACCAGGAAGCAAGAGGAAGGAAGACCAGGGCCCCGTGGCTACAGACCAACCACCTTCAAGCCTATGACCGAGGCCCCTAAGGGTAATAGGGCGAAGCCTGTTGAAAGAGGTGAACAAGGTCATAAGAAGTGGAAAAACTTTTAAGTACAAAGAGGTTCCTCACTAGCATTCCGCAAGGAATCCCAAACCTCAAAACAGTTAGAGGATTGCTCCGAAAACTACAAAGGGAAGAACCTTATGTCAAGGTCCTAGTGGAGGAGAGAGTAGAGGAGACAAAAGGCTGAGAGAGAGGCTGGAGAAATGGAGAAGGCAAAATCAAGTAGTAACGTACCCCTAAAACATGAGAGGAACGAAGAAAAGAAGCCCGTCGAAAGGAAGCTCTTTTCCTCTCAAAAGGAGAATTATGTAGAGAAGTCTGACCAAACAACAGCAGAAGACGATATGCTGACCGATGATTTCGACAAATATTCAGAGCCATCATTGGATATCACGTGTAACATGGTGTCTGTGTTGCCCAAGGAATACAACCAAGTTATGAAAGTAGAGGAACCTGAGGATGCAACTGATGCGGAAACGGCCAGACATAGGTCAGTTTGCTACTACGTAATGAATAATGGGTGCGTAGAAGAGCAAAACACCTTTTTTGAAAGGCCCGACAAAGGAATGAAGAGCCACTTGAAACCTCTGTTTATTAGAGGCAAAGTGTAAAACGTCGAAGTGAATAAAATCTTAGTGGATGGTGGAGCGGTTGTGACTTTAATGCCGCATTACATGTTGAAAAGAATAGAGAAGGATGATACCGACACTAAACCCCATAACATGGTTATTTCAAACTATGAGGGGAAGATGGGTACAACAATGGAGGTAATTCAAGTGGACCTCACAGTCGACACCATCACAAGGCCGACTATGTTTATGGTCATAGCGTCAAAAGCCAACTATAATTTGCTTTTGGGTCGAGAATGGATCCATGGTATTGGCGTAATACCTTCTTCACTATATCAATGGATTTCAATCTAGAGAAACGACAGAATAAGGGAGAATATAGAGGTGGACCAGAGTTACTACATGGAGGAAGTCAACCAGGTGGATAACAGGCACTTCGGCAAACACTTGGAATACATTGCCCCTTGCAATCCTACAGGGTTCAACTTTACGCCAGCTGAAAATACGTTTTGTTCCTTGTACCTACACCCAACCCATGGTTTCCAATGGGATAGGGAGGTAGTAGGTGAAGAAGATTTTGGATTCGGAGGAACGGAAGGAATCCGACCAACTGGTTGTGGAAGAGAATTTGATGGCGATGTCTAAGTCAAATACATTGAAAAAGATTTCGGCTTATATAGCCAAAACAATTTAAAAGTGGCCTTAGAGGCTGAAGGCAAATACATGGTTGTCGAAGCCAAAAGCAATGAAACACACTTAGAAGATCCTGGTAAGGACTTCAAGCCAAATCCACCTGATAAGGTTCAAGATGAAGTGCAAGGCTAGAGGCTCGATGCCATTTATGATGACGAGCCTTTGGTCTTCGAAAAGGATCCATTGGCAAACGACATAAAGATGCTAGTGCAAGATCCTTTAGAAGAAATCAACATGGGAGAAAGGACAATCAAAAGGCCAACATACATAAGTGCCAACATCAGTCCAGAACTCAAGGTCGAAGTAATCCAACTGTTGGATGAGTACAAGGACTGCTTCTCCTGGGATTATAACGAGATGCCAAGACCAAGCAGGGAACTTGTAGAACTAAGGTTGCCTATAAAGCCTGGGAAGAAGCCAATCAAGCAGACTCCCAGGTGTTTCACACCTGAAGTTCTGTTGGAAATCAAGGAAGAGGTCGAGAGGCTTCTCAAGTGCAATTTCATTCGTATGACCAGGTATGTCGAATGGATTTCCAGTATTGTACCAGTCATTAAGAAAAATGGCACTTTGAGGGTTTGCATTGACTTTAGAGGTCTGAATGCTGAAATCCCAGAGGATCAATATCCAATGCCCGTAGAAGAAATGCTAGTTGACTCTGCTGTAGGGAAAAAATATCTTAGTATGCTCGACGGATATTCTGGATATAACCAAATTTTCATTGCTGACGAAGATGTGCCAAAAATGGAATTTCGACGCCCCGACGCCTTAGGCACCTTTGAATGGGTGGTGATGCCCTTTGGCCTAAAAATGCTGGGGCAACTTATCAAAGAGCAATGAAATCTATATTTCATGACTTCATTGAAACTTTCATGCAAATTTATATTGATGACATTGTGGTTAAATTTGTTTCAGGAAGAAGTCATATAGACTATCTTCGACAATCATTCGAAAGAATGAGGAAATATGGTCTAAAGATGAATCCTCTTAAATGTGCTTTTTGTGTGCAGGATGGGGATTTTCTAGGCTTCGTGGTCTATAAGAAAGGAATCGAAATTAATTAAAACAAGACCAAGGCCATCATGGAAGCGAAAACACCATCAATAAAGAAGGAATTGTAGTCGCTGCTAGGAAAGATCAACTTCCTAAGGAGGTTCATCTCAAACTTAAGTGGCAAGACTCAAGTCTTCTCACCTCTACTTAGAATCAAGAAGGAAGGTTTTGAATGGGGGCAAGCACAACAAGAGGCTTTCGACAAAATTAAAGACTACCTTTTTCATCCTCCAATTCTAACGCCTCCTTGTAGGAATATAAGTATGATATTGAACATATCTGCATCTGATATGACTTTAGGGAGCATGTTGGCTAAAAAGGATGAAAATGACGTCGAAAGAGCCATTTACTACCTTAGTAGAGTCTTAAATGATGCATAAACTAGATATAGTGTAGTCAAAAAGTTATGTCTATGTCTATATTTCTCATGTACAAAATTGAAGCATTATGTAAAGCCAGTTGATGTTTACGTTTCGTCTCATTTCGACGTTATTAAACATATGTTATCGAAACCAATCTTACATGGTCGAATCAGTAAATGGGCACTGGCCTTAATTGAGTATTCTATAACTTACATGCCTTTAAAGGCTGTTAAGGGACAAGTGGTAACAAATTTCATAGTCGACCACTTTATAGTCGAGAACTCCCTAAACTATCTAGAGCTTGAGCCCTAGAAATTATACTTTGACGGTTCTAGTCATAAAGATGGAACGGGTGTGGGAGTATTGATTATTTCTCCTAACAAAATTCCAATAAAATTCAAGTATAAGGTTGAAGGCCTTTGTTCAAACAACGAGGCTGAATATGAGGCTTTGATAGTCGAGATCTTGTTGGAATTGGGGGCAACTCGAGTCGAAATAACGGGTGACTCAGAGTTAGTCATAAAACAAATTACAAAAGAATATAAATGTGTTAAAGAAAATCTTATAGTGTACTTTGTGATAGCCAATAGACTATTATGAAGGTTCGAAATGATAAGCATTTAACACATACCTCGACTTAAGAACTAAGAGGCCAATGACTTGGCCCAAATTACTTTTGGATATAAGATTTCAAAAGAAAAATTGCAAGATGCAATCGAAGTCAGAGGAATAGTCATGTTAACTAGATTATCCCCAATAAATTTGGAAACAACAAAATTAGGGTATGCTTACGAAGAGAGTTTTGAAATACTAGTCATAGACAAATTGACAGACGAAGATTGGAGAAAGCCAATATGAGAATATTTACAAAATCCAACAATATATGTCGAACAACAAAATCAGGTACCGCGTTTTAAGTTATATTCTTATGGGGAACAAACTATTTAAAAAGACCCTAGAAGGAGTCTTACTCAAATGCCTTAGGGAATTTGAGGCATATTTAGCTCTCTCTAGTGTCCATAGTGGGGCATGTGGGACACAACAGGTAGGCCACAAGATGAAATGGTTGCTGTTTCGACAAGGGATATATTGGCCTACCATGCTTAAGGATTGTATTGAATTCGCTAAAGGGTGCCAAGAGTGCCAGACACATGCAGTCATACAACATGTCCCTGCAAGTGAACTACACTAGATTGTGAAACCTTGACCCTTTAGAGGTTGTGTGTTGGATCTGGTTGGAGAAATTCGACCAACATCATCCAAGAGTCAAGGATACATTTTAGTGGGTATAGATTATTTCACTAAGTGGATCGAGGCTATACCTTTGGTGAATGTTGATCAAGAAGTAGTGATCGAATTCATCCAAAGGCACATTATTTATAGGTTTGGAATCCCAGAAACTATTACAACTGATCAGGGATCAGTTTTCACTGATCGAAAGGTTTAAGAATTTGCTAAAGAAATGAGAATCAAGCTATTGGCATCTTTATCTTATTATGCTACCATCTAACATTGCATGGCTCTTAACAACATTGCATTGTTGCCCTTGTAATTGGATCTTGTTTATTACATTCGGCTAGAGGTTGTTAGAGTTTCAAGTCTTTATATAAGTGCGTGTTGTAATTAACTTCACCGAGATGAATAAAATAGCTTCCATCTTTTTACTCTCTCTGATTTTCATTCATCTTCATTATGATTCCTGCATACATCATGAACCTCCGTGCGCTACTCGGCTTTACGTGTTATTGTATCATGAATATCGTCGCGGTCCAGCCAAAAACACTAAGGTTGAAGTAATAATTTTAACAAGATAATGCATTGCTTTAAATTGTAATGCATACTTGTAATACAACATCTAAATTGTAAATTGTAATGCGTACTTGTAATAGATGATTTGGGTAAGTATATAATTGGTAGATTATAGTTAGAGAACTCATTGAGATGTAGTATCAGCTCTATTAATTTTTATTTTACAAATGAACAGGTTGCAAGGAAGAGCAAGTAAAAGAAGTTTTATGTTGATGGCCTAGAATTCTATTTCGTTTATGTTTTGTTGTATCAGTTGTGTACCGTATAAGTTTAAGTTTTATGTTTACTTAGTACTTGAAAACAAAAGTTGCGGCTTTTGGCATTTGATTGTATTGATATACACATGACAAAATTATCCCTTTTTTTTTATCGACTCAGAACTTAGCCCCCATGATTCTTTCTCCTTGATGCTTGATTCAAGTAGTTAACATACAAATAATAAAATAATAACTGTTGACCAAAATATAAATAAAAACAAGACAACTATTGTTTAATAAAAAGACAAAAAACGAGTGGGTAGAGACTAAGTAAGTAACATAATTCCCACCAAACTCATATATACTATTGTTAACAACAAGTTGTGTTTGAATATTACAAGTGTTTGAATGGTGCACGTGATGTTTTCAGCTACCTACCCTTCAATATTCACTCTTCTCTTCCTCGTATAAAACCATCTCTTCCCATACATCTTTCCACCACAACTCTATTTCAACACTTTCTTTTTCCATAACAAGTTCTGAAAACCAACTAAATTCTGCTGCCAAATATATCAAGATGGTTAGTGTGTCTGAAATCCGCAAGGCTCAGAGGGCAGAAGGCCCTGCAACTATCTTGGCCATTGGCACTGCTAATCCAGCCAACTGTGTTGAACAAAGCACTTATCCTGATTTTTACTTTAAAATCACTAACAGTGAGCACAAAACTGTACTCAAAGAGAAATTCCAACGCATGTGTAAGTATTACTTTTTTGATAAATCTGTTATTATGTTGTTTCTAAAAAATGGTTGTACTGATATGTCATTTCTTTATAACTATTTCAGGTGATAAATCTATGATTAAGAGAAGATATATGTACTTGACAGAAGAGATTTTGAAAGAGAATCCTAGTCTTTGTGAATACATGGCACCTTCCTTGGATGCTAGGCAAGACATGGTCGTCGTCGAGGTACCTAGACTAGGGAAGGAGGCTGCGGTGAAGGCTATAAAAGAATGGGGTCAACCAAAATCCAAGATTACTCATTTGATCTTCTGTACCACAAGTGGTGTAGACATGCCCGGAGCCGATTACCAACTCACGAAACTCTTAGGTCTTCGTCCATATGTGAAGAGGTATATGATGTATCAACAAGGTTGCTTCGCAGGAGGCACGGTGCTTCGTTTGGCTAAGGACTTGGCTGAGAACAACAAAGGCGCTCGTGTGTTGGTTGTTTGTTCTGAAGTCACCGCGGTTACATTCCGTGGCCCGAGTGACACTCACTTGGACAGTCTTGTTGGACAAGCATTATTCGGAGATGGAGCTGCTGCACTTATTGTTGGTTCTGACCCTCTACCTGAAATTGAAAAACCTATTTTTGAGATGGTTTGGACCGCACAAACAATTGCTCCCGACAGTGAAGGTGCCATTGATGGTCATCTTCGCGAAGCTGGACTAACATTTCATCTTCTTAAAGATGTTCCCGGGATTGTTTCGAAGAACATTAATAAAGCACTGGTTGAAGCATTCCAACCATTGAACATTGATGATTATAACTCGATCTTTTGGATTGCTCATCCCGGTGGACCTGCAATTCTAGACCAAGTTGAGGAAAAGTTAGGCTTAAAACCTGAAAAGATGAAAGCCACAAGGGAAGTACTTAGTGAATACGGAAACATGTCAAGTGCATGTGTATTGTTCATCTTAGACGAGATGAGAAAGAAATCGGCTCAACAAGGACTTAAGACTACCGGAGAGGGGCTTGACTGGGGTGTGTTGTTCGGATTCGGACCTGGACTTACCATTGAAACTGTTGTTCTCCATAGCGTGGCTATTTGAGATGCTTGCTTGGTTTATTTCATTCTATTACTTTAATCTTGCTTGAATTTTCTTTTAATAATAAATACAATTTTCAATATGTATCAACCATGTTAAAATACATATATCGTTAATATCTTTTATTTTAGCCTTTGTTATTGATTTAAAATAAATATTTTCACATCCCTTTGACTATTAAATAACATATTTGCTTACAATTCATAATAGTCTTTAATTTGACTAACTTGCTCCAGGTTAGTTCATTCCATCAATTATACTTAAACGATATTAATACACACTCACGTGAGATTTGTGTTAGCATTATCTTCTGATACATAGGTCCACTTCCCATTTTAAGACCCTATTAGATTCAAGAGTAAGAGTTGATGATTTTACTAGCTTAATTAAGGATGAATTGATCATTTACCTGAGGCATATATAAGCCCTTTTATGAAAAGAGATTCAGAATTTCAGCACCTTCCTTGGAGTATCACACGATTTCTGAAGAAAATAAGCAAGAAAGAGGATTTGGAAAGTTCCTCAAGTGCATGCAAGTTGACTTATCATTTAAGTGAAGAATATCACATTTGAGCTCTTTACTCTCCCTCTTGTTCAATCTACATTGAAGATTGAAGGAAGTTCCCGTCCAGAAACTATATGAAGTTCATTCAAGACCTATCTAAAGGCGGGTTCTTTATAGGTTTTATTTATTTATTTTATCTTAAATAGTTTTATTGTTGAATGTAATTCAACGTTCAAATTAGTTTATCTTTTATTTTAATTTGTATTTGTATTTGAGTTTCATTTGTATTTGAATTTGATTTGAGTTTAGGTCATTATATAAACTCAAATTGAGTTAAATTTGTAACAAGATTTTAGTTCTTTCATATTTGAGATAGTTAGAAAATCTCTCTCTCTCTCTCTCTCTCCATCTCTCTCTCTCTCCATCTCAAATTTTCATGCATTGCTAATGGAGATTCATTGTTGAACTTCAATAATTGGTATCCAGAGCTCCAATTTGATTCACAGGGAAACACAAGTGTAGTGAGGTGTGTGATTGATTTTGGTTTTGAAATTTATGCTGAATTGAAGTTCGAAATTGGAGAGAATCATAAATCTTGATTCTCAAGGTTTGGGAAACACGAGTGTTGGTGAGAACTGAGTGATTTGCACAAGAACGGAGATGAACAACAGAAATGGTAGCTTGAACACAAAGCTTCCAGTATTTGACGGAAATAACTGGAATCGATGGTCGAGTCAGGTGCGTGTGTTGTTTGGAGCTCAAGATGTTCTTGATCTCGTCAATGGCAGTTACGCGCCGGTTCCAGAAAATGCAACAGAAGCGTAGAGAATTGCGCAACGACAAACGAGGAAAAAGGATTAAAAGGCGTATCCATCAGTGCATGGATACAAAAGTGTTTGAGAAAATTGTTGATTCGACGATGGCGAAGGCGACGTGGGATACATTGATACGATGCTATGGTGGTGACACATCATTGAAAAAGTCAAGCTCCAATGCTTACGTAAGCAATATGAGAATCTCAACATGAAGAACAGTGAAAAGGTGCCTGATTACATCTCCAGAGTGCTTGTGGTCGCTAATGAGATGAAATCTTGTAGAGGAACGCTATCTGAATAAGTAATCATTAAAAAGATAATGAGATCACTTACTCCTCAATTTGATTACATAGTTGTAGCCATAAAACACTCTAAAGATACCAACACCATAAGAATTGAAGAGCTTCTGAGTAGTTTAGAGGCACAAAAGTTGCGTCTGTCTGAAAGAAACTCTGAATAAGAGTTAGAACAAGCTCTGAAAGCTTCTTTTGGCAAGAAGAGCCAGAAACAAGCATGGTTAGAGAACAAGAAGAAATATGGTGGTGGTGTTCACAAGTTAGAACTCTCTAATTCTGATAAGAAACATCAGAATGTTCCAAAGGGAAGGGAGAAGTTTGACAAGAGAAAGGTTCAGTGATACAGTTGCAACAAGTTTGACTATTTTGTTGTTGATTGTTGGTCAAACAAGGTTAGCAAGGGTGAAGAAGTTAACATGGCCATAACAGATTTTGATGATGAACATGTTCGATTGATGGCATCTGAGAATCTAGGTGAATCAATGGTAGACTGGTGGTATACGGACATTGGCTGCTCAAATCACCTAATTGGAAACAAGCAATGACTGGTTGATTTTAACTATGGTAAGAGGACGAAGATCAGATGCGCCAATGATGAGTATTTGAATGCTAAAGGAATGGGAAATGTCATAGTTAAGTTGAACAATGAAAAACTGTATTGATCAAGGATGTATAGTATGTTCCTGGAATGAATAAAAATCTGATGAGTGTAGATCAGCTGATTGAAAAAGGTTTTTTAGTTACCATGAAGTGAATAGATAACAAGTTAAATTTTAAACAAAAATTGGTTTTGAAAAAGTTTATAGCACGGAAGCAAGTTTCAAAAATTTCCCGAATGAAATATCGACTAACCGAACCTACTATCAAAAAGCTCAGATATGCGGAGAGGTGTCAATGCAATGATAATAATCTACAAATCAATCAATAACAATTAATCACAACCAGTTGAATACAATACAATAGAAAAAGTCTATCTCCAATGGACGAAACACACAAAAATTTAAGTTAAACAATTTATCGAATACTTAGTGTGCGATCAACAATGTTTGGAACATTATGTAGGGTTTGTTATTCTTAAAAATTCAATCACAACCAAATGGTTTATGATCTACACAACAACACAAATTGCAAAACGCATTCAAAATTATGATCCAAACAATATTAATTCAAACGATCAAGGCAATCAACAATTTGAAAACCACAAAATAAAAGATAGAGAGAGAGAGGGAGAGAAAGAGAGAGAGAGAGAGTACACAAGGATTTGTTTAGGAAGTTCCATAATCAACCTCACTATGGGTACATCTGCCCTTAATTCGAATTCGAATTGAGATCTTATAATAAATCTTACTTTGCAAAATATGCATATACAAGAGATGAAGAAATCAAACTCTACAAACCCTAAGTTTGATGTTGACTTTACCACCTCCAAAAACCTTGATCAAGTAACCAACATTTCCTCTTCAACTCACTTGTTCTTGCTACTTCCTTGCAAGGCACTCCTTGTCCCATGAATTTCACCCGGTTGAATTAATCCCAAGCGCACACTTGTTGAAACCCAAGATTTTCCAACACGATGCACCGTCTCACGCTACTTTCTTGCAAGACACCCCTTGTCCCAAGGCTTTTTCTCGATCAGATCCAAATTGCACAATCTTGTCTAAAACCTTCAAACCCTAAACAATCTTGAAGGAAAACCGCAACCCGGTTTCTGATTTGAATCCCTCAAAGTTCTCAGCCCAATATTCTCGGTACAACAAACCTAATTGGACGTTATCAATCCTAATCTAGATGACACCAAATCAAAAAATGATTATGTGTAGTTTTATTATGTGTATGCATAGGTGAAGTTAAAGATGATGAGAATGCTTTGAAATCCTGGATTCATGTAGGTTTTACTCACTCTAGAAACCTTACTAGAGAATGGTGAATGTATGTAGTATTTATATGCCTGAGTGATTGAAGGAAAAAAGGAATGCAAAAAGAATTGAAAAGAATTCCAAAATTCAAGATTTAAGGTCTATAGGTCGACCTATACAAGCCATGTGTCGACCTATACAAGTCATGTGTTGACCAGTTTGAAGCATAGGTCGACCTATAAAGGTTATGTGCTCCCTATAGGTCGACCTGGCAAGGCGTGACATGAGACAGAGCTTACATGCTTTAATAATATAGTATGGGTGTCGACCTGTACACTCTATGTGTCGACCTATACTGAAGAAAAGTTTCTTATAGGTCGACCTAAAGTCGTATGTGTTGATCTATGTAGTGTTTTTCACACAAAAACTCAATTTTTGATGCATAAAAATATTTTCTTAATGCATGACTCATTTCTAAATCATTTCCAATCATGTTGACATGCTTTCTAATGCTAAAATGCACAATACACACCTAGAATCAGTTGATACCGTCAAATGTATAAAAATGCTAAAGTTTCTCCTAGTTTTGACATAGTTTTGAAATCATTCAAAACACATCTATACGAAAAGTTGCACTCACATGCTCCCCCTTTTTTATAATGGAAAAACTGGAGACAATGCGTTTCTTGTTCATGAAAAGCTCCCCCTGAATGTGTGCATAATAACTTCATATACTTCTCCCCCTTTGACAACATCAAAAAGTGACAAAGTACATTATTAGCAGTATCATATATTCAATATACAATACATAAGCAATTGCAAAGATAAGAAGTGCACTCACATATATTCCTCATATATGAAAACACACAAGATTAATAAACACAACCATATTAAAAAATAGCCATAATCATTCAATACAACAACAAAATATCATCATTCTCTCAAATTCAAAATAGCAAAGTAATATTAGTCAATACATAAACCACAAGCAAGAACAAACCAGAAACAAAATAAAGATGCATATTGACTCAAAGTATGATTCAACAAAGTTCATAGTGACACATGAGATCAAAAGACATAAACCAAGACAAAATGCACAACACTTCATTCAAGCATCACTTTATCTTCTTCCACGTCCTCTTGGCATAGATCTTTCTCCCCTATGCCAACCTTATCCTTCACTGTGGCATTAAGAATCCAAGAAGTCACACATCTATCGGTAGAACCTTTCATAATGACCAAAATCTACTTCTTGGGCTGAGATCAAGTGATTAATCTTGGCCAGAACATCAACATGATTAACATTCATATCAGTCTGTAAGGACACCAGAGACTCTATCACATATGAAGCAAAAGCCTCAAAGTTGGAATCCTGAGTAGACATGTGTTGCTGCATCAGATAGAACTTCTCCATTTGTGCAGCTTCATAGGTCTCTCTCCATTTTCACTCCTCAACATATCTCTCATTTTGTCTCATCTGCATATTCTGAAACAATGTCATTATAGAGGCAATATCAGCAAAACTAGTACCAAAACCAGCACCATGATCATCTTCATGAGAAGCATCATGCATTACGGCATCTCCTTTAGTAAAATTATAATGAACTCCTATAGGTTGCTCATCATCCATTTGAGCTTCAGTTGCATCATCACCACACTCAATAGGCTCGTCAAAATTGTACACCTTCATGTCATGCTTACTCAAGTGTAGATAGTACACATGACGATTTGCGTCCCAAAAATAGTTCATGTTAATCAGTGTATGGTGAGAAAATTCTTGAGACGAACCAAGAGATTTGTAGGTAAGATTCGACAAGTCAGTGTCAAAGTAGTTTAAAATCTTAGTAATCATAGAGAGATAACAGAATGATGTGCCATTGTTGCATTTTTTGATATAGAACATACGAGATACAAAGTAGTGAGGCCAATTAATTTTGACTTTGTGCAGCAGAATGTACTTATTTAATCCTTAATCTTACCTACAACATGTTACATTCAAAATAGAATCTCTATCAAACCTATTCTGGAGAAGACTCCTTATGAGCTGTATAAGGGAAGAAAACCCAACATTTATTATTTTCATCATTTTAGATGTTCTTGCTTTATTCTGAATACTAAAGATAATCTGAACAAGTTTGACTCTAAAGCACAAAAGTGTATTGTCTTGGGATAATCAGAATGCTCTAAAGGCTATAGAGTATACAATACAGAAACAAAAATTGTGGAAGAATCAATACATATCAGATTTGATGATAAGCTTGACTCTGAAAAGTCAAAGCTAGTTGAGAATTTTGAAGATTTGGAAATAACTCTTGCAGGTTCTGATGAAAAGACCAAAGAATATGAAGAAGCAGAAAAAGAAATGTCAGAAGCTCCTGAAGTCTCAATCACTCAGAAAAGATCAAGAAATATACTTAATATTTCTTAAGAAATAATTATGGGAAACAAGGATGAACCTGTCAGAACAAGATCAACATTCAAAGCTTCTGAAGAAACACTTACGGGACTAGTATCTCTAATAGAGCCAACATCCTGTGAAGAAGCTCTTCAAGACAAAGAATGGATTATGGCAATGAAAGAAGAACTTGATCAATTTGCAAAGAACGATGTCTGGGATCTGGTACCAAGACCCAAGGGAACCCAAGTGATCGGAACCAAATGGGTATACAGAAACAAACTCAGTGAAAATGGTGAAGTGGTAAAAAATAAAGCACGACTGGTGACACAAGGTTACAGTCAACAAGAAGGTATTGACTATAATGAAACCTTTACTCCAGTCTCCAGGTTAGAATCTATTCATCTACTTGTATCTTTTGCTGTAAATTACTTTATCAAATTATATCAGATGGATGTCAAAAGTGCATTTCTGAAGAGGTGTTTGTTCATCAGCCTCACAATTTTGAAAACTCTAAATGTCCAGAACATGTTTTTAAACTGAAAAAATCTCTTCATGGTCTGAAACAAGCTCTCAGAGCTTGTTATGAAAGACTAAGTTCTTTTCTTCTGGAAAATGATTTTATTCTAGGCAAAGTCGATTCCACTCTCTTTTGTAAAAACATCAAAAATAACCTTATGATCTGTCAAATATACGTTGATGACATGATTTTTGGTTTTGCTGATCGCTCGACTGGGTGAGTCGAGAATGGGATACAAACTGCAAGTGCACAGTTCTATCGCGTAGTTTTAAAAGATATCGATCCCACAGGGACTTATGAATCGATATACCGTTATCTAAGGTTACTACGTAAATCTAAGGTGAAAATGTTTGATTGTTTGGGAAAAACTAAGAGCTAAACTAATATCTAGATTAAATATTAATAAGACGGATATCGGTATGTAGTTCGTCAAAACTAGGGAATCAAGTCTTTGTCGGTTTCTTGGTTTTAAAATGAATCGTTTCGGTTAACTTTATTGGTTAAAGGTTCTATCTCAAACTCTCGCTCTGTTGAATAAACCACGATTTTATATTAATGTTGCTGTCACTTATAATTAAGTCAAAAACCATATTTTGAAAGCAATAAAGTTGCAGAAACTCTTTTTAAGAAAATACTGACCGTTTTAAACACCCTTATCTCAAACTCTCGCTCTGTTGACTTAGGTTATATAATTAAATCCAAATGCTTAACTCTCGTCCTCACATTCAATCTTTAAAAATACTTTTTGGAAAAGGTCAGAATTTAATTAACTCTAAAACTTGCTCTCGCCCTGATCTAGAATTAATGCCTAACTTACACTGTCCAGTTAAAATCTCAAACTCTCGCTCTATTGATTTTAACTTCTTTATGTCTTTTACTTTTGTAAAAAATCTTGTTATTAAACCTGTAAGTTGAGACCGTAAAAAGATTGATTTTGATTTTAAGTTTAGGTAGACCGACTCAGTCTTGATCCCTTATTCTGCTTACTTTACATACCGATACCTAGGCAAATTAGCCAGACATGCTAAATAAATAAGAATTTATATCATGCATAAACAGACTCATTCCAGGCAGATAATATAGATAAATAATAAAATAAAACATTAGAAATTAAATAACAATTAAAGAACCTGAATGCGTAATACAATGGTCTTGAACACTCCACCACAAGCCGGTAGGATTTGTTCTTGGATTCTTCAATTAAACAGTAAATTAAATCAAGGAAATAAAACTGGAATATAACGTAAGGTTAAATCCAGTATAAAGTTGCACAATAGTTTCCGGTGTAGAAACTATTATGCGAAAAATATCTAAAAGCTAAAACTGGAAAGGTAAATTTGCAAGGGAAAAAGAATGTAAAGCTTGCAAAAGAAATAAATAAAATAAACAATGCTGGAAAAGAAAAATAAGCAAAAGGCGTGAAAAGAAAATTTGGCAGAGCTTCGGCAATGTGAGCGTGAAAAAACTGGTCCTCGTTTTAGGTTTGTGAGATGGCTATTTATAATAGTGTTGGTAACTGCATTCCGTTTCTCCCATTCTTCAACGTGGCTACATGCGCGGCGTGGATATAGGAGACCAACTTCTCAACGTTCCTCTTCAAGTCTTTCTGAGGGCGTGACTTGCGCCAAAAAGCTAGTGGAATGGTGTGACGCTCGTCACACCATGTGTGACGCTCGTCACAGTGGTGCTTCTAGTGTGACGCTCGTCACAACCCTTGTGACGCCCGTCACAGGCACAACGTGCGCTTTCTTTGGGCTGGGCTTGGTCTTTGATATTTGTTTCCTTTTTATTCCTTTTTACACCTCCTTTTCTTCCCTTTTTCACTTTTGCTTCAAAATGGATACCTGACATAAATAGTAAGGAAATACTGCATAATATCTGATAAAATGAGATAAACTAAAGTAAATGATAATATAATCTAATTGAATTAAGTCTTAAAATGTGATATAATTTCGTGTTATCAAACTCCCCCATACTTAAATCTTTGCTTGTCCTCAAGCAAAATTCAGTATAGAACTTGTTAAAAGTTTTAGCCAGATGAAATTTCAAAGCACACATCAATTCGTACTAGGTTGCAAATGGGTTTTTGTTTGGGAGGACTTGAGTTTAATCTTGACATCAACAACTACCGTTACAACTTAGATAACCCTACCTTATGCAAATCAGTTCAAGTACCCTATGATAGCTATCCTGGTTCCTTTAGTCTTATTTTACCCGTTTTCATTCTAGCGAAATCACATTAAGCCCTTTATCTTTTCGTGCACATAGTGGAGTAACCGGTTAGTGATTATGATCCGCTTTTAGCTAGAAGTTCTGGTACATAAGTCGGATAACTTCATTATTCAGTCCATTGCAAATTGCGGGGGATCGAACCGTAGTCCGCCCTACCAAGTTCAGTACCAGATTCCTACTGAACCAACTCATAATGGATCTTTCGTATTGTGCTTTTGCATGATCTGCAACCTTTAGATTAAATGATTTGGTAAGGATCACCTAATTTACTTAGTGCATTTCTTGATATATTTATATATCTTAGGTTACTTTTGGGGATCATTCACTTATATTCATCGGCTCTCCACGTAGTTTGCTATTAAGATGGTGCTGACTTCTGTATAAACTACTTGGGGTTGCCATAGAACTAAAAGTTCAAGGGATCGGTATAATAGGTACTTATCTTGATCTAACATATTGAGGTTCTCAGAGCGTTGTTATGGTAATAATTTTTTGTCTTGATTTCACTCAAGTTTTATAGAGTAAGCAACCTTTATACTTATTGGGTGTGTTAAAATTTTTTTTGTTATGGCTCAAGAAAATTGAGGGAATAGATAATAGAAATTTTCACACTCGGACTTAACTTAAAATAAATTTTTTTTTTTTTTATTTTATATTTTTTTTTTATTTTTTTTTTAGTAAGAAAGGGAAATAACAAAGAAAGGGAAGGTAACATACTTGAAAAATGGAAATAGGAAGAATATTGTTTCCCCCCATACTTAAACTAAACATTGTCCTCAATGTTCTAAGGGAAAGAAATACATAATGGAAATGCAAAGAAAATAACAACTAAGGCTGCCTTCCGCCTCTGGTTCTTGGACCTGGTGATCTTTGACGTATGTCTAAGTTGTCGAACCTGCTAAACAACTCAGTAAACCGCTGGTCGGTTATGGCATTCCGAGCATCCTGTTGCTGTTGCATTTGACGCATCATCTGCATCATCTCTGCATTCTGTACCTGCATTCCATCGAGAGCATCCATAATGTCGTCGTTGGTTGCAGGCCTTCTTCGTCGACGACGTTGGGAGGATGGGCCGGCTGCATTACTGGAAGGGTTGAGCGGGGCTGAATGTTGTGTAGGAGGATGATCACCTTGTTCCATTTCTTCAAACTCATCTGTTTGTGGGTTTGTTTGTAAAGGCTCGGTGGTTTCAGGAGCGTTTAGATCATAGAGGTGGCGGTCGGGGTTTGTGACATCAGTTAGGGCGATATTTGGTAGAACAACGCTTGGGATAGCCTGGTTGTTCACCATAAGATAATATCCTCCGCCTACTCTGTTTTTAATCAGGCGGCTGGAGCGGCAATAGCTGATATCCATAGACAGGGGAGGTAGGGATTCTAAAGTTTGGAGTTTATCCCCTAAGTTCAGGCCAAGTGCTATGGATGTTATTAATCCACCAATTATAAAGGGTTGCCGGCCTCTAGCACATAAGGTGCGGATATGATGAAAGAGAAAAGAGGCGGCGTTTACCTGAGTATCCGGTTCGAAGACGCATTGGAGGAAAAATAGCTCCTTTGAGTTGACCTTGCTGTTGTTTGGTCTTCCAAAAATTGTGTTTTGCAAGATGCGGATGAAGTACCGGATAGTGGGGTTATGTATATGGGAGAGAAGGAGTTCTTCCCAGTTGTAGGTATCTATACCGGTAATTTTCTTAAAAAGGCCAAAAACGCCAACTGTGTTCCAGTTTGAGTTTGGAGGGATTCTGGGGTGTACCTGACCTTCTATGGGAAATTGTAACATGGTACTCAATTGGTTTTGGGTTAAGGAGTACTCGGTGTTGAACATGCGGAAGGTTGCGGTACCGGTTAAAAATTCGTCTTCACCGGCGGGAGTGGTATAGTCGTATGAACTTAAGAATTCTAAGGTTAGGGATGGGTAGGTGGGTTGATTATGAGTGCAAAGGAAGGTTAAGTCGGCTAGGCGGAGCATCCATTCGATACCTTGGAGTAATCCTAATTGTTGTAAACAAGTTAAATCGGGGTACCTGGTGGAAGCGACGCCTCGCTGTTGGAAACGTTCGAATTGCTCTTGCTGATAGTTGTCATCTCCGGATCGGAAGATGATATTTCCGAAATTTTGATTTCCCGCCATTGTGATGAATTTTTGAAGGGATGATTTGGAAAGAAATGTATTTGATATGAGAGAATTGTTTTGTGGTGAATGAAGGAAGTTTTGGTAGGTATTTATAGGAGAAGGATTGGAAGATAGAAAGAAAAAGTGGTTGAAGAGTAATTAAGTGTGGTAAATGAAAAATGAATGGGGAATGTAAAAAGTTAAAGTGTAACGTTCGTCTCCAACGGCTTCCTAACGTTCACATGTCTGAGGGGCGTTACGCTCGTCACAAGGCTGTGACGCTCGTAACAGGCAATAGACGTGCCGTCCGTTATGGGTAGTGTGACGCTCGTCACACATTTCTTTTTGGAAAGGCTTTCAGCAGCGCTTCACAGAATTACTTTGGTAGCGTATTTTAATGTTTCATTTTGCTTATGATCATTTTTAGTCTGCAATTTTAATGTATTGTGCACGCTTACTTGCTTTGTATAATAATAATAATAGGTAACAACAGTAGAGCGTAATAGCCATTGCATAATAAAATTAACTAAACAGCTTCAATAAGAATGATCATAATGTATTACAGGGAAGGAAAACAATGAAATGAAATAGAAATAAACATGAATTCAAACAACATTAATGAAAAATCTAGCCTAAAACTAAATAACTTAGAAAGAAATAACTAAATTCCATCTATCTTCGGATCTCTGGCCGGAGGAGCAAAAGAGTTAACATGATGCCGTAACATACGTAACTGACTTGCCGTGCTGCTCATGTATTCTAGGATTTCAAGTCTCAAGTTGTGGAAATCTTCCCTGAGGGCGTCTTGCTCTGACATCAAGGCTTCAATGACGGTTTTAATATCTGTTCCTGGCATATGATGTCGGAGATCAGGCATGGCTGATTCTTCGGTCAGGACAGGCTGAGGAGGAGGATCAGTATCATAGTAGCCGGAAGGTGTCTGAGGGTCAGATTCAGCATGAGAGATATGGTCAACATAGTGCTCATAGTCATCACAAATCTCATAATCCTGGATGGATTCAGTGGATCCAGCCGGAGTTGGGGTTTCATTCAGGTTATAGAGCCAGTTCCTTTGGTTATGAACACTAGTTCTAGGATCGGGCATGGTGAATAGGCAGAGAACCTGGTTATCAATAATAAGCTCAAACTCATCAGACCCTATGTTTGCTATAAACATAGTGTTGAAGAGGAAGGGTATACTCATAGTAGTAATGCCACAAAAAGGGCTAAGGTCAAGCATAGGCTGACGTAATCCAATAGCATTACCTATCATAGTGATCAAACCGCCTATTCTAATGGGTGCTCGCTCATCCTGGATAAGATGGTCCAAATTAGCTAACATAAAAGTAGCACCGTTTACTGGACGGTTCTGGGAAGCACAAAATATGATGAAGAGTTCATCACGTGAAACTGAAGTACTATTTGGCTTCTTCCCAAATAAAGTGTGGGTCAGGATCTTATGGAAATAGCGAAAAGCCGGGTTATGTATGTTTCCAGAGAGAAACTCATGTTCTTCGGGCTCATCATTTCCAGTCAGCTTACCCCAAAAGTGTTCAAGCTCTCTATATTCAAAAAGTTCTTCCTGGCTTACAGTGAATGTATCAAAGGAGGTAGGAAAACCCAAAAGGTTGGTGAAGTCTCTAATATTAAATTGGTACTCCATATTGAACATTCTGAACTGGATAAAACCTCTGCTAATTCCTTTTCCATGGCTGGGTAGATAGATTAATGAACTAAGGAATTCTAGTGTGAGTCTCCGGTAGGTGGTGAAATGTCTCAGGATAGGGGAGGTCTCCCATCCTATCTGATTCAGCAAAAACAGGACACTCTGTCTCAATCCAAGGGCAGTCATCGCCCAATCATCAGCATATAAACTAGGTAGCATCTCTCTAGCGGCTAGTTCTTCAAACTTTCGTTTCTGAGTCATTCCTCTGAACTTGATACCCATACGATCAGAATGTCCCATCTGGTTAGTGTTAGCTAGAGAAAAGAAACATGAGTTTAAGTCAGGATTTGGCCAAATGCCGAAAGAAGAAAAGAATTATTATTATTATATATAGATATATTTTTTTCTTTTTGAATAAATCAATAATGAATACTAAATAGAAATTAAAAGAATAATTAAGAGAAAAATAGGGAAATGATAATAATAATAGAATAATAAAATAACAAATTAATTTTTGTGGGTTGTCTCCCACTAAGCGCTTTGTTTAAATGTCGCAAGCTCGACAAAGAAACTGTTAAATATAGTCTATGAGTCCTGGGGGCGTTTCGTCTAAGTGTAGAATTTGCGAATCCTCGTTGGTTTCCGCGTAGTGATAATGTTTCAGACGTTGCCCGTTTACGGTGAAGGGTTCTGTAGATTGTCCTTTTATTTCTACCGCTCCACTGGGAAAGATTTTAGTGATATGAAAAGGTCCTGACCATCTGGATCGTAGTTTTCCCGGGAATAACTTTAGTCTGGAGTTAAATAAAAGTACTGCGTCGCCTTGCTTGAAGATTTTCCTTGATATACGCTTGTCATGCCATTGTTTTGTTCTTTCTTTATAGATTTTGGCATTTTCATAGGCGTCTCTTCTGAGTTCCTCTAATTCGTTTATGTCAAGGATTCTCTTTTCACCGGCGGCTTTATAATTCAAATTTAAATTTCTAATAGTCCAATAGGCTTTATGTTCTAATTCTACCGGGAGGTGACAGGATTTTCCATAAATGAGCTTAAATGGGGTCGTCCCTATGGGAGTTTTATAAGCAGTTCGGTATGCCCATAAAGCTTCTGGTAATTTCAATGACCAATCTTTCCTTGAAGTGGCGACCGTTTTTTCTAGTATTTGCTTGATTTCTCTGTTAGATACTTCCACTTGTCCACTGGTTTGAGGGTGGTAAGGTGTTGCTATCCTATGTCTCACTCCATATTTAAGTAGTAGTTTTTCGAGTACCTTGGATATAAAGTGTGATCCACCATCACTGACTACTATTCTTGGGATGCCAAATCTCGGAAATATTATATTTTTAAAGAGTCTAGTTACTACTCGGGTGTCATTTGTTGGAGAAGCTATAGCTTCGATCCATTTTGATACGTAGTCAACTGCCACGAGTATGTATTTGTTACCGAAAGAGGATGGGAAAGGTCCCATGAAGTCTATCCCCCACACGTCAAAAATCTCTACTTCCAAAATACCTTTTTGTGGCATCTCGTCACGTCTAGATATGTTTCCCGTGCGTTGACATCTGTCACACTCCTTAATAGCGTCATGTACGTCCTTCCATATAGTTGGCCAATAAAAGCCAGCTTGTAGGATTTTAGAGCAGGTCTTGGATGTACTTGTGTGTCCACCATAAGGCGCAGAGTGACAGTGTTGGATTATATTTTCTACCTCTTTGTCGGGTATACATCGACGGAAAATACCATCGGGGCCTCTTTTGAAAAGTAAGGGATCATCCCAGTAATAGTGTTTTATGTCGTGGAAGAATCGTTTCTTCTGCTGGTAAGATAGAGTAGGTGGAACTATTCCGGCAGCTAAATAATTGACTAGATCAGCGTACCATGGTGTGACAGATATAGCTAAGGTGGTTTCTACTTGCATGTCGGAGTTGTTCTCTTCCAAAGTAGCTATGAGTTTATCATACGAGAAATCATCATTAATGGATGTTCTTTCCGGTTCAAGGTTCTCAAGTCTAGAGAGGTGGTCTGCTACTACGTTTTCAGTTCCTTTCTTGTCCTTGATTTCTAAGTCGAATTCTTGTAGTAACAAGATCCATCTTAGGAGTCTAGGTTTAGCATCTTTTTTTGTTAAAAGGTACCTGATAGCAGCGTGATCGGTGTAAACTATTATTTTGGCTCCTACCAGATAAGAACGAAATTTATCTAGCGCAAATACCACTGCTAGGAGTTCTTTCTCGGTTGTGGCATAATTCATCTGTGCTTCATCCAGGGTTCTGCTAGCGTAATATATAACGTGAAGCTTTTTATCCTTTCTTTGTCCTAAAACAGCACCTACAGCATAATCACTGGCATCGCACATTATTTCGAATGGTTCATTCCAGTCTGGTGTCTGCATAATGGGTGCGGAGATCAATGCTTGTTTAAGAGTTTGAAATGCTTTTAAACAGTTATCGTCGAATATGAATTCAGCATCTTTCATCAACAGTCCGGTTAAGGGTTTAGTTATCTTAGAGAAGTCTTTGATGAATCGTCGGTAAAAACCGGCGTGTCCTAAAAAGCTTCGTACTTCTCTCACGGTTCTTGGGGGTTGAAGATTTTCGATTACCTCTATTTTGGCTTTGTCTACTTCAATTCCTCTGTTCGAGATGATGTGTCCTAAAACAATTTCTTCTTGTACCATAAAGTGGCACTTTTCCCAATTAAGTACTAAGTTTACTTTTACACATCGCTCCAGAACTCTTTCCAGGTTTTCAAGGCATTCTTCGAAGCTTTGTCCGTATACAGAAAAGTCATCCATAAATACTTCCATGATGTTTTCGAGAAAGTCGGCGAATATTGCCATCATGCATCTTTGAAAAGTTGCAGGGGCATTGGTATTTGGTCATCAGGGTGAATTGGTATTTGAAAGAAGCCTGAATAACCGTCTAAATAACAGAAATGTGAATGTTTAGCTAATCGTTCTAACATCTGGTCAATGAATGGTAAAGGGAAATGATCTTTTCGGGTTGCTTTGTTTAGTTTCCTATAATCAATGCACATTCTCCATCCCAATTCGATTCGTTTAGTTATAGTTTCTCCTTTTTCGTTTTCAATAACGGTTATGCCTCCTTTCTTTGGTACAACGTGTACAGGACTAACCCATTTGCTATCAGATATAGGATATATAATACCTGCTTCCAATAACTTGGTTATTTCTTTCTTTACTACCTCACTTAGGATCGGATTTAGTCTTCTCTGGTGTTCCCTAGAGGTTTTACAGTCTTCTTCTAACATGATGCGGTGCATACAAATAGAAGGGCTTATTCCTTTAAGATCGGTGATGTGGTATCCTAGTGCGGTTGGATATTTTCTTAAGATATGTAGGAGTTTTTCTGTTTCGAGTCTTCCTAGATCTGCATTAACTATCACAGGTCGTTCAAGTTCTAAGTCTAGGAATTCATATCTCAGATTTTTGGGAAGTGTTTTCAAATCAGGGGTTGGTTTGTTAAGACACTGCGTAGGATCCGGTGTTATTGCTAGGCATTGTTTAGATTTGTCCTCTAAAAGATAGTCTGATGATTTGTCTTCTCCTGACTCTGCTTCTTTTATGCATTCATCGATGATATCCATGAAGTAACATGTATCTTCTATTGCAGGTGCTTTCAAGAATTGGGAAAGAATGAATTCAATTTTCTCTTCGCCTACTTCGAAGGTGAGTCGTCCTCGTTTTACGTCTATGATTGCACCGGCAGTTGCTAAGAATGGTCTTCCTAGTATAATAGGTGTCGTATCATCTTCTCTAATGTCCATAATTGTGAAGTCAGTGGGAATGTAAAACTGACCTATGCGTACGGGAACGTTTTCAAGGATTCCTACAGGATATTTGATGGAACGATCTGCTAATTGCACAGACATTTTGGTCGGTCTTAATTCTCCCATTTCCAGTTTCTTACATATGGATAAAGGCATAACGCTAATTCCGGCTCCTAAATCGCATAAGGCTTTGTCGATGACAAATTTTCCTATGTGACAGGGTATAGAGAAACTACCCGGATCCTTGAGTTTAGGGGGCATGTTTTGGATTATAGCGCTACATTCGGCAGGGAGTGTAACGGTTTCGCTATCCTCAAGTTTCCTTTTATTAGAAAGAATTTCTTTTAAGAATTTAGCATATGAGGGCATCTGCGTAATAGCTTCGGTAAACGGAATTGTAACGTTTAATTGTTTAAGGAGGTCAACAAATTTTCTAAATTGGCCTACATCTTTGGTTTTAACAAGCCTTTGAGGGTAAGGTATAGGTGGTTTGTAAGGTGGTGGAGGTACATAAGGTTCCTTCTTTTCTAGGGTTTCCTTATTACTCTCTTCCTTTTCCTTAGGTTCACTTTCCTCAGTAGATTTCTTAGGGTTTTGGTTTTCTATCCTTGGGTCAGACGGTCCTTCCACTTCCGTTCCACTTCTTAATATAATTGCATGAGCTTGGCTTCTCGGATTGGGTTGGGGCTGTCCAGGGAATGTACCAGTTGGTGCAGCAGTAGGTGCTTGTTGTTGAGCTACTTGAGATATTTGCGTTTCCAGCATTTTGTTATGGGTAGCCAGGGCATCTACTTTGCTTGCTAGTTGTTTAAGTTGTTCGCCAGTGTGTATGTTCTGGTTTAAGAAATCTTTATTGGTTTGTTGTTGGGAAGCTATAAAATTTTCCATCATGATTTCCAGGTTGGATTTTCTAGGGGTATTATTGTTAGGATTCTGTTTCTGATATCCCGGAGGTATACATGGGGCTTGATTTGGAGACTGTCCAGGTGCGTATAAAGCATTATTACTCTTATATGAGAAGTTTGGATGGTTCTTCCAATTTGGGTTATAGGTATTCGAATAGGGGCTTCCTTGAGCATAGTTTACTTGCTCTGTTTGGATTCCAGTCAAGAGTTGACATTCCGCAGGAGTGTGGCCTTGGATTCCACAGACCTCGCAATTCTGAGTTATAGCAACCACGGCTGCTGGAGGTGATACGTTTAAACTTTCAATTTTCTGGACCAAAGCATCCACTTTTGCATTGACGTGATCAAGGTTACTTATCTCGTACATGCCAGTTTTCGGTTGAGGTTTTTCCACATTCGTTCGTTCGGTTCCCCACTGATAGTGGTTCTGGGCCATGCTTTCGATAAGCTGGTAAGCATCAGCGTAAGGTTTGTTCATTAGTGCACCACCTGCAGCGGCGTCTATTGTTAACCTTGTATTGTATAAGAGACCATTATAAAATGTGTGAATTACTAACCAGTCTTCCAAACCATGGTGTGGGCAAAGTCTCATCATGTCTTTGTATCTTTCCCATGCTTCGAAAAGAGACTCGTTGTCTTTCTGTTTAAATCCGTTTATCTGGGCTCTTAACATAGTTGTTTTGCTTGGCGGAAAATATCGGGCAAGAAAAACTTTCTTCAACTCGTTCCATGTGGTGACTGAGTTGGAAGGAAGAGATTGAAGCCATCTTCTAGCGCTATCTCTTAATGAGAAAGGAAAAAGACGAAGTCGAATTGCCTCTGAAGTGACACCATTAGCTTTAACAGTATCAGCGTATTGGACAAATACGGATAAATGAAGGTTTGGATCTTCGGTAAGATTTCCAGAGAATTGGTTCTGTTGCACAGCCTGCAACAACGAAGGTTTAAGTTCAAAGTTGTTTGCTTCGATTGCGGGCGGAGCAATACTTGAATGCGGTTCATCTTGCGATGGAGCGGCGTAATCTCTAAGAGCACGAGCTGGTTCTGCCATCTCGGTTAAAGAAGGAAAAATGTTTTTGAAATCAGGAAGGTTTATAGGAGGGAGATTGTTTTCAGCACGATATTCCCGAATTCGTCGTAAGACTCGGAGATATAGTTCGATATCGTTGATTCGTAAATAGAGCGGTTCGCCTTGAGAGCGAGTGCGTGGCATACAAATCAACGAAAGAAAGAAAATAGAAGAAAAAGAAACCTTAGTCTCTACAGCGTAACGGAAGAGTTACGATATCGATTGAATAAAAGTCCCCGGCAACGGCGCCAAAAACTTGATCGCTCGACTGGGTGAGTCGAGAATGGGATACAAACTGCAAGTGCACAGTTCTATCGCGTAGTTTTAAAAGATATCGATCCCACAGGGACTTATGAATCGATATACCGTTATCTAAGGTTACTACGTAAATCTAAGGTGAAAATGTTTGATTGTTTGGGAAAAACTAAGAGCTAAACTAATATCTAGATTAAATATTAATAAGACGGATATCGGTATGTAGTTCGTCAAAACTAGGGAATCAAGTCTTTGTCGGTTTCTTGGTTTTAAAATGAATCGTTTCGGTTAACTTTATTGGTTAAAGGTTCTATCTCAAACTCTCGCTCTGTTGAATAAACCACGATTTTATATTAATGTTGCTGTCACTTATAATTAAGTCAAAAACCATATTTTGAAAGCAATAAAGTTGCAGAAACTCTTTTTAAGAAAATACTGACCGTTTTAAACACCCTTATCTCAAACTCTCGCTCTGTTGACTTAGGTTATATAATTAAATCCAAATGCTTAACTCTCGTCCTCACATTCAATCTTTAAAAATACTTTTTGGAAAAGGTCAGAATTTAATTAACTCTAAAACTTGCTCTCGCCCTGATCTAGAATTAATGCCTAACTTACACTGTCCAGTTAAAATCTCAAACTCTCGCTCTATTGATTTTAACTTCTTTATGTCTTTTACTTTTGTAAAAAATCTTGTTATTAAACCTGTAAGTTGAGACCGTAAAAAGATTGATTTTGATTTTAAGTTTAGGTAGACCGACTCAGTCTTGATCCCTTATTCTGCTTACTTTACATACCGATACCTAGGCAAATTAGCCAGACATGCTAAATAAATAAGAATTTATATCATGCATAAACAGACTCATTCCAGGCAGATAATATAGATAAATAATAAAATAAAACATTAGAAATTAAATAACAATTAAAGAACCTGAATGCGTAATACAATGGTCTTGAACACTCCACCACAAGCCGGTAGGATTTGTTCTTGGATTCTTCAATTAAACAGTAAATTAAATCAAGGAAATAAAACTGGAATATAACGTAAGGTTAAATCCAGTATAAAGTTGCACAATAGTTTCCGGTGTAGAAACTATTATGCGAAAAATATCTAAAAGCTAAAACTGGAAAGGTAAATTTGCAAGGGAAAAAGAATGTAAAGCTTGCAAAAGAAATAAATAAAATAAACAATGCTGGAAAAGAAAAATAAGCAAAAGGCGTGAAAAGAAAATTTGGCAGAGCTTCGGCAATGTGAGCGTGAAAAAACTGGTCCTCGTTTTAGGTTTGTGAGATGGCTATTTATAATAGTGTTGGTAACTGCATTCCGTTTCTCCCATTCTTCAACGTGGCTACATGCGCGGCGTGGATATAGGAGACCAACTTCTCAACGTTCCTCTTCAAGTCTTTCTGAGGGCGTGACTTGCGCCAAAAAGCTAGTGGAATGGTGTGACGCTCGTCACACCATGTGTGACGCTCGTCACAGTGGTGCTTCTAGTGTGACGCTCGTCACAACCCTTGTGACGCCCGTCACAGGCACAACGTGCGCTTTCTTTGGGCTGGGCTTGGTCTTTGATATTTGTTTCCTTTTTATTCCTTTTTACACCTCCTTTTCTTCCCTTTTTCACTTTTGCTTCAAAATGGATACCTGACATAAATAGTAAGGAAATACTGCATAATATCTGATAAAATGAGATAAACTAAAGTAAATGATAATATAATCTAATTGAATTAAGTCTTAAAATGTGATATAATTTCGTGTTATCATTTGCTAACCCCTCAGTCTGTCAAGAATTTTCTGAGCTAATGCAGACTGAATTTGAAATGAGTCTGATGCAAGAACTAAAGTTCTTTCTGGGGATTCAAATCAATCAAACACCAGATGTTACTTATGTATATCAAAGCAAATACATAAAAGATATTCTGAAGAAATTTAAAATGTCAGAATCTTGAGTTTGTGAATCTGTGATCCAGATGCAACTGTAGGAAAAACACCAGCAACAAGAAAATTAACAATGTCAGCAAACCAAGGTGTAATCCCATGCAAAAGAAAAAGCTGCTCATCAGGAAAGTCATCCTGAATAGGAAAAGGATTTGCATCTCTCTCTATCCTGCTCAAGTGGTCGGCCACTAAGTTCTCAGCTCCACTTTTGTCGTTAATCTCTACATTAAATTCTTGGAGCAACAACATCCACCGAATCAATCTCGGTTTTGCATCCGGCTTCTTCAACAAGTACTTTAATGTTGCATGGTCAGTAAAAACAACAACCTTGGAACCTAGCAAATATGATCTGAATTTATCAAGAGCAAAAACAATAGCTAGCAGTTCTTTTTCAGTGGTAGTGTAATTTGACTGTGCAGAATCTAAAGGTCTAGAAACTTAGTAAACAACGTGGGCAGCCCTGTCGACCCTTTGTGCAAGGACAACCCCAATAATATAATTAGACGCATCACACATAATCTCAAAAGGGAGGGTCCAGTCCGGTGGCTGGATTATGGGAGCGGAGGTCAATGCTTTCTTCAAGAAGTCAAACGCTTGTTTGCATTTGTCATCAAAGTTGAAAGTGACATCATTCTCCAACAAGTTTGACAGCGGAAGAGCTATCTTGCTGAAATCCTTGATGAAACGCCTGTAAAAACCTGCATGACCAAGAAAAGAACGAATCTCGCGAACGCAAGAAGGGTAAGGCAGTGTAGAAATCACATCTATTTTAGCAGGGTCAACAGAAATTCCTTTTTCTGAAATTATGTGACCCAATACAATTCCCTGATCAACCATAAAGTGGCATTTTTCATAATTTAATACGAGATCAGTTTCTATGCATCTTTCTAAAATCAAGCTTAAACTGCTCAAGCATGCATCAAAAGAGGAACCATAGACAGTGAAATCGTCCATAAAGGCTTCCATGCAATTTTCAATGAAATCAGAAAAAATGCTAATCATGCATCGCTGGAAAGTGCCAGGAGCATTGCAAAGACCAAAAGGCATCCTCCTGTAAGCAAAAGTACCGAAGGGACAAGTAAAAGTGGTCTTCTCTTGATCTTCCGGTGCAATATGAATCTGATAGTAACCTAAAAAACCATCAAGAAAACAGTAATGTGATTTACCAGCAAGTCGTTCAAGCATTTGGTCAATGAACGGTAAAGGAAAGTGATCCTTTCTCGTAGCCTGGTTCAATCTCCTGTAATCAATACAAACTCTTCAGCTGTTCTGAACTCTAGTGGGAACAAGTTCATTCTTTTCATTTTTTACCATTGTGAGTCCTGATTTCTTAGGTACAACCTGCACTGGGCTTACCCATTTACTGTCAGAGATAGGATAAATGACACCTGCTTGCAAGAGTTTGGTTACCTCCTTCTTCACAACATCAAGAATCAAAGGATTAAGCCTCTTTTGGGGCTGCCTTACTGTTTTCGCTCCGTCCTCAAGTAATATCCTGTGCATGCACATCGACGGACTAATACCTGAGAGGTCGGCTAATGTCCACCCGATTGCCTTCTTGTGCTTCTTTAAAACTTGAAAAAGCTTGTCTTCCTGATCGAAATCAAGGTTAGAAGAAATAATAACAGAGTTTTTCATTAGTCTCCAAATAAGCGTATTTCAGGTTTTCAGGGAGCTGTTTCAGCTCTAAAGACGGGGGTTGCTCGAATGATGGAATTCTTGGGGAAGCCGGGATGTCAAGAGCATCAACTTCAAAAACAGCTTCATCGACAACAACTTCACCTGTAGGAAATGTATCAGGCTGCAAGGCAGCATCAATCTCAGCACACACAACACAAAGGTTAATGTCAGTACAATCAACACATGAGTAGATATCATCGAAACCAGATAAAGATGGAAAATCAAGTGAAAACAATTCAGAAAAATTGTCATCAACCAACTCAGAGATCAATTCAATATGAAAAACAGAATGCTCCTCCAAGGGATGTTTCATGGCATCGAAAATGTTAAATTTTGCGACAATGTCACCAAATTCCATGGACATGGTTCCATCGTTGACATCAATTTTTGTTTTCGCCGTTTTCATGAACGGTCTGCCTAAAATGATGGGTGATCTGCTTGAATTTGTTTCTCCATACATGTCCAGAATGTAGAAATCTGCAGGAAAAATCAAGTCATTAACTTGAACAAGGACATCTTCCACTACGCCAGTCGGGCGTGCATTGCTCCTGTTTGCCAGTTGGACGATCAAACCTGTATGCTGCAAAGGACCAAGATTAAGGTTGTTATAAATAGAAGTAGGCATAACATTAATGCCCGCTCCCAAATCAAGCATGCAATTCTCGAATTTACTATCCCCGATGGTACAAGGGACAGTAAAAGTTCCTGGATCCTTCTGCTTTTGTGGCAAGAGCTGAGTGATGGCTGAAACATTTTTCTCGCCGGTAACTTTTTTAGATGAAGGCTTGGGCTGAATAAAAGCAGAAATATTTCTTCCCAAGTTAACTCTCTCACTTCCTTTAATCCTCCTCTTATTTATACACAAATCCTTCAGAAACTTTGCATACTTAGGAACCTGTTTAATTACATTAAGAAGCGGAATATTTACCGCAACTTTTCTAAAAACATCAAATATCTCTCTTTCCTTGTCTCCCTCATGTTTACCAGTAATTTCTGACAAACAACCGCTAGTCCTCCAATATTATTAATCTTGGTAATCTACAGGATCGACTAGATTGATCCTAGGACATGTGTCTCAAGAACTAGTGTTATGGTGATTTGATTCATGATTAAGTTTGTTTCTGGTTTATGAATGGTAATTAGGGTTCTTTATCTAGCGTTAATGGTACAAAGTAAAAGGTGTTTCGACAATAAACTCTAAACGAAATCTAAAGGCTTATGACTTTAAAGATAAAGGATAAATGGCAGTAATTATGTAAAAAGGCTTTTTTTAAAGATAACAAAGGTAATTGGCAAAAGTAAAGATAAATAACTTGAAGTAAAAGGTTTTAAGTTTGAAAAGGTGCTGGAAATAAAGGTTTGACGAAATATAAATGTAAAGGTAAAAGCAATGATGAAAGACTTTGAAGATAAAGGCAATTCAACAGAAGTCTTAAATAGAAATAAAGACAGTAAATGGTTTAATTTAAGTAACTTGCATTAAAAAGATAACATGAAATGTAATCATGGTGTTCTTCATACATACATTTTCAGCAAAGACTCGTTTCTCTCGCTCCGGTACTTTGAGTATTTTTAGTAAATTTTGTATATCAGTTTGAACACATGAAATCAAAAACTAAGACTCCTATTTATAATAATTCGACCCTAACGGTCTCTACACAGATGATTGCCACGTTCGACGTTTTCAAGCGCTGCGTGGCTCAGATGCTTCCACGCGTTCGACTGACGAAACTACTTCGTTTGAATTACAAATCTTTCCCGCTCGAAGATTCGAATCTGCCAAACTCCGATGTCGAAGAGAACTTGTGGAGATCCTAAAATCTTCTAAGTCTTAAGCTTCGACAAAAAGGTCCTTTCTCCCAATAAAAGGATTTAATAAATAGCTTCACAAAGCCATTTTTATATTATTCTCCAAAACATAATATTTTCAAAGAACTTCAACCTAATGGTCGAAATCTCCAGCTAACAAATTGCCCCCCAATAAATGTCTATTTCGAATCAATGCAGAAATGGGCATTTCTTGTAATCACCAGATTTAGACCAGAGACATTTCATAGACCTAAAAGTCCATAACTGTCAGTCAATCATGACTTACTTTTTCAAAACGTCTCATCAAGACGTGCGTATTTCACCATATGTCGCTTCATCAGCCATGTTAGTTATCTCGGCTTCGGGAGCCGCTTTTCTTTTGTTCTCAGCCATGTAGGCCAAAATCTTTTCGAAAAAAGAAGACTCGGGCATAATTCAGGTCTTCATCCCAGCCTGTTGGCCGTACTTCAGATGATTCCCCCATAATTTCCCTATCCCACTAAAAGCCATTGGGATGTAGAGTTAAGAAATACAAAGCATTTTTATTTGGGGAATAGATGTCTTAAGTTGGGTGGCATGGTCCTATATGAGCCAAGTTCCTGTAGAAGTTCTTCTTATCTACATGGTTCACTTCCGCCATGAAGTAACTTGGGCCAGCTTCAACATTTTCTACTACACCATCTTGTCTCCAGATGGATACCCTCTGATGCATGGTCGAAAGAACTGCCCCTATTCCATGGATCCATTCCCTTCCTAGAAGCAAGTTGTAATTCTCCTTCGCAGGTATCACCATGAACATTATTGGTCTTTTGTTTGATCCAACAGTCAGATCTAATTGTATGACACCCAGAGTCTGCCCTATCTTACCCTCATAGTTCGACAATACCATATTGTGAGGTTTAACATCAGTATCGAACATACCTATCCTTTTTAACATGAACTGATGCATTAGATTGACTGCTACTCCTCTGTCCACCAGAACTTTGTTCACCTCCGCATGTTCAACTTTAGCTCTAATGTATAGGGGCTTGAGATGGTTATGCATCCCTTGGTGAGGCCTTTCAAAAAGAGCATTCTGCTCTTCGACAGCGCCGTTGTTGAGAACATAATAACACACAGGTTTATGCTTCGCCATCTCCACAACATCTGCTTCCTCATTGTCTTCAATCTCCATCTCCTGATTATATTCGTATGGCAGAACTGATACCACATTGCAATTTATATTAACAGATGACACTCCGTCGGACTCAAAGTCGTCAGTGAGCATTTCTTCCTCCCTTATTTGTTCCTCCTGAACTTTCTGATTTCTGTTTTTGTTTTCAGATGAAAACAACTTCCTTCCTATAGGGGGTTTGGTCGAATTTGTAACATTTGAGGGGACCTTGTTGTTGCTGGATTCTCCAATCTCCCTCGAAGTCATCTCTCTTTCAGCCTTCCTCAACCTCTGATGTCTTCTCCACTGGGACCTTGACATGGGATTCTTTCCTTTGTAGTTCTCCAGTCTGATAGCCTCTCTCTTAGATGCCTGGAACTGTTTTCTATAAGCCAAAGAGGTTCTTCCTCCATCCTCAAAACTTTTCCACTTTCCCTTCTTCGACCCCACCTGAGTCCATTTGTCCTCAGGGACTTCTTCCAGAAGCTTAAACGTAACTCTTTTCGCCCTTGGGTGAGGGTTGTCTTGCCTCCTAGGAACTCCCCTCTTGTCAAATATGTACATATTCAGGTTACCTCCGTGTCCATCCCAACCTTGGTTAGATGGAATTCTCTCGAACGCTTCAGCCAATTCCCTATTGTAAACTGCCCCACATATGGGACACATCAAGCATTTTGTTTCGTACTTGTAGCAACGCACAATAAAACCAAGAAGGCTTTCTCCAGGCTTGGGATACACCTTCAGTAGTTGGCTTTCCTTTCTCCAATTTCTCTCAGTCTTAGTTCGTTGCCATCTTCCATAGTCCTCAGCCACCCTTCGACACATCATGATGCTACACCTTGGGCACAATAACATATCAGAATTTCTTTTGTGACACCTCCAAAGGTATTCACGTAGGCTCTCATTGGCTTTGGGATAGCCAAACTACAATCCCTCTTGCTCTATCTTCACACAGCTCTCCACTTCCTCCATCTCTGAGGGGGGGGGGGGGGGGTATGGTTCAGATCCACCATGTTGACACCTAGATTGGCGCCATCAGCAATTGAAATTTCCTAAAATTTCTTACTTAGGCCCTTAGTAGCCTCAGTTGCCTTCCCATTAAGACCTTAAATGGCCTTTGGTTCGACATCAGCAACCTATTCACCTTCGATAGAAATTTCAAAGGGAACATCATTATTTAGGCCATCAGTAGCCTGCTTCCCAACTAGCACATAGCCTTCAGTTCCTGTTTCGTTCACAACCTCCACTTCTGTTAGGGACCAATTAGTACTACTTTTTATATCATTTTATTGGTCCCTTTTACCAAGTTTTGATGTAATTACACACTTTTATTCTCACTATTTTGTATAAATGCAATTAGGTTTAATTTATTTTGTTTTGAATAGTTATTTCACCTTTTTGTTAGTTTTGTAGAATTTTGGGATAAGAAAGGCCTTGGATTGCAACACCACATCTTAAAGGAAGCTTGCCAAACAAGGAAGCTGGAGAAGCAACAGTTCGCGCCGCGAAGGCTGCGAATCCAGCAAGCTGACTGAGGGTCAAAAGTGCTGTTTTGCAGGAAAAGTTTATTGCCATTTTGATGTCTGCCTGGGAATTGCTTTTCTGCTTTAGATGACAAATACCAATTAGGGAAATGTCAAACTTTTTTGTTAGAAACAAATACATTATGCTAGGGCATTGATTCATTCATTATCATTCACACATTGATATTGAGAGCTTTTTGTAAGAGAGAAAACATAGTTTTTTTTCTTTAACTTTCTGCTTTGTAACAATGATGATGAGGAGCTAAACTCCCTTTGTCAAGATTGGAGGTAGTAGCTATTCTCATATGTTTATGTATTCCATTTGATTTATATATATGATAAAGATTGTTGATGTATTGAATACTGTTTTTGCCCTAAGTTGAAAACCAGATTTGAGTAGTTGTCGAGAGAGATTATTTGAGTCTTGACATAAAACAGATTTTCAAGTAGTGAATAAGTTGTAGAGATAGATTTATTCATTGCTCTTCTTTGGTATTAAACATTAAAGATTGCTATATTGATAGTTAGGTGGAGAGATCGTCTAAGGATCAATATAGTGATTATCACAGTATCATTTAGACATAAATGACTTTGAGAGGATACTTGAACATCATCAATAATCTTAAATCTATATAGTTATCATAAGGAAGCATAAACATTTGAAATAGTGAACTCCAATCTTGCCAAGCTTTTATATTAGATTAAAACCATTTTATTGTTTTTAGTGATATTTAATCACAAGATAACTTTCCAACCAAAACAACCTTGTTACTTTCTAAACTTACAACATTTGGATTATAGAACGGAGGTAATATCAACCAATCTCTGTGGATACGATATAAAAATATTTGCCGAAGATATACTATTCAACAACTTCCACCATGTCAGTCATGTTGATTTCGACATGTTCAGCATAATTTGTGTCAGCAATGTTGAAGGGGTCAACTACAACCTTCATTTGGTTTCTCCCCCTGTCAGTGAACTTGAGGCGGCCATCCTTAATTGCATTCTGAATAAGATCCCTGAAAAGAAAGCATTGTGAGGTTTTATGGCCTAAAAAATTATGATATTTACAGAAGTCTCTTTTCTCCCGTTGTTCTAACGGAGGAATTTTGGTATTAGGAAGCACTATCATTTAGCCATCTTTTACTAATAAATCGAAGATTTCATCATATTTGGTAACATCAAATGTGTAAGTATTTTTAGGAAATCTATCATTCTTTTCAGTTTCGACAGGGTTCCTGCCATTCGAAGGTGTAAGTAATTTACAAGCATAAGGTGGTGCTTCTTTTAATTCAGCCAAATCTATTTCGAATTCCTCGAGACCATAAGGGTCATTAGAGATTTCAGACTCCTCATCTTCGACTTCGACATAAGCAACCCTTTCTTTCTTATAACTCTTATTCGCTCTGGCCTTTTCAGCTTTTAAACGTTCGACCTGTCGAACCCTGTCTGCTAATTGGGCCATATCTCTTAGATACTGGGTATCTAACTTTTTCCTAATGGAATAGTCTAACCCTCCAGCGTCCATTTCGACCAATTCATGTTCAGGTACTACTGTAAAGCATCTAGATTTCAACAAACGGAACCTATTCAGATAATCATCTATAGGTTCAGTGAATTTTCTTTTAATACTGGCTAATTCCTTAAGACTTATCATAGTTTGGCCCATGTAGAATTGTTCATGAAATAATCTCCCCAAATGAGGCCAAGTATCTATGGAATTTGGTGGCAAAGTTGTAAACCACGTGCAGGCATTCTTCGTTAAAGAACTGGGGAAATATTTCATTCTTAGGTTCTCACTGTTCGCCAAATCCCCTGCCTCAGTAATGTATCTGGCTATGTGTTCTATAGTGGATTCACTAGTGTCCCCTGAGAATTTGGTGAACTTAGGGATTTTACAACCCCTTGGTAATTCAGTTTGTAGGACGTATTCTGATAAAGGAGAGGTATAATTTGGTCGTCGAAGTCCTGTATTCAGACCATTCTGGGCCATGATTCTCTCTATCATAGTAGTTAATTTATTTTCCATCATGTTTTCTTGCCTAACCCTATGAATTACTTCGTCTGCATCCTGGTCTCTATTAACCATCATTACTCTCCTAGGTTGTTCTTCAGGGACTTCCTGTCGAACTGGCTGTTGTTCTAATCTTGCCCCCATGACCCTTTCGTCAGGCGCTTGTCTAGGTGGTCGAACCTGATTTATAGTTGGTTCTTCTTCCTGGATTATAACTTGGTTTGGTCTGCGTCGAACAGAGTACTGAGGGGCGCCTAGAAATCTGCTATGTGTCCCATCTGCGCTGACAGTTGTTGGTATATTTGGGCATTATCATTGTTAGTCTTATTTACATTATGTATTAGGGGAGAAAAATGGTATTCATTTCTCTGGCAAGAACTCCTACCATATCATGGTTACTAGCATCCATTTGTTGTCTAAAGACTGCCTGGTTATTCGTTGTAAGGGTAGGTAATAGGGTGGATAATCCTTGTGATTGGGTATTTCGACCTACATGGTTCATGCCAGAACCAAAATTTTGAATTGGCGAAACAATCGTATTATGGGGTTGAGTATATATGGAAGTATTATTTTGAAGTCCTGCTATGGAAGTAGATGGCATTCCATATTATTCTCTCCAAGGCCTAAAATTCTCAAATCCCGGTGGCCTAGGGGTAGTAGGTGTTGGTTGGGTTCCGACAATTGTTAAAAACGGGCCAGGGATTGAACTTGCAGAAACGTCTGCTACGCTTGACATAATAGGCATTGTTGTCGAATTATTTAAGGCCATGGATCCAGATGTTGGTATGGCCTGTGTACTAGGGATCTCAGTGGATGCATCAATCGAACTTATTCCAACTGTGTCTGTTCCCTAGGGAGGAAATTTTTCCCCTTGACTAGTTGTATTAACCATCTTTTTGTGTATTTTCTTTTGGTTATAGGTTGCGAATTGTTGGCTATCTTACCACTTCTAAGGTTCATGCAACACTATGATTTTTTAACTCAAAAGAATAACAACAATTTTGTATTGTAAAAGTAAAGCAAACTATTATAATTAACAGTTCTTTTGACACCGTCCCACTGGGCGTGTCAATTTGTTTACCAGTAATTTCTGACAAACAACCGCTAGTCCTCCAATATTATTAATCTTGGTAACTTATAGGATCGACTAGATTGATCCTAGGACATGTGTCTCAAGAACTAGTGTTATGGTGATTTGATTCGTGATTAAGTTTGTTTCTGGTTTATGAATGGTAATTAGGGTTCTTTATCTAGCGTTAATGGTACAAAGTAAAAGGTGTTTCGACAATAAACTATAAACGAAATCTAAAGGCTTATGACTTTAAAGATAAAGGATAAATGGCAGTAATTTTGTAAAAAGGATTTTTTAAAGATAACAAAGGTAATTGGCAAAAGTAAAGATAAATAACTTGAAGTAAAAGGTTTTAAGTTTGAAAAGGTGTTGGAAATAAAGGTTTGACGAAATGTAAATGTAAAGGTAAAAGCAATGATGAAAGACTTTGAAGATAAAGGCAATTCAACAGAAGGCTTAAATAGAAATAAAGACAGTAAATGGTTTAATTTAAGTAACTTGCATTAAAAAGATAACATGAAATGTAATCATGGTGTTCTTCATACATACATTTTCAGCAAAGACTCGTTTCTCTCGCTCCGGTACTTTGAGTATTTTTAGTGAATTTTTTATATCAGTTTGAACACACGAAATCTAAAAACTAAGACTCCTATTTATAAAAATTCGACCCTAACGGTCTCTACACAGATGATTGCCACGTTCGACGTTTTCAAGCGCTGCGTATCTCAGATGCTTCCACGCGTTCGCCTGACGAAACTACTTCGTTTGAATTTCAAATCTTTCCCGCTCGAAGCTTCGAATCTGCCAAATGCCGATGTCGAAGAGATCTTGTGGAGATCCTAAAATCTTCTAAGTCTTAAGCTTCGACAAAAAGGTCCTTTTCTCCCAAGAAAAGGATTTAATAAATACCTTCACAAAGTCATTTTTATATTATTCTCCAAAACATAATATTTTCAAAGAACTTCAACCTAATGGTCGAAATCTCCAGCTAATACCTCCTCAATTCTTTTATTTTTCAGAACTCTATATGGGAAGGGGACTGGTGGCACATACTCCTTTTCTTTAATTTTTTCAGATGAAACAGGTTCAGATGGAGTAGGTTCAGGTTCAGATGTTACCTCAATAATTTTTTTATTTTTTTAAGGGTTGTTTCTGTAACCTTTCCAGATCTCAATGAAATCGCACTCACATTAGCATTAGAATCCTTTGGATTGACAACTGTTTGGGTTGGAAGCTGGTTCGACCCTTGGGATTGCATGTTATTTATTTGAGTAGCAAGTTGTCCCATTTGCGTGTTCAAGGTCTGAATGCTAGAATCGGTCCTTTGTTGGAATTGGAGATTGTTGGCGGCCAATTGTTTGACAAGATCTTCTAAGGATGGTCCGGAAGGTGCAGGGGCAGCCACTTGAGGTGGGTTCTGTTGTGGGTTTCCATATCGAAGGTTGGGATGGTTCCTCCAATTGGGATGGTATTTGTTGGTGGACAGGTCAGGAGTATTATTATATCTGTTTTGATTGTAAAGGTTGGCTGCATAAGCTTGAGGCAACTCAGTAATGGACTCGTCTCTCAGAATAGGACAAGTATCAGTGGGGTGCTCATGAGAAGTACAAATACCACACATTGTTGTTGTTTGAGGTTTTGCTACTGCCAGCTGTTTGACTAAGGCAGTTAGCTCGTCAATTCTGGTCTCTAAAGCTTTGTTGGAAGAAACCTGAATTTGATTCACGCCTTTGCTTTGCACAAAATTGTCTCTAGTAGGGAATTATTGGGAATTAAGGGATATATTTTCGATAAGGGCTTTGGCAGCTGCTGGAGTCTTATCAACAAGTGCTCCACCACTAGCAGCATCAAGAATGTTCCTATCCATCGGTATCAAACCCGCATAAAAGTACTGGATGAGTAGTTGCTCGGTGATCTGGTGCTGAGGGCAGCTGGATACCAAGTGTTTGAATCTCTCCCAATACTCGATCAATGACTCATTACTCTGTCTAATACCACAAATCTCCTTTCTTATCGAGGCAGCTCTAGAGGTAGGAAAATATCTCTCTAAGAACACTTTTTTCAGGGCATTCCAGCTTGCAATTGAATTTGGCTCGAGATAATATATCCAATCCTTTGTTGCACCCTGCAATGAAAAAGGAAAAGCTCGAAGTTTGATGTGATCTTTAGTGATCCCTTCAGGCTTCAATGGTGTAGAACACACCACCTGGAATTCTTTCAAATGTTTGTGCGGATCCTCACCTGCAAGACCACTAAACTTGGGCAACAAGTGTATTAAACCCGATTTTAATTCAAAAGGAACAGCAACAACATCATATTCAATACATAAGCCATTATAATTCACATCAGGTGCAACCAATTGCCTTAAGGTTCTATTGTCAGCCATTTCAAAAACAAACACAAAGAAGGGAATTGATCAAAATAAATTCAGAAAAATAAAGTGACACCGAATTCAATCTAATAACTTAAAAATATAATTTTGAGAAATTTTTCGACTTTATGAAAACAGTAAAAAATTCATAAAAAATAGAAAAAAGAGGAATTTGGGAAATTGGAAGCAAAGTCCCTTAACTACTCTGTAGTAAGGGAAAAATGATCAGAGAATTTTTTTACGCAAGACTGTCGGAACAAATTTTGAATTGAACGTAATTTTCCCAAATACCGATTTTTTTTTCACTTTTGGGACTCTAAAACGCGAGTTGGGCAGAACCGTGAGGAAACTAGGACCTAGACGCGTAGACACTAAACCTATGACTCTAAAAACGATTAATATAATCAAGGATCCCCGACAACGACGCCAATTTGATTCACTGTCGCGCGCGGGTCAAAACGAGTGTTTTTCAAAAACGTAGTACGACGACAATTTTAACTCGGATATCGTTCTCACAAGGATTCTTGATTGTTATTATCCAAAGGTAAATCGAATTAAGGGGGGGTTGTTTGGTTTGGTGTTCGATTAAGAAAAAGTGATTATTAAAAGCAATTCTTGAAATAAGCTGTTATGAAATAAGTGATTATGAAATAATTCAATATACCGATTCAGTTCCTACTATCATCGATTAATATAATTTTAATACCCTAAGCGGATTGTCTATTCTTATTTGGATACAAATTCAATGACAAGCGCGGTGAAGTTTGTGAGATGTATGATCCTATTGTCCGAATTAAGCAAACGAGATAAGTTTTCATGGATTAAGCAAAGATGATTGATCAGACACAAAAATGAATTAAGCAAACGTGACGTGCCTATGTTAGGATCATACAATCAACCAAATTGAATCAATATATTTCATGCAATCGAATTAAGCATACAAGAACACAAAATATCATTGAAAGGAATTAAACTAAAATTAACATTATAATAATCTCAAGTTTTGGAACCTGAATTACGACAGATCGAATCAAAGGGATTGGTTCTCCATGGAATTCGCACAAGCTTTCAAATTTTCGTGAATAGTGATACCGTGTCTCTATTTTAGGCTGCCTAGGTTATAGGAAAAGTAGAATAACCCTAATTTGGTCAAAACATAACTCAGACCCAAACTAAATAACCCAACACAAAATATAAATCTGGTGCTGAAGGATTCAACAGATTTTTCAACCATGCTACAGTCCTAATTAGCTTCTGACTTCTTCATTAAAGTCGTAGCTCTTTCTCTTAGCTTTCCAACGACTGCTAGCACGCCTCGATCCGATACTCCTAACTCCAGTTATGAATTCATTCGTGCAGACTACTAATGCTGAAAATAAACTGCGAAAAACAAATAAGTGTAAAAATAAGATAAATTATAAAAACACATTAAAAGGGAAAAATAACCAAACTAAAACATGGAAATGAGTAAGTATAAATATAGAAGAATGTACATCAAAATGCACTGATCATTGGGAGTTAAGTGACATGTTCTCAATCAAGGATTTGGCAACAACAGGATATTCAATACATAAAGCATTATAATTAACATCAGGGGCAACAAGTTCTCTCAGAGTTCTTTGGTCAACCATGTTAAACTCAATAGAAAAAAATCAACAAATAATAAGAAAACACATAACTAATTCAGTAATACAGCAACAAATAGGAAAATATCGACAATGTCCCTATTAAGAAAAAACAATTGAAATACGGAAAAAACTATTAAAATAAAAGTAAAAAAATACAAAAACACTAAAATTAATCTAATAACGTCAATTAAGAATTTTGAGAATTTTTTTGTAATTTTCTGAAACTATCAAAACCGAAAAAAAATCATAAAAAATAGAAAAATAAGGAATTTCGGATTTTTATGACGGCTTCCACTAAATAGAGGTTTTTTATCCTTGATTTTTTCCTAGTGAATCGACAAAGAATCGGAATAATTTGAGACAATTTTCTTACAAAAACATATTTTTTATCCTAAAACGCGAAAATACCATAATGCAAGAAAGTTAGGGCAAAAAATACTAAAACACACTACCTATGACTATAATAATGGTTAGACTATAATAATGGTTAAAATCTTCAAGAGTTCCCGGCAACGGCGTCAATTTGATCCGTTGTTGCACACGGGTCAAAAACGAGTTAAAAAATGTAGTAAAACGAAAGCGACACTCGAATGTCGTATCACAAGGACTCTTGAATGTTATAACCAAACGAATGAAAAGAAGTGGTTTTTTAAGGTTCAAAACTTAAATCGAAGATGATTAAAGGTAAAAGCAAAATTGATAAATAAGCTAATCTATTTTATTGATTTCCGACTTATCATTGATTCTTATAATTTCAATTCCCTAGAGGATTCAATCCCATTAGATTACAATACCCACTGACAAGCCCAAATTGGTATTATATGATGTATGTTCCTAATTTCTAAATTAAGCAAACAGATTTAAGTAGACGCGAATTAAGCAAATGCGACTTAATCAAACACGATAATGAGAAAGCTACCCTAACATGATTATAGTTAAGGATCATACAAACAATCAAATTTAATCAACTTTATCATATAAGAAACAATCGAATTAAGAAAATGAAAGAAATCGAATTAAGAAAACGAGTTTATAGGAAGAATTGAAAAGAAATCGAAATTAAATTGAAATTAATAAAAACCTCAAAGTGGAATTCGAATATAGCAGATCAACTCTTTGGGAATTAGCTCTCCATGGTATTCATATACCCTATTCTCTATTTCATGAATTCTGAATCTCCCCAATCCTAGAACTACTAAGTTGTTTAAATAGGGCAAGGGAATTTGGGCCTAATAGCAACTAACCCAAAAAAATACAAAATCGGCCCAAAAACTAAGTATTTTCTTAAGTCTGGAAATAAAACGAATTATTCAACTCTTCTTCACTCCGAATCAGCTTATGACTTCAACATGAAACTTATAGCTTATCCTCTTAGCTTTCCAACACATATTAGAACACATCAATCCGATCCTCGTAGTTCAAGTTATGATCTGCATAGTAACAAGGTATCAAATAACTATTTATGCTAAAAATAAAATACGAAAATAAAATAAAACCAAAAATAAACTTAAATATAAAAACACAATAAAATAGTAAAAATAATAGAATAAACTATAGAGTTGCCTAAGTAGAATAGTAGAAGAATGTGCATCAAAATGCACTGATCACTTTACTTAAATACATGGACAACAAAACATGGAAGACTATAAAAAAAGGTTGAAAACACCATGCGACTACCTCTCAAGATGGAACGTCAATCTTAAATCCACAAGTTGAGTGGTCTAATGCTGAAGATGAAGAAGCTCTTGGAAACTCCAAAGCCTTGAATTCTATTTTCAATGGTGTGGATAAAAACATGTTTAGAATAATAAACACATGTACTGAGGCCATAGAGGTTTGGGAGATACTCAAAATTGCATATGAAGGAACCTCCAAAGTTCGTATGTCAAGGTTGCAGCTTCTCACAGCCAAATTTGAGAATCTTAGAAATGAAAGAAGATGAATCCATCTCTGACTTCAACATTCGCCTCTGTGACATAGCTAACACTTCTTTTGCCTCATGAGATAAGATGTTTAAAGAAAAGCTGGTCAAAAAAATCCTCATATCACTACCTAAGAAGTTTGATATGAAAGTTATATCTATTGAAGAAGCCCAAGACTTAAGCAACATCAAAGTTGATGAACTCATTGGTTTTCTATAAACCTTTGAGTTGGTTATAAATGTCAGGTCTGAAAAGAAGAATAGAGTATAGCCTTTGTATCCAACACTGAAGAAAATGAAAATCAATATGAAAAAGGATACTGAGAAAGTCTCTCAGATGCAAAAACTCTCATTAGTAAAAAGTTTAAGAAATACTTAATGAGAGTGGACAAAATATAGAGGACAAATGTCACAGACAAAGTGCTAGACAACTTCAGCCCAATGCAAGAGCAAAGGTGAAGACAAACTAAACAAAGAAAAAGGAATACAATGTCATGAATGTGAAGGTTTTGGTCACATTAAAGCTGAATGTCCCACATTTTTAAAGAAGCATAAAAGTGGAATGTCAGTCACTTAGTCTGACTCTGAAGATGAGATTAAATAAGAAACAACTAATAGGGTGATGGCTTTCACTAGAAAGTATGAATCCAGTAGTGAGTCTAGTGATGAAGACATCTCTGATGGAGAGTTAGATAAAAGATACAAACTTTTGTTTATCAAGTGGAAAGAAGCATGCATGGTAGGAGAGAAACATAATAAAATTATAAGTACTCTCCTTTAGGAAAAAGAGAAACTTGTTTCGACTATCACTGGTATAGAAGAGGAGGACACCCTGTTAAATTCCAAACTAGAAAATATGACAAAATCCATTAGTATGTTGAACAATGGTTCAAATATGCTGGATGAAATCTTGGAAGTTGGGAAGATGACTATGAATGTGAAGGGAATATGATTTGACTACAACTCCATGAGTAAAAAAACAAAAGTTCCCACTAAGAAGTTTATCCCCCCTCCTAAGAAGAAAACTGAATTTCTGATGATGAACCATATGTCTCAACAATCTGCTTAACATATTTACCCTTAATATAAAGGAAACAAGAACTCTTCTTGGAAATGTGATCAATGTAGAAGATATGGTCATACAAGACTCTATTTCTATAAACTGTATGAATATCCTTAATCCTATAGTCAACTAAGGCTCAACAGAAAAAGATGCAAGAACATTCAATCTAGGAAAGTGTGGAAACCCAAAGAAACAACCACGAGTCTCATAGATCATACATCTCTTAGAGTTTACTCAAGAGAAGATTGGTACTTTGATAGTGGATGCTCCAGGAA
This sequence comes from Lathyrus oleraceus, assembly GCF_024323335.1. Classification (NCBI taxonomy): domain Eukaryota; kingdom Viridiplantae; phylum Streptophyta; class Magnoliopsida; order Fabales; family Fabaceae; genus Lathyrus; species Lathyrus oleraceus. Next base: position 490,198,762 of record NC_066580.1, on the reverse strand, counting down.
CATGATTGGAGAAAAAAACTATCTTGAATATTTGAAAACCTACTAAAATAGTTATGTTACTTTTGGTAATGGAGATAGAGGAAAAATCAAGGGTATAGGAAAACTAGTATGTCCATGTTTCCCTTGCCTTGATGATGAGTTGTTGGTTGAAGGGCTAAGTGCTAACTTGATCAGTATCAGTCAACTATGTGATCAAGGTCTGATTGTGATATTCAACAAATCTAAATGCATTGTTACCATCAAATATCAAGAAGTGTTAATGAAAGGTTCAAGGTCCAAAGACAATTGTTATATGTTGATATCTCAAAATAAGAATCAACCATCAACATGCTTGATATATGTCATACCCCAAAATTCACCCTACCTTTCACAATGATCATATAGGTAACTGACCCTAATCATTTGCATATACTCATAGGAATTCATTTCATATTCATAAGCACAGTCCACCACAAGAGGACAAGTATCATGGATTCCGAGCTTTGTGCTTGCACCTAGTGGAAACTAGGGTTTCTCAGCAACTCGAGGTGGCTCAATCAATCAAATCCTAACTTGGAGATAACTCTTGATTCTTGTGTATTGTGACCACCCTTGGTGATTCAACTTTGGCTTCTTGGTGAAGCAAAACCCTAATTTGGGTTACCCTGCGTGTGGACACTTTTAACCCTAACTTCATTTGGGACACGACCACTCATTTGTGCATAATGCATTGGTTTGTTCAAGTCCTATTCAAGGCCTTTTGTATTTGGTTCATCAGGAGATCTCCTTGGTTGGAATGGATCCATTTTAAGTCACATCATTCCATATAATCACTTCATTTGATCATTGTAATTCTTGATGGTTGACCCATTTATCTTTGGTCTATTCAAGCTCATTCAATCATGGTATGCATATCATTCATTTCCATGGTCAAGGTCTTGGGTGTGGTTCATTGGTTAATCATTTCACAATCCTTAGTTCAATTTCATTCATGATCATTTCAATCCATACCATTCATTACATGAAGAAAAACTACAATTTTGTTATGTTGACCAAATGTTGACTTTGGCCAACAATTGACTTTTTGGTCAACTTTGACCAAAGTCAACCATGTAACCAATATCACTTTTCAAGTCATAACATAAACCATGTTCATTGTAAATCTTTTCAAACCTTACACCTTTTTCAACCATTTTCATGCTCATGTCCATTTTGATGTTTCTTTTTCAATTCAATACCTACATACATCATAGACCAATTCAATTTCAAACTATCCATTTCCATAAACCAAGTTACAACCATTCTTATTTTTTACAATCAATTCAATCAAGTTCAAATTACAATCACAATTCCAAATTTCAAAGTTAAATTACAAATTCTAATTGTTCTATATTCCAAAACTAGACCAATTACAAGGCATAACATGATAGAAGCTCCATGATAACCATCTGTTGCAAAATTCCAAAGAAAAATTCCACATGGTGACCTACAAGCTTCAATGCCGAGTGAGCCATGTCCATGTCCAAAAAATCCTGCAACAAGAAGCATACCAAACTAGAATGAGGCCAATGAACTAAGTAAAAGAAACATGAGTCCATAGTAGTTCACATGCCCCATTCACCATGCCAAAACCTTGTTGCGTTACTAAGACAAAACAATGCAAACCACAATACCCAATCTGCAGGGAATGTAACAGGAATTAAACCTACAGAAACAACAAATAGCTGCTCAGTCCAATAACATGGCAATTGAGACACAAGCATATCATGACAGTAATATCAAACAAACTGCATCATAAATGCAAAACAGATTTGCAACTGATTCAGTAACAGCAGGGAAATTCACAAAGTTCATGGCAATGCATAGCGTTCAAACGTACCTCGCAACAGAATGAATAACTTCCTTCCAACAAACTGGTATAACCGAATGGGAACCTTCCCTACTGATTTCGAAACCTGCGAAAAAGTCCAACTTCTCACTTCTCAATAACCACCCTGCTAACTTAACATAATTTCAAAATGGTAACTAACTTCAGAACCAATCAGACTAACAAACTGCATAAACCTCCTAACAGATTTTCCAACTGATAAACCTTCTAACCGAATCTGAACTCATACACAAATGAGGGTGATAACATTTTTCTAAACCTGAAATTCATGATGACAAAACCAATTCCCAAAACCCTTCGATAACAACTGTAACTGAATGTTAAACTTCAATTGATAGCTAACTAATTTTCAAATTCACAACTAACTTCGATCATTCCAAAACTACCCTCTCATCACTTTATTTAAACCGTAATTCTTCTCAAACCGCTCTCTCGATTCCCTCTATTTAAACATGTTTTAAAGATTATAACTTATTTAATTATGTTTTAATTTATTTAAATATGTCTAAAATATTATGATTTATTTAAATATGTCTTAAATATTTTTATATATTAATTTATGTCTTATTTTATTTAAATATATGTTAGAAGCAATTTATGTTCGGTAGTAATTCATATTCAATAGTATATTAGTAATATTAGTTTTGTTAAGTCTAATCTAATTAGTGTAAATTATTATTTTGACTATGTGACATTATTGTTTATATATAAAAATAATTGTAACTCTCAAAATGGTGTATACAATAGATGTAAGTAACTATTTGAATAACTGTTTTAGGATAATAGTGAAAATTCATTATTTCAATTCTCTCTCTTCTCTCTCTTCTTCCATCTTTATCTTCTTCACACCTTATGCACCAACAAAATAAATAAATATAATTTTTCAAACATATTTAAATAAATAAGACATAGGACAACATATTACATTTTCATGAAAAGATTTAACAACTGAGTTTGGATAGCCCAGTGGTAGGGGTGCTTGTACAAAGGAGTGGGTGAACCTGGATTTAGTTCCCACTTGTGGAATTTTTAAAAATATTTTACCTTTTAAAATCTCCAAATTTTTAAAAAATGTCACATGTATTTAAATTAAGAAATAAATAATAAAAAAAATCCAACTAAATTATCCACGTTATTAAAAAAATAAAAAAACTCGGTCAACGTGCTATTAGGAGTGCGCAAATAAAACCGATTATCTTTAACTAAATTAGTATTTAAATTGTTCCACTTTTAAAAATCTAAACCGAAGAATAAAATATAAATATTTTGTTATTCAAAATAAAAATTGATACTCATATCAATAATGTAGTTTAGTGATTGAATACCCATATTTTATTAAATGTTAAATTTATATAATTGTCTCATTTAATGTTTCATCATATACATGTTATAAACTAATATAATATTTTTAACTTTTGTAAAGTTAATTGTTTAAAATTTTATTAAAAAAATGATTTTAAGAAAAGTTCAAGATTTTTTTTATTTACGAAAATAATTATATATTTGGAATTTTAAAAAAGAAATCATTAATTTTTTCAGAATAAAAAAATATTTTTTTTGCCAAAGAATAATTAAAATTTTATATTAAATAATTTTTTTGTTCAGAATTTTTTAATTCGGAAAAATTTATATTTTCAAAATTTCAGAATAAAAAAAATATTTACAGGAAAAAAACTAATTTTTATTTTAAAATAGAAATGATTTATTTTCAGAATTTTTTTATTTTTGATTTCCTGTTTGTTTTTGAAATATTTTTTTTTCATTTTTTTTATTTTTTGGAATAATATTTTTTCTTCAGAACTTATTTATTTTCAGTTTTTTTTTCAGAATAATTTTTGAAATATTTTTTTTTCAGTTTTTCTATTTATTTTATTTTCGGAATAATTTTTTATTTTCAGTTTTTTATTCGAAATATTTTTTATTTTCAGATTTTTTATTTTGTGTTTTAAAAAAAAATTCAAAGAAAATATATTTTTAAGCCTTATAAAATTTATTTAAGTATTTAAATTTAAAAATTAGTATTAATTTAAAGAAAATAAGAGTTTAATTTAATTAGATAACACGTTTTTGTATAATCATTTTTCCTTGAAATCTAACGACATAATCTTCGTATAACAAGATTAAATTTATAATTTTTTTTATAGAGTAAATCAATAATCGTCTCTATGACAAGAGTTAAAATGATATTAATCTAAATTAATATAAATCTAAGAAAGTTTTTACCTAATTATCTCATTTTTATGTTACATTTTCTTTCTTGATAAAATTTCAAATCCCTAATTTTTTCTTTTTTTTATTAAATAAATTCTTATCTAAAAAATATAAAATTAAATGTATTAGAGATGACAACATATAAGAAGAATAAAAACAATGCTATTAATAATTCGTGGAGTAACTTTTCCACAACTCATTGAAAATGATGAATTAAATCAATTTGACCATTGAATTAAGATATATTATCAAGTTGACTAAGTCTTAAATTTTATAGGATTTGAAAAGTTATTTGATATTTTATTACGTCAATTTATTTCTATATTTCTATATTAAATATTTATTGTATTTTAAACGCATACGATACATTGAATTTTAACCTTCTTGATGAAGTATAAAATACTTTTAAATTTTTATCAAAATATATAGTCTTGATCTACTCAATTAGAATTAAGCTAAACTTTGATCTTTCAATTTTATCTAATTCATCAAATTAATCCTCTTATTTTAAATTCAAACAGTTTTGTTTTTTCTATTTTAGTTTCAAACAATTTTAATCACTCTTTCAAATTTCTTTCATAAAAAAACTGATGAGATATTTATTTTTTAATTATATTTTTATTTATAAAATTCTATATTTATATATGATCATTTTGTCATGTTTAACAAATAAATTATCATTTAAAAATGAAAACATCATTAATTTTAAATGTAAAAGAATGAGAGAGACAAAAACTATTTAAATTTAAAATAACGAGATCAAAACTGTTTATATTTAAAATACGGAGTGATTTCATAAATCAGATAAAATAGATGGATAAAACTGTAATTAAACCTAAATATTATTAATTTGATGTTCAAATCGATAAAATTTATTTTCTACAATTATTAAATAGATTTACTCTTAGAATAAATTGATCCTTACTCTATTTATCGTAAAAACCATTTGTATAATTTTTTAAAAAAGTCAAAATATAACATTATATAAAATATAATAATATTAAAGAATTAAAATAATGAATTAAATTCCATTTTGATTCTTTTTAATTATCTTAATTTTTTTTATGACTTTCTAGATTTTTCTAAATTTATTGAATCACTTGCCAAACCTGCCAACAATTTTTTTTCTTTTATTTAAGACTTGTAAAGATTTGTTCAAATACTTGCCAAACCTATCAACAAGTTTATTCATTTATTTAATAGGTGTAATCATATTCAGAGTTTATAAATAGTGTTCAATATTTCTTACTTCTCTACACATTCTCTCTGTTGAGTATTACTTAAACTTTTCTCCTCCCAAATATCACATAGCGAGGTGAGCAAAAATTCTCTTTTCCTTTTTTTTAGCTTCAAGTTTTATTAGTTATTTAGTTACTACCAAGTTTTCTTTTATGATGTAAGTTTCTAATCAATTAACTTTATAACTAATTATTGTAAAAGTTCTTAATATGATTTAGTTAAGTATTATTGTCGTTTCATGTATGCTGAATCTTTTTCTTTTTTGTGTTTGTTCAGATTCAGAATGAATGCGGATTCATCGATCAATAATAATAAAAGATTTCAAGCATAATCAAAGAAGGAAATGTTGAAGAAAAATCATTTTATGTGATCTTCCGAATGGTATTTGTAAATTTTTTATCTAAACTACAATCAAAAGAAGAAGTTGCAACAATGTTTTATCAAAATATGGGTGCATCAATGGATGCATAACAATAAAATTGATTTGGAATTTGATCAATATGCACATGTGAAGAGGGAACATTCCATAGAGTTTATGGACAAGTTACTTGTGGTTTGTAATAGTTCAAACCTTTAAAAGATTTAAATTAGCATGAGGCAAAACATCTAATTTTTTCTACCATTCTTTTAAAATCTTCTTATATTGACTTTGAAACATGTTATATTCCTTAATAATTATGGTATGTTATATTGACTTTGAAGCAACTTGTCCACAAACTCTATAAAATGCTCCCTCTTCTTAGGTTCACTTTCATCAAATTTCAAATCAATTTTGTTGATATTCATCCATTGATTCGCCCATCTTTTTGATAAAATACTTGTTGCAACTGCTTATTTTGTTGGTGAGTTAGATAAAGTCTTTTGCAATATAATATATGATTCGATATTGATTTCAACGTTTACTTCCCAATGATTATGGCTTTTAAATATGTTTTTGTTATTGATAAAAGAAATTGCATCCATTATAAATCAAAATTAATAGAAGAATACTATATCAACACAAATGATATGAAAACATTTAAAGATTAAATGGTTGTGGCTTTATATTATGTGAATAAGAAATGGAACATTATTCAATGTTTGCTTGGTCATGTTCATGATGGATCATGAGATGGATATCTATATTGGAGGAATTTTGGACATCAGAAGCGGAAGAAATAGCTTAAACATGTAATTTTTGGAAGAAATCAAAGTTTTTGGGTGGGGCTTAGCGTGCTCAAAGCGCGCTTGAAGTTACTGAGGCAGAGGCTAGCGTGTTAAGCACCCTTTTCTGCATTAAGCGTCATTTAAGGCAGTTTAATGTGTTTTTCTGGATTTGGTGCTCAGCGCCAAATTTGGGACTTATCGCGGTCTACAACTTTTTGTTTTCAATAAATAGATTTCTGTTGTTATTTTGTAAAATATACTACATTTTAGGGGGGAGAGAGAGAGAGAGAGAGAGAGAGAGAGAGAGAGAGAGAGAGAGAGAGAGAGAGAGAGAGAGAGAGAGAGAGAGAGAGAGAGAGAGAGAGAGAGAGAGAGAGAGAGAGAGAGAACAACATGAGAGTGTGCTTCTTGAAGATCAGAAACTGGGTTCACATCAATCTTTGGGAAATCATAATTGATGCATGTACATATTCATTCTTCTCTTTGTATCTAGCTACCATGAGTAGCTAAATCCCTTTCTTGTTGGGATTGTATGTAAGTCTGTCGTAACAATTTGTATTTTTATTGATCATGACGTTGTATACAATCTCTTTATGAATTTACTAGTAAAGGACCCGTGCATTCGCACGGGTTGCGCAAGTGCAATAATTTATTTTAAAAAAATTAAAATATAATATCTTTTTTTGTTTATATATATATATATATATATATATATATATATATATATATGGTTGGGACATAAATGGGTTCAAAAAATTTCCACAAATAACTTTTTCTAGTTTGGGACATAATAAAGTAAAACATTATTAATTTATAGTAATGTAATTTGCTTAATTTTTTTGTATACTATATTAAGGAAATAATAAAAAAATATAATACAAAAATATTTTTACAATTTATTGGTATATTGATATATAATAAACATTCCATTGTTAATGTTATGAATAAACATTCCATTTATCATTGAGATTTTGGACATAAGAAATAAAAATATATTTATTTAGTAATGGATGAAATTTTCCAATCTGTTACTAATTTGAGGTATAAAAGCGCAAATATTAACCTTCATAATAAATAATTATTTAACCAAAATACATAAACCATGTAAAAGAAATACCAGAACCTCATTTGTTTTAAAATATAGTAATGAATACTACTAAATGTTGAAATTAATTGCAATTGATACAGTAAGGTTTAATGCAACAAAAGATATTGAAACAAAAGGTTCACAATTTTAGTTAAAATTGTGAGAAATAAGTCCAGCAACAAAAATGATTTAACTTCGTACAATTCTTTGGTCCTTAAAAAACTGGGTTTATACAAAACCTGCCCGCAACCTTTTAGGAAGTGATGATTCATTACCCTGTAAAAAACAATTACATCCATATAAACAAATGTTAAAACATAATGTATATTTTATACAACTCATTCAATAAAATTCTAATAATAAACAACGACATTTGTTGATATAGTATAACTATTGAAAAACTTACGTTCTATAGGGGTCCCAATCTTCAATTTAATCTTGTGGTTAGGTAGACCGAAAGTTGTAAGTTTATTAAAAAATTCCGGGATCAAAACATCAAAAGCTTCATTTCCTTCACCGTCAAAAGTGTCTACAGAATCTGAACTTAAATATTCCTTTCTTCACCTTTGGGAAAATTTTTGAAATTTTATTATTATAAATCTATGTTAGTACATATAAATATATGAATGTATCTATAAATATGTTTACAATGGATAACGCATACCTGGTATGAATCCCAAAACGTATTGATTTATGATGTCAACCGTTTCAATTGTTCCTGCCAATATAGCTCTTGATTGCAAAAATAATGGATTCTTGTAATTGTTAAGAAAATTCGGATATGTTTCACTAACAATGGCTTCTAGTGGATCATCATAATTAGAAATTAAGAAAAATCATTTGGAATAGGAATATCCGTGTAATCATCGTTAGGTTCTTCCAATTTCCCATCGCCAACTTTTAATATCCAATTAGAAAACAATTCTAATTCAGATGTACTTGAAGTATTGTCGGCTTGTTGGAGTCGCATGTTCTTTGTAAGCTTCAGCACAACACAATGATCCCATATGTATGATGAATTTATTGTAGAATGTATTATATCTGAACGGCTGCCCCTTGGTACAACTGGTAATATTTGCTGAAAATCTCCACCAAATACAATTACTTTCCCTCCGAATAATTTGTCAGAACAATTGGAACGCCCCATTATGTCTTTAAGGGTTTTATCAAACACTTCAAAACAAAATCTGTGTGCCATTGGAGCTTCATCCCAAATTATCAACTTTGCCATTTTTAGTAGCTCTCCACGATCACTACCTTTGTCGATATTACATGTAGAAGACTCCATTGTAGGTATTGGAATCTTGAACATTGAATGAGCCGTTCGACCTCCTGGAAGTAGTAGTGAAGCTATGCCCGATGAAGCAACAGTTAAACAAATTTGTTTCTTTGATCTTATGTAGGAAGCTAGAGTTCTCCACATGTAGGTTTTCCCTGTGCCACCATATCCATACAAAATAATACGCCTCCTTGTTGATTGTTTACTGCTTCCATTATTCGCTTGAATACACCTCTTTGCTCATCTAATTTAAAAAAAATACATAGCAAACATGCAGTGAATAAATTAATTATACATTAAAAAAAATTGTAAGATAAAATCATACTTTAAAAGTTAACTTTATAAAATTATGACAAAACTTACAAACATTTAACATATTTACCTGTAAGATTTAAGAACAAATTATTGTATTCTTGCAATTGTTCGGCTGGATTGTAACTCCGCTCTTCGTATATGAGCTTATTTCCTAACTGCTCAACCACATATCCACTTGGATAAGGCATTCCAGCAAATTCCTTTAGACTTCGGCTCTTCCTTTGAAGATTTCGTTCAATCTCAATTAATGTTAAATTCATTATCTCTTCATCCAACAACCTCAAACCTTTATACAATAGTAATTATAAGTGTAAACTATAAAACAAAATTACTTTTAAGAATCAAACAAATAAATATAATAAAAATTCACAATATAGGAAAAATAATACCTCTATTGTTTGCAATTCGCTGTTGAGCATATAGTATTCCATCAGCTAAGAGATGACATGTTTTACTCCATACATGTCTTGGCATGTTAATGCTGCCTGATAATAACATGTGAACAAATAGTAATCTCAAATATTGACCTGAACCCCAATGATTTGCCTCTTTAATAGCTGCAATGAATTCTCTATCATCGCCGATAAAACCCGTAGCAAAACAGGCATCCCGGAAAGTATCATATTTTACGTTATTCACTGTTTTTATATCATTATAACTGCGGGGGTCTTTGACATGTGTGAGCATCAATCTAAGATAGTACAATTCGCCAGTTGTTGAAGGAACCCATATAAGCCTACCAATTGTGTAACCTTTTTTACGGGGTTTCCATTCTCTTTTTTTCTTAACATAAACAAATTTTGAAACAAATTTGCTGTAAGTTAAATTTTGTGCTTCAGGATACTTGCAATTTGCTTTGAACCATGATGTAAACATCGATTCAGTTACACTTGGTTTTTCCAGAACTGTATTGATACGATCAAAATCAGTGTAATATACCGAATTTTGACCTTCACAATGAAAGTACAATCTCTCAACAGCTGGTTTTCTACCATGGATTGGAAAGGAGAATATCCTCCAAGATGCTTCACTCGGAGAAACGTACCTACAAATAATATAATGAAAGGAAATGGATTTAAAATTAATAGAATGATTATTGTAGACAGAATATATAAATTTTATTATAACACATATAGTCAAAACAGTGTACATATAAAATTTTCTACACCATGCATGTAAAGAAAAATTGCACACTTTTAGTTGAAATAGATAAATTGCATGACATCATATTTCAAGTGATATATTAGAAATGTACCTACAATCAATATACTGTTTGATCTCATCAATATTCTGCGGCTGGTTGGAAGTTCCATCATCATTCGGTACAATGGCAGTGGTGATTCTGTCGTAACCTTTGTTGATGTACTTGAATAAGTACTTAATCGATGTACTTTGATTGCACCATTCCATGTTTATGTGAGCTTGGTACTTTGTCAACAACTTTGCATTGTATGGAACAACATTCCGGTTATCGACTTGAATTCCATTCTTAAGAACTGTATGTCCATTGTCCCTTCTTCTATATACCGGAAACCCATCTTGATCAACAATTGTTTCGGGCTGAAACTGTTTTGGAAAATATTTAGAATATTTTCCATCTTTCATGCACGGTGAAGATCGATTTGCAAATCCACACGGGCCATGAATCATGTGAGTTTTAACCAAATTATACAACTCTTCATTGGTATCTTGGTCAGGTATTTCAGCTGAAATAATGCGATCAATATCACTTGGAGTTGGATATTTGTTAGATGGATGGAGGAAAATTAAGATGTGAGCATGTGGTAATCCTCTCTTTTGAAACTCAATTGTATACATATCTATAAAAATAAATATATACAATATATACAATAGTCAGCACACGAATGATAAATTTGAAAATAATAATACGATTAATTGAATATGGAATAAGTTACTCACATGCAAGAACTTTCCCCAATAGACTTTTCTTTGTGAGATTAGACAAAAGCTCATCAAATTTCATTTTAAAGACTCTTGAAATGATGTCAGGACGATCTGATGATTTTAGATGAACAGAACCAAGCAAACGCTGAATTTCAGGCTAGTTGGGGTTACATGTGAATGTAATGAAAAGATCTGGAAATCCGACATAGCTGCATATTGCCATTCCATCAAAGTATAGTTGATCCATATATCTAAGACTACCAACGTATGAAGAAGGTAGCACAACCCTCTTACCTGTGTTTGACCCGTGCGTTTCTCCATTTGAATTATATTCATTCAAATTGTGATACTTGCCAACCCTCAGTTTTGACTGATTCTTTCGAAGCCACCTAAGTCTTTCTGATTCCATCATTGTAAAACCATCTACCAAAAATTGTTGATAAAGTCTCCTTGATCGCAACAATGTTTGTTCTTCATTAGATCTTGATTGAATTCTAAAGGCCAACCACTCTCTTATTGTAAGTCGATTTCGCTTTGTTGCTTCTTCCCAAGGAATATCTTTATTGTTCTGTTCTGACTGTGTTATGTCTGTGAAGTGGCGAATATTTGTCCCTTTATCACGGTGCCTCACATTAGGTCTATATCCATCCTCACCATATGGAAATAATAATGGGTACTGATATCCTAAATAACTGGTATGATACTCATCTATGCTTTGAAGTTCGCCACATTGTTTTTGCACTATAATGTCTCTTTTTTCTGCAGTGTCGACATCTCCAACAATTAAAGCAGCTACTTCGGATACAGTTGGTTGATTATATATCCTTCCATCATTTCTTTGTTCAGATATTAAACGAAGTTTTAAATCAGAAACACCTTCTTCACAAAGTCTGTCCATTGCCATGCGAAATAATTGTGCATGAACATTATGTTCATATAATATTTCAGATAGTTTTCTCACAATATTAACATCAACTCCACTTTTTGACCTATAATGAAAAGAGTTGAAACAATTTATTGCAAGTTTCTTAAATAAATAAATTTAAAGTTTGGAAAATAATAGATATCTAACCTGAATCCATGCATTCTGTTTTCAATTTCATTCTCAGTGTCATAAACATATAGTTGTGCAAATCGTGGATTTTGACCTGGCATCGGTAACATGCTTCCTATTCGGTGACATGATTGACCTTGGATACGAAAATTGGGAGGGCATCTACCGTTGTTAAATCGATTGTCCACTTTCGCACCGGGAGATGTAAATGCAAACATAACGTTGTACATTCGAATTTGTTGTTGGAAATTTTTTGATTCACATGATTCGTTGTCAAACAACAGATGTTGTAGAACTTTAGGAGCGGGTTTTAACAAAGGTAACTGAACTTTTCCTGATCCACAACACATGGAAAATTTAGGATTGGACGCATGACGACATTTGTTTTTCCTTTCCGAATACCACATATTTGCACCATAATATTGACATTCAATGATAGGATCCCCTATATCATAATACCCTCCTGATCATCAATAGATTTAAATAAAAATGAATTATCTTATATTTTTATTAGAAATGATTAGGTCAATTTTCGTTTTTGTATCATTATTATTGTCGCATTTTTAACTCATAATATAGATTTTAATATTATTATTGTCACTTTACTTAAAAACGTTGAATATAAATAATATAAATCATATGTTTCCTTTTATAAAAAATAATATCTATGTATATAGATAAAAAGAAGCCAAACAAATTTTAATAATAAAGATCCATTCGAGTCATTTTTTCTTAAACATGAATGTCAATAACACTTATATGTAATAAAATAAAAGAAAGAAACATATATTGGTATTTATACACCTACTAAAGTTGGGTTCATAATAATTAATATATTTTCCTTTAAAATAGAGATACAATGTAATAATTATTAACATTGGATTAACAAATACCAATAATGCAAAAAGACAATTAGAGACTTGAATAACCATGTTTTATTAATTTTAATTAGGTTATGACGTAAATTTGGTAGTAATTAACTTTTATATATTAAAGTAGATATCGATGTTATCTTTGTTTTCATGTATTCTTATGATTTGAATTAATATTGAGAAATACAATTCAAATCTTGATCTAAGATGAACACATGTTAGATTCTAAACTCTAGACATAGATTTAAGTTTAACATTCACTTGAGTATCGATTCTTAATGCTATCGTATTGTTTAATAGGTTGAGAGATCATCGACCCAACAATACGGTTGAACTCTCGTCAGGAGTTTAGACATAAACACTGTCGGCGAGCGATACATGATGATATTGATAAATTTTTAGATTTTGTATAGCTGATTGGTAAATTACATATTCTATCGATGGATGAATTTCAATCCTGACAAGCTCTCATCTCTCTGAAACTTTATTTATCATTCATCCGTTTTACATTTTGTAGCTTTAAACCATCAAACATCTTGCAAACTCACGCTTAAAATCATAGTAACTGTTAAACGAAATTGATATTGCACAAGTTCCTGTAGATACGATGAAATAAATACTTACCCTTGATAGCAATACTTCATATCAACAAAATGGCGCCGTTGCCGGGACTGACGTTTAGATATTAAAAGCATAGCAATGGTTTTTATCTTTTTAAGCTTTGTGCATTTGTCTATATTGTATATATACTTGTTTTTCATCATATTTTCTCAAATGTTGGTTAGAAGTAACTGCTGGTAAATGAACAACAACAAAACCAGGAAGAGCAAACAACTAGCTAAGCAATACAAGCAAAAAGAGGGAGTGTCTAATTGAAAAAGGCATCGAGCTAACGACGTTAAACAAACGATTTTTGGCAGGCAACCCAATTTTATAAGTATTTAATAGCTTTCAATTAAGTAGTTTCAACCCTAAAGAGTGAAAGTGGATGAAAAGCTTGACAAAAAAATTCATTTTTTAAATTCTGGGCAGCAGAGCTGGCGCTGAGCGTAGCCTGCTATACCAGTAAAAAAAATTTTTACTCAACACATGTCATTCACTTTCACCCATGCCCATTTACCCCGTCTTTGTGGTGGTAATTTTTAATTAAGTTGTTTTTTGTTTAATTTGTTTAAACTAGATAGTATAATAGTTTAGTTTAATTTCAAGAGTTTTAACATTTTTTTTTAGTTTGTTCTCAAAGTTTATTTTTGAATGGCTTGAAGAAGCAACTAGAGATGATTCCAAGTTTGAATATGTCAACTTGCAAATGAGTGGTAATGATAATATCATGAAATGAATGGTATAAAAGCAAGATACATGTTTATTTTTTCTAGACCATAACATGAATATGAAACTTGTAATTTGTACAAACATCGTGTCATTCGTTCTTTTGCACTACATGTTCATGATTGAATCAATTAGATCAAAGCCTAAATATGAGGAAACTTTCATTATTTAATATATGCACAGGAGACCAACCAATCTATTGTTTTAACTCGGCTGATTTATGTTTAATCTTGCATTTATGTTGAAGTTACGAAAGCATGAAAATGATCAAGGAATTTTTTTATTTTGAGCACAACCACTTGACCAAAAGTAACCTACCTTGTGAGTCAGCGAGAATTCGTTAACCCCTTTGAGCCTTAATGTTAGGATCCATTTGACGTTGAACTGTTAAATTGTACATAAATATTATTTCCTCATTGGTTTTTGTATGGATTCTAAAATCTTTTTCTTGAAACATTTGAACCATCAACCTTTAAATTATGGTTGAAATTTTGTCACGTGCCATAGAAAATCGAGGAGAATTCATGTGAAATGTTGGTTGTATTCAAGTTGGGGAGAAAAGAGAAAGAAAAAGGATAGGTTGCTAAGAAATTGAACAAGAAAGAGAATGGTGAAAAAGAATTGAAAAAGAAATGAACTTGTTTGAAAAAATGTGGCAAATAGTTGTGCTAGAAAGTGTGATCAATGGTGTATCATATGAACAAAGAAAAGTGGTGAATGAAGATGTGAGTTGTAAAGAAAATGAAAAGTGAATTCTCTTCTAGAGTTTGTCAACTTTGTTTCAAATACATTTAGATATGACTCTTCTTTATTAATGATGTCTCATTACAACTCTTGAAAGTCCTTTGTGATTTATGCTTTTGTGCTTTCAAAATGTTTTGTGTTGATGAATGCATAAGTTAATCAAGATGTTACAAAGCTTGTTTGGTGTGAGTCAAGTCCCTCATTTTTGTTCTTCATCACAAATTGAAGATGTGTGCTAGGTATGATTCATAATTGAGCATGTGTTATTTTTGAATTTATGACATGAGTTTTGTGTTTATAATTTGTTTCATGATCATGTTTTGGTTGTAGTATAGTGGTAGGCATCACTTTGCTTGTGCTTTTGAAATTTTGAACAATGCATTTGTCTTATTTCTCAAAACTTTTATGATCATGTGAAATCTTGGTGGTTGCTCTTGTTTCTTTAGGTTTTTAAGACTCTTCTTTGAGGACAAATAAAGTTCTAAGTTGGGGTGAGTTGATAAGTCCTAAATTGTGGTGAATTTATACATGAAAAAATGACACTTATTAGCTTGAGTCTTTCGATTCATGAGTCAAAACCTCAACTTATGTGTAAATATTGTGTAGATTGATCATTTGCAACTCATTTTGTAGGTATATTTGCATTGGAGAAGCTTTGGACATCAAAAGCGGAAGAAATAGCTTCAATATACAATTTTTGGAAGAAATCAAAGCTTCATGTGGGGCTTAGCGCGCTTTGAGTTGCTGAGGCAGGGGCTAGCACGTTAAGCGCACTTTTTTTGTGCTAAGCGCCATCTAAGGCGGTTTAATGTGTTTTTCTGGATTTGGCGCTAAGCGCCAAATTTGGGGCTTAGCGCGGTCTACATCTTTTTGTTTTCTATAAATAACTTCCAGTTATTACTTTGTAAAATATATTACATTTTGGAGAGAGAGAAAAATCACGACTGATGCATGTTCATCTTCATTCTTCTCTTTGTATCTAGCTACCATGAGTAGCTAAATCCCTTTCTTGTTGGGATTAGATGTAACTTCGTCATAACAATATGCATTTTTATTGATCATGGCGTTGTATACAATCTATTTATAAATCTATATCGATGTTATCTTTATTTTCTTGTTATTCTTATGATTTAAATTGATATTGAGAAATACAACACGAATCTTGATCTAAAATGAACATTTGTTAGATTCTAAACTCTAGGCATACATTTATATTTAACATTCACTTGAGTATCGAGTCTTAATGCTATCGAATTGTTTAATTGGCTGAGAGATCGTCGATTCAACAATACAGTTGAACTCTCACCAGAAGTTTAGACATAAACATTATCGGCGAGCGATACATGCTGATATTGATAAATGTTTAGATTGTGTATAACTGATGGGTAAATTACATATTCTATCGGTGGATGAAATTCACTCCTGACAAGCTCTCATCTCTCTAAAGTTTTATTTATCATTCATCTGTTTTACATTTTGTAGATTTAAACCATCAAACATTTCAGAAACTTACGCTTAAAATCATAGTAACTGTTGAACGACATTGATATTACACCAATCCCCGTGGATACGACAAAACGAATACTTACCCTTGATATTATTAACAATTAATAATCTTGAGTGTGTTTCAAAATGATAAGAAAATATGAAAGTGAAGGTTAATTTTTTAATTGATAAATAGGCAACACTTCATGAAGTGTTGCAGAATGCGAAACAGTACAACCTTTGAAAATTGCTACTCTAGGAGAAATAATGCAACATTTGAAAAGTGTTGTTGTAGGTGAAACAATGCAACATTTAGCAAAAGTGTTGTTGAAAGTGTGTGTTCCATTAATGGTCTTGTAAAACAACACCACTTTGACATATGAATTGAGCATTATGCATTTGAAAAATTACATCAGAAAAACCTATTCTTTTCATACAAAATTCCGAATTTCATATTCTCTACATTCGAGTTTTCATCAGTCTTGTGCAAACTCGAGTATAGACTGAATTACCCTGAATATTCCTGCGTACAAACTCTAAGACGGTTTGAGAGTGTTTGAAATACTATAAAAATGTGATTCGTTCACGATTTTAGTCTTGATCCATTTGATTTAAATTAATTTTCAAACAATCTTATATCATGTCGATGATGGTAACTGAGACTTCTGTTTTAAATATTAAATGATAAACTCTTAGGTTGTATCGTAGACATATTCTAAACACAAACAACAATCGACGTTATAAATCCGGGTATATTTTTATTGGTTTTCATATAAATTAAAGCACCAGAAAAATCATTATATCAAAATTCAAATATAAAATTTTCTAACAGTCGAAATCAGAACAAAATTACCAATATTATAGTTTTTCAGTAACGATTAAATAATATGAAAACATCATTGGTGTTCATCACTCCGGTAACCTCAAAACCTTGGTCTTTTTCCATGTTTTTGTCGTAAATATGTTGCTACACACACTTGACCTTTTCCCCCATGATAATTTGTGCAAACCATGCTTGATTATTGAAAATAGTGTAGATTAGGTTTTTTTTGTTGAGTGCTCATGCTTGATTATTACCATGCATGATAATTTGTGCAAAGCTTTCGACTTCGTTTTGGTTATGTATGATAGGGTTGATTTTTATTTATTTGTTAGAGGCTTTGATTATTGTGTTATTGATAGATTATGGGTTCATGTTCTTGTAGAACAATGAATAATGGATGAATGTGATGAACATAGAGAGGGACAAGATAATTTAGAGAGAAAGAGAGAGAAAGAGGGGCGTTGAATGAAAATGATCAAACAAATCCCTTCATTTTGTTTTTTTTTTCTCATTCTTCCCTGATAGCCAGATGGAAATATCAGGGACATCCATTTGATCTCAGGGGATCTCATGTACAAGAATCCCAATAGTAACCTTTTTGCTCTGAGTCTTTGGATCTGAATCATGTGGCCAAGATCATTTCATCTTCGTTTGCATCCTTGATTAGATCTTGGTCATCTGATCTCAATTAGATGACCACGCGTGCCAAGGCTTCTCTCCCCTATTTTGTTCATTGGGCCATTTGAGCCTTTTTTCTACCATATACCATTTTTCAACTCCACACACCCCCTGCTGGTGTATGTTGAGAAGTGCGAGCCTTGCCACTATTGGGCTAACGTGTCAACCCCATTCTTAGTTTCACACTCTTGTTTCTTTTTCTTTGTTTTTTAATGCACTTGAGATTGGGCCTTAAGCCCATTATTTTATTTGTGTTTCAATCTCTCATGTGAATAAATGCACCCCATTTTATTTACATTTATTATTTGATTATTGATATTATTTGGATAATTATTTGATTAATTGATTAATAAGTGAATAAGATTAATATTTTATACTTCTTAAATTCTAATGTATTTTCAAACTAAAATTAAGATCAAGTCTCTTTCCCAACTTAATCAAAAAACATTTTTGCCATTAAATCAAACACTTCAAAATATTTGTCTTAATCAAATGGACGAAAAAGGACTAATTGAGCGTATGCCTCTTTCTTCCCCGAGTATTTGGATACAAGACATATAATTTGCCTTTCGAGTACTCGTCATCCTCTCATGACTTAATCGAGTTTAGATCAAACCTTTCGCAATTAAATAGGGTGAAAAGGGATTAATTGGGTGTAAGCCTCGTTCTTCCACAAGTATTTGGATACAAGCCGTATAACTTTCCTTTCGAGTACTTGTCACTCTCTCAAAATTTAATCAAACTTGGAAACTTCTTTTGTCAATAAAAATGGATGAAAAAGGAATAATTGGGCGTATGCGTCTTTCTTCCTCAGGTATTTGAATATAAGTTGTATAGCCTTCCTTTCGAATAGTCGTCTTCCGTCCCAAAATACAATAATTAACTGAATTTAGTTCATTCTTTCGTGGATGAAAGGATTAATCGGGTGTATGCCTCTTTTTCTCTCGAGTATTTGGATACAAGCTCTATAACTTGCCTTTCGGATACTTGTCTTCCATTTATGAATCATGACTTGCCTCACATATTTCTCAATAAAATCAAATGAAAAAGGCTTAATTAGGCGTAGGCCTCTTTCTTCCCCGAGTATTTGAATACAAGTCGTATAGATTTCTTTTTGAATACTTGTTATCCACCTAAAAAAACTTCAACTTATCAAATCTATTTTTTCTGCCCTAGTGCAATCAGAAATCAAAATGTTTACAAATGAATGATGTTTTATCCATTCCAGTGGGATATACAAACAAACGCTTCATCCTCTCATGCGCGAGCAACAAGCAATGTTTAACTGCTCAAATATGATCAGAATATAATCCATTCTGACGCGGCATACAAACAAACACTTCAGCCTCCCATGCGCAAGCAACAAACAACATTTAACTGCTCGAATGCGACCTAAACATCGTTCCAAAAATCAACCAACGAAGAACCATTTTCTACAAAGAACTATGTAGCTTTGAGTTCCCCATCGCACTTGGGGATACGTAGGAGCAAGATTCACAATCTTGTTAAGCACCATACTAAAAAAAAATATTTGTTCTCGTAGAAAACTACGTAGCCTTAAGTTCCCCATCACTCCTAAGGATACGTAGGATGAATATTCAAAATCTTGTCAAGCACCATAATAAATATATATATATATATATATATATATATATATATATATATATATATATATATATATATATATATATATATATATATATATATATATATATATATATATATATATTCTCGCAGAGAACTACGTAGCTTTGAGTTCCTCATCGCACTTGGAGATACGTAAGAACAATATTCACAATCTTGTCAGATGTAACACCCCGATTTAATTTCCATATTTATTTATTAGGTGTTTATTTTAATTAATCATTATTTGGTATGATACTTAATTAAATATGTGTTCTGGTGATTATTTGAATTATTTAAATATATGTGTTATTTGAATAATTGAATTTTATGAGTAGAAATATCAATTTTCTAGTAATGGGCCTAATTAATTAGAATGGATGGATAAGTGGGTTAAGCCCATTATGAATTAAAAAGATAATAATGGTTTTAGAGATTAGAGTTAGTTTTGTAAAACAAGAGAAGAAGAGAGAATAAAAGAGAAGAGAAGAGAAAGAGGAGAAGAGGAAACTAGAAGAAGAAGGACCTAGAGATTTCATCTATACTAAGGTAAGGGTGGGATTTCAAGTGGTCATGGGTAAACATAATATATGTAATGTATGTGAGTTAGATATCATGAACTTAGGATTTGGGGATTTTGATTTTTGAGAAATCCTAACATGTATTTATGTTTTAATCCATGAAATTGATGTTTATGTTATGCTATGATGTTTCTATATTGAATTCCATGAATGGGTATGTGTATAGAACATGATTTGGTGTACAATTCTATGTTTGCGTTTCACTTGAAAATGGTTGATTTGGGATTTTGGTGAAAATTAGTGGAGCTTAGAATCTTGTTTCTATGATCCTAATAGTTGCTATATATATATATATATATATATATATATATATATATATATATATATATATATATATATATATATATATATATATATATATATATATATATATATATATATATATATATATATATATATATATATATATATATATATATATATATATATATATATATATATATATATATATATATATATATATATATATATATATATATATATATATATATATATATATATATATATAGGCTGTATAACTATTTATTTCATGAAAAATGATGGATTAATATGGTTTTATGATGAAAATTTGTGCTGAACAGTAGCATTTTCGCAATAGTAGTTTTTCTGGTTTTTAACAGTATTTTCGCATCAGCAAATTTTCTGGTTTTGACAACATTTTGAAAAACTTGTAAATTCAATAACTTTTGAACCGTAACTCCGTTTGAGGTGTCGTTTGGACCGTTACGAAGATAAGAATGTTATCTATAACATGATATTCATTTTGATCATAGTAGATTAATATTTTATCAAAATAATCCTAATGTGGATGTATGTTGTATGTGTGGTGAATGTGAATGACATGTTTTCTATTGTTTGACATGTATTGGATGGTTTTAGATGAATTTTGTGAAGAAACATAATACTTGAAATTATGTATGTGATGATGTGAATTGGTGAATTTGATGAATAATATGAATTGGCTTGTTTGCTTTATGTTAATGTGTTGTGATGAGATGATGAATGCTATTTGATGTATTGTTTGGGATTGAAGTCATGTTAGGTGTATGTTGTACAAATGTTAGATGTGGTATGCTTATGTATGATTAAGGGGTTGCGATCGTCTTAATTGCATGAGTCTTGTTATTGTTGCACACTTACACTAGCATGAGTCTATGAAAGAGGCAATGTTGGATAATCTCACGTAGATTATTTGCTTGTCCCAAACCTAATGTCGAATGGGGTTTGAAAGCTTAAGGCCAAATCGAGATTTAGAGGTGGTTATCTAGTCTATTTGAGAGACGCTCGGCAAGTCGGAAATGATAACGGATGGGATCCACATGCATATCGCATTGAGTCACACGTGTCAGTGTGAATTATTGTTTGTGTGATTATGTGATATGATTGTGTGGATATTATTTTGGTAGATATGCATATACGTGGACTTTAGGTGATCCATTTGATATGAATTGTTGATGTGTTGTTGATGTGATAGGTGTGCATATTTGTGATATATGTGATGAAATGGTGACTTATATACATTATGGAATCATGTGAAAGTTGTATACATATTTGATGATGATTTGTAAATGATGATGGATGATAATATGTGCATGAAATTGATATGTTGTGAAATATGACTTTGTACATCGTTTAGTATTTATAAATGAATACTTGTGGATTGTTGAGCCATGTCGTATGATGGTAAACATGTGATTCTTTAATAAGATGATATGATGCATGTTTGTATGAAGCGTGACGAATTCTAATAATATATGTATGTTTGTTATACATTTCATATTATTATGTTTTCTATAATGATTTTGTAAGATCCCAATTTTGACCCTAAGATCCCTCGTGGCATCATAACATTGCATTCACATTGCCTCAAGGATCATAAGCATCTTGGCTCCTTTGGCCTTTGGGTGGGACCTCTTGTGATATGGTTTGAGATCACCAAGCATACTTGAATTGTATATTATTGCTTTTCTCATTTGATTTACTAACCAAAAGCACAAAAATATGTCACTAACATCTCTTGTTTGTAGCTTGAGCAGTCACAAGGTCTAAAAGCTTCTAAGAGATCCTTTGTGCATTGATATGGTCAAGAGAAGATGAAAGCAAACATGGAAATGGTTCCCCAAAGCTCTCATCCATCAAATATGCCTTACAAGCATCTCAATTCATAATTTTGATCAAAGCAAATCAAAGGGCTTGAGGTTTGTTTCCCAAGGAAACCCTAATTCATCTGATCATCAACTGTGTCTTGCTCATGAAGCATCCTCAACCCATGGTCAAATACAATCAAGAGAAGTTCTTTTAATTCATCATTACATGTATATTTGAACTTATTTGAGTGTCCTCAATCATCAATTCATCAAGATTTGAGGTTTGGACTTGAGAAGTTGATCAGTCAATTCATCTGACTATTTTGAAATGCACTGAGACCTAGATTTTTATGTGTTTGTCAAATGGAGATTACCCCAATATAAAAAATGGTCTTAAGAACCATATGAACAACTTTCATTTTCATCAAAAATTTATTTGAAGCTTGGAAGGTCATCATCCATTCTAAAACATTATAGGTCATTTTGACTGAAACCCTAATTTAGGGTCAACTTCCCAAGGACGTAACTCATTCATTTTTCATGATTTTTAGGTGGGATCAAATGAATTGGAAATATCAATATGTCTACTTCAAATGTTATGTTGAACAAAATTGAAAAATCTCAAAATAAATACATGTGATAATGCAAAACATTATAGGTCACTTTGGACCAAATGCATTGAAAAGTGAAAAGGTCCAACTTCAAGTGCCCATAACTTCTTTATAAAAAATCCAAATGATGCAAAATGTAAGTCCAAATTTATTTACTTGAAAAGATCTACAACTTTCATGTTGAATATTTTGTCATTTGGAGCTTGCATCACTGAAACAGAAGGGCTTGAACTTTGGCCAATTTTGAAATTTTCACATATGCATGTTTTGCACCCTACACTTCAAGTTCAATTTTCATTAGTTTCCAAGGCCCAAATGGAGTTTTGATCAACATAACATTTGTTCCTTATGCAATAAGCTTTCCAACCATTACTCATAAGGTTGCATTTTGATTTTGGACATGCATTTTCGAAGACTTCAATGTAATAGTGCATTTTGTGAAAATCATTTCAAATTGCCATGCATAAGCTCATACAATCCAATTTGCACGTAATTGGGCCCTCCATGCGCCTGTACAGGCCCATGCATGGAGGCCATTTCCATCCATGCACACGATTTGATCATGCAACTCAGCCTTGCTCAGCTATAAATACAAGGCCTTGGCTTCATAATTTCTCAACCTTAAGGCGCCCCAATTGCTGCTGAACTCAAAACTCAACCCTCACCAAAGGAACTATCTCTTTTCAATTCAAATTTTTTAGACCTGAATTTTGATTTCATTGATCAATCTTCAGATCTCAAAGTTCCTAAACCTTCTCCTCTTGATCCATAGTGCTTACTGTTTGCAAAAGCATCCAAAGATCTTGACTCAAATCCTTGCAATTCAAAGGTTTACTTCAACTGTTATTTGCTTCAAACCAGCTTGTATATTGCTCTATTTGCTTTGTTCTTGTGTGATCTGAAGTCCTCTGCATAGAGGCAACATCATTGTGCTTTCAGTTTTTGAAAAACATTAAGTTCACTTGAACACCATAGAATTTCCACCTCTGATTTCTCTCAATCTAGAGATCTAGAGTGGAATTGAGTGGCACAGGGGTGATGTACATCACCCCAGCTTTCGAATGGTACCTGGATCGTGCATTTTGGTTGATGTTTTGATTTCTGCAAATTTTGGTTTGGCCGGAAGTTGACCGGAGAAGACGGTGGCGCTGGCCACCGTCTGGTCTCCAGATGCAATCAGGATCGTCCATTTCATTTTCCAGATTGAATTCTAGCCGTGCCATGTTATGACTTTTCTTAATGCCACATGTGATGCATTGACCAAGGAGCATGGTAGACGCGCGCGTTTGGACTCTTTGATCTGCCAGCTCAATTAATGAGCTCAGATCCAATGGCCCACGTTTTTTCTTATTTTCTAATTTCTGATTTTATTTTCTTTTATTTCTTTTAATTCCATTTTATTTCTAAAATTCATATCTCTCTCATTATTGGTCCAAAAATTATGGGACCAATTTCATTATTTCTCTTTTAATTTCTAGTTTCTAAAAATAATTTTTAATATTTTTTATTTTATCATTTGATATTTTTCATGAATTTTCTCTTTTATGGTTATTTTTAATTCATTTTAAATAGTTTTTGATATTCAAAAAATACAAAAATATTTTTCCAACCTCTTTGAATGATGATAGATCTATGAAAAATATTCTCATCAATTTATTAATTGATTTAAGATTTTAGTTCAATTAGGTTATTTTTATGCTTTTTTAATTGATTTAAAATAGTTTCTGACTTCTAAAAATGCTGAATTTTTTTGTCAAACTTTGTTTGACCTTGTTGAACTTGGGATAATTCACTTGGACTTTTCAAAGTTGATTTGAAGTGAATTTGAAGTTTGACCTTTCTTTATTATTTTAATTCAAGTTTTATTTTAAATATTAAAAATGCAAAAATATTTTATTTGTTTCTTGACTTCTATTCTCATTTTGCTTCTGATTTCTATTGTTTGACCTTGATCTTCTCTATCTTTGGTCAATGCTTGTTGATTAGTATATATCATTTCCATTAATGCACTTTAATTCTTCTTATTCTTCTTCTTCTTTTTCTTTTTGATCAATGAGTTAAAGATTGGTGGTTAGCATTGATACATGGAGGTTTAATCTTCCTTGATTCAAATCTAATTATCATGGATCAAGTGAATGGCTTTGCATTAAGGATAGATTACTTCCTAAATCATGCAAAGAACCTAAATCAATACAAGATCATTTCTCATCTTCTTTTTGGCATGGCAAGTTGTTGGAGTTTGATTCACTAATCAAGACCTCTAACTTGTGTTGTTGCCTATATTATTATTGACCGGCCTCAGATAGTTGTGACTTCTACATAAGTTCAATTATGATTGCTTAACATAGCGCTAAATTTGCCTTATGGCACACTAACTATTAACACTAACCATTAACCATTAACATTTACTTCTTGCTCTTTACATTTATGCAGTTTATCATTCTTGTACATATTATTCATTTGCTTTTGCTCTTTGCTCACTTGAGCACATGTTTATGTTAATGCAATTTGCCTTTTGCTCACTTGAGCACATAGTTGTGTATATATCATTGTGCTTGTGTTTTATTTTGTTTGTTGTGGACCAAATGCAAAGAAATGGACAAATGGACTTAGTTTCTAGGACGTTCCCTATGCAAATTGGAGTAAAAGGACCTTAATGTTGAAGATGGATTAGAAGAACCAAATCTCTAAACTCATTCTTGTCCATTCTTGATTTACTTCATAGAATTCTTTGATGTGTGTGCTTTTGTGCTAGGGGATCCTATGAGAGCTCAAATTGAAGAATCATTGTCATGTTCATCCAAAGTGAAAGATACAAGGGACATTGGGGATCTTCTAAGAGCTTGTTTTGATTATGTTGATTGCTTGAGCTTACTATTATTTTGCTTGCATATTTCAAAGGATGGGAGCTACTTGGATCATCAATATGATCTCAAGAGAGGAACTTCATTTGTGGTATTGTTTCTTATCCCTCATCTCTTGTATGATTAGGACTTTAGCCATTCTTCTTCTTCCCTCCACTCTAACCGAAGCCAAAACTTTTGTGCAAACATTTAACATTTGTTTTCAAACATTAGAAACCTAAGCCTTATGCTTTTGATTTTCAAACTTCCTTTTCATAACACTTATTTTGAATTGAACTTTTAACTCAACTTTGACCATATTTTGTGAATACTTTTCATTGGTAAATACCACTCATTCAAATACTTTTTTTGTGGTTTCAATGACCACTCTCTTAATCAAAACTTCTCATAACCTTTAGCTATTAGGTTTGAGTTATCCTTAAGGTAGATGTAATACTCACCTATATCCTTAGTGATGGACAATGAGTCTTCCATGCTTATTATAGGGTTAACCCCTTACTAGCATGTTGAAGCTATCCTCACATGGTGGATTTGTGGTTTTTAGGTTGAGTTTTTTTCCCTTGGATAACAAAAGACCTTAAGGCTTTTGGACCAATCAATTCACCAACTCTTTTTTTGAGATTTTTACCCCGAACTACGAGGTTTTGATCCTAATCTTTTTTAAGATGGTACGCAGGCAATGGGTTTATCCATCCAAACACAAAATGTAAATAACTTGTATATTCTCTTCTCATCTCTTCAATCATGGTTGCACAAATAAATTTTCACAAAATACCAACCTTACAACAAGTATGAAAAGGGCTCCCTAGGAGTACCTAGGATGTTTTGGGTGCTTAAAACCTTCCCATTGCATAACCAACCCCCTTACCCCGATCTCTGACATTTTTACTAGTTTTTTATTCGATAAAACTTTTTAGGTTTTTGTTCGCTTTCTAACCATTCCTTTGGATAAATAGAAGTGTGGTGGCGACTCGACTTGTATGGTTTACCTTGGATTTAGTCAATATCTCTAATGGTAACGAATACCCCACTACAGATTTGAATTCTCACCCTTATGTTGGAATGATGTTCTATCGCGACATCACTCAGGTACCAGAGATAGTGGTGCTTCGCACAAGGATTAGATTTGGAGGCTAGTTCTTGTTCTGTTTTGACTAGGTAGTATATAGTGCTCTGGTCATGTAACACTTGGGTTATGAGATTATTTGTATTTATTTTGATGTTGAGACATATTGTGGTGCTCTCTTTTATCTTGTTATTTGGATATGTTGGTTTTGATGTTGAGTGGCCTTAGAGCCCAAAATGATATTTTGTGGTAGATGATTTATGGGAATCATAACGATTTACCATTTATGAAGAGAGATGTTATTCCGTTGTGTGAGTTTGCATGTTGGTTATTTGGTTTTAATTTATAATTTGTGTTACTTGTATGTGACCATGGCATGTGTTGTTTCTGGCAGAAGTAAATGTGATGCCCTCGTGTATGCATGCTTTAATTTACTCTTATTATGCAATTGTATGTTGTATTCGAGTAGTGTAACACCTAAAAAATTTCCCTCCTCCTCTTGGGACTAGTTTAGCATATTGCATTTCATTTTATAGGACATTAGGCATTTGCATATTGCATATCATGTGATAATAAGAAGGCCATCCTCCTAAGTCTTTCTCAGAAGATAGAGAGGTTAAGAGATTCAAGCCTGAGGGTCTCCATAAATTGATCACCAACCATCTGAGGGTTTGTGCTTCAATTAGGGTTTTCTTGGTCCTTCAAGGAGCTTGAGCATTATCTTGGTTGCAAGGATATATTACCATCATCATGGTGCTATCATCTTCCAGGGTTTCATTGTGCATGATCAAGTTCCTTTGGATTAGGGTTTTGACCTCTGGTCAACCCTAATCACTGACTTTCTTTCAGCTGGGGTTTTCCAAAGAAATAAGGCTTTCTATTGAGATGGAGATCATATGAGTATCATGTTGAGCTTATTTGAGCTAGGGTTTCATTTCTGAGCCAATTTCTCAAGTGGTTGAGGCTCAAGCTGATCAGAGCATGGCTAGGGCATCTGAGGACCTATACAGTCAACTATAAAGTCAACTGAGGGTTATGAGGTGGAGAAATGGTTTGAGACACTTCATTCATGTTCAAAAGAGGTTCATTTGTCATTATAAACATATATCTTGAAGAATTTGAGGTCATGGCAAAAGTTTCCAAAAATGGAAAGTGACCTGTAATTTCAAGTTTCCAAAAATGGAAAGATTTTGGTTCAAATTCAACTTGATTTTACATCATCAAAGAAGCTTCAAATGAATATTTGTTGAACATGAAAGTTGAAGATATTTCTTTCCTCTTTTCAAAAAGTCCTATTTCATGAATTTATGATGAATGGTTGAGAAGTTATGGCCAAATGATCATGAAGTATGCATGGAACTTCAAAGTGGCATAACTTTTGGCTCAAAACTCCAAATGAAGCCACTCTTTTTGCAAATTTCTTCTCATGACCTATGCTTTCCAAATCTATCATTGCATTGCATGAAAAAGGTTCACATAATCATGTGTTCATTCATATGCATTTTGGAGGGAAATTGAGGAATTTAAATTTGGTGCAAGCTACAAGCCTAATTCCAATCCCATTGTGTTTGTTAGGTGATTTTGAGTGAATGTGAAGCATTGCATGCTACTGTTCACGTGTCAACTAAGCCATGCACCTTCATTTTTCATTTTTTGCCAAACACCTCTAATCTCCTTAATTATGATTAGCACATGTCTAATTGTGATTACAATGTCATTAACACATGGTATATAAGACAAATCATAACAGAATTTGGCATAATCACATTTCTAGATCTAGAATTTACTTTTCCCTCCAAATTTCTCTCTCATTGAAATTCAAATTTTCTCCACACAAACACATAATTTCTTCATAGATCCTTCATCATCATGGAGTTTTGAGCAAGATCCATACATTTTTTGTGGCAATTGAACAAGGTTTGGAGTTGTACAAGTGCATGAACACTTCAATGGAAAGTTGAAATTAAGCAAGACCCAAGTGCTTTCAACCATCAATTTTTGCACAAAGCTTGTTTAGAAGGATATTGGAGCAGATCTGGAGGCTTAGGAAGCTTGAATACATTGTTTTTCATCACTGCCATTTGTCGCATTACGCGAAAAACCGGCGGGGAAACAAGAACAACAGAGCCGCCACCGTGCGTTATTTATCCCAAAAGAGGGAAAGGAAACGCTCAGAGTAAACCTGGAAAAGACATGGTCTCGCGACCAAAGAGAATGGGATCGGGAGTCGGTTATGCGAAGGGAAGGTATTAGCACCCCTACGCATCCGTCGTACTCGACGGGATCCACGCACAATAGGAAGGGAAAATGGTTGCTAAAACACTGCTCAAACACACACACACTGGCTGAAAGAGACACAAGAAAACAGACTGAGACTGACTCGGCAGGATACCGCATCCTGGGCCTACTTAGTCTATCAGGCATAGACATCAGAGTCGAAGTAGTTCGGACTGGGGAAACGACACATGCTCGCTAGGATATCGCATCCTATGCATACGTATCTCCTTGGACGAAGGAGAATCAGAGCATCCGTAGCTCGGCTGATACGCACACAAACAAACACAGGCAAAGGCAAACATGGAGCCTAAATGCCAATCACTTGGACTTATATCAGCATCCGAACCAAACAAACACACACAGGAAACCAACTACCAATCGCTGGACTTACGTCGGACTCCAACCAGAAAAAGGAGAAACAACTCACACAAACAAAGCAAAAGGGCGAACGTGGAGCCCGAATGCCAATCACTGGACTTACATCAGCATCCGAACCAAAACACACGCAAGGGTGGTTAAGACACAAAGGGTTGAAAAAGAAAAAGGGCGGAAAAAGAAAAAAGGCGCCCGGAGAGATCAGCTCATCTCCTGCCTACGTACCTCATCTGGTATGAGGATCAGGGCGACGTAGTTCCCCTACGCAGGGAAAAAGGACTAGCCTAACCAGAGAATAGAGGGAGACACAACTAGGGAGACTACGACTCGAGCCTAGATGTTGTCATGCAAAGTCGTCCCTAAGTTAAGGTTTCTAGCTAACTTGCACAGGAAGCAAGCCTATCCTAAACATGACTTGCACAGGAAGAAGAAGGGTCTCGATTGCAACTAGGGCAAGAG
This sequence comes from Lathyrus oleraceus, assembly GCF_024323335.1. Classification (NCBI taxonomy): domain Eukaryota; kingdom Viridiplantae; phylum Streptophyta; class Magnoliopsida; order Fabales; family Fabaceae; genus Lathyrus; species Lathyrus oleraceus. Next base: position 490,168,785 of record NC_066580.1, on the reverse strand, counting down.
AAAAGGGAGGTCTCAATCGCAACGAGGGCGAGAGAAGAGAATTAGTGTTAGTTGTTAGTCAAACTCGACAAGACATCGCATCTCGTGCCTACGTATCTCATCTGGACATGAGAATCAGAGTTGCCGTAGTTCGGCTAAACTATTCCCATTGGTTTGTGTTTTTTAAGTGGACAACGTCACTGCGCAATCTACCTGATGCTCGACCTTTGGAGACTTACTCACCTGTAGTAGAAGGAGTTAACGTATCCTTAAGAGGGGATAATATTTGTTTGTGTTTTAGGAAAGCTCAAGCAAGAAAGGAAGTCCTATACGAAGGAACCGTGCTACCTTAATTGACATGCAAACGAGACTACGCGGAGTCTAGCAAACCTAGGGGATACAATCACACCACACAAGCACATACAACATGAAATAAACACACCAACAAGGGGCTCAAACATCAAGGCTAGGTTTTAGTCGAGGGGTCATATCAACCTCAACAAACAAACCACTGGAACTGGGTAATGTTAGCTCTTAACCTTGCCATTGAGGGGCTAAGGTGAAGCAGATGAAAGGTGAGTGAAGATGAGACTTCACAGCTCTTATCCCTGGCCTGGGAGAGCTTAAGACAAGAATGTATGGGTTCAGAAAGTGGGAACCCTTCTACACATTTGAAACTGACTCAACTGTACAATTGTACCAGATCTTGGGTTTGTATCTGCAATGCATCAACACAGTGGTGTGAGCAAAGCAGATGACACACAGAATAGCAGGGGATAGGTTGCATATCCCTTGGGTTCTGCTAATTGCCTCTTCACTTAGGAGGTCTTTGACTATGTACAGGGACAATTTTAAACAATCACAAACATTGCCTCTTAAGGAGGACTTCAGACAGTTGCCTGGCCAAGTAACAGGCCAGGTCTTCCAGACTACATGAAGGTTAGAAGTATACCTCAATGCAAATTGCTTATCAAGCAAAGCAAAGCAAAAGTTCACAAGGAACTGAGCAACTAAAAGTACCCGAAATAGTCAAACAGACATTAGTATACAACTTCAAAATTAAAGCAAAAGGAAACAGATATCAACCAGTCAACACAAACAAGCTAAGTGTGTAATGCACAGAGCTCAAGGCATGTGAGCCAAGCAACCTACAAAACAAATGTATTAGTCATGATAAACAAACACACACAACCAATTTGTATTGGTCTCATTGGATAATTGTTGGTTAACCTGAAAACATGAACTCAAATGTGAGTAACAGGACCACTAGGGCAAGCCTAGGGTCAAAATGGGATGAAAAAGTCAAAACAGCAAGTGGCAAGTATCCAAAATCATGTTCAAACAATCAAGAAACAAAACCAATTAGTTTCACATTCATATCAATCATCATCATCATTTCATGAACAAGTTAGGTCAAAGCATGGCATTTAGAAGCTCATAGAAGTCAACAGCAAGACTTGAATCAAAAGCAATCTTAAACATTTCCAAAAATCATCAAATAAATCATGATCAATCACAATCCACAGCATGGTAAGCATGTCAAATTTCATCTCATTTGGACAAATATAAGGTGGTCAATGAAAATCAGAAAGGCAAGGCAATTTTGAACATGCTCAAAGAAGTCAACCAAACATGCATCAACTTGAAAAAATCATAAATCAGGGATGGCATATGAGAAATGAATGGGACTAAAACCATGGCAAAGCTTAAGATGTCTAGTAATCACATATCAAATTTCATGTCCATCTAATAAAGTGTGAGGATTTCACAAATGAAATGGGAACAAGTGTCACAAAGAGTCAACATAAGACCAAGCAGGGGACAAAAATCTCAATCAATTGGAAAATGCCATAATCAAATCCACAAAAAATCACATGTAAACTAGACATACTCAAGCTCAATCATGCAAAAAATCAATCCATTTTGAGGTCAAGAAGCATAGCTATGAAAATCATCAAGTTGCACATCAATAGTGTGACACAAATTGTCACACCCTACTTCAAAAAATCATAACTCAATGACCATAGATGATAAATTCATGAACTCTATACCAAAATCACCATGGATGTGTCTAGTTTGTGCACAAAAATTTTCAAGGCCATAGGATAAAGCATGACTATTTCACACAGGGTTTGGTGGAATGTGCAAAATGTGGATACATGTTACAAACCAATATGCCAAATAAAATCCATTCATCACAAAAATCTGGAAAAAATATGACAGTCAAGTAGAGATCATGATGAAAAGAATGCAAAAAATCCCATGGAAATTGGACTAAAAACAAAGGAGTTATGATTTTTCAAAGTTTGTGATCAAAAGTGAAATTAAAATGAAAAACAACATGTTTTAATAGGTCACATGGCACGGAGATGGCATTTTTGTAATTACTTGAACCACTAATCAGAACGCGGTCGTTTAGGCACGGCAAATGAAATAATTTCATTGGTCAGTATGGGAGCACAGTGCCATGCACGTGAAGGTTCAATTTCTGCGCAAAGGCAAGCATGTTCTAGGGTTTCAAATGTACAGCAAGCTATCTTCATCTTCCCCAAATCGACTCAAACAAAAAATTTTCCAGAAATTGCAATTGGATACACCAATCGACTCAGCAAGCAACAAGCAACATGAATCCATCATTCATTTTAACAAAATCAACTCACACAGCATGAATCGAGCAAGAATTTATTTCAACATCAAACTTTAGAACAGCATAACTCAAACATCATCCAATCATTTTCAAAACTAAAACTACCATGGAACTCAGCATGCAAAGGCCTCTCTAAAGCATGTAATAGTTTGATAAAACAAGGAGGTCGAAATCTTACCAATTTGGAAAGGCAATTGCAATACAGTTGTTGTTTGGCCAAGTTGAGGTGAAACAGGTGCTCCTTCAGCTCCCCAAAGTTGAATGATGAAGAGGGTTTGGCTCGAGATAGCTTGAAATGGCTCTAATCTCAAACTGCCATTGATGGAGCTTGAAGAAAAACAGTCGAGCTAATGCTGCTACAGATGGTGTGTGATGGTTGAAATAGGCTCCAAATGGTGGTTAGATGGTGGAGCAACTATGACCAGCTCGTGTGTTTCACAAATTTTCAAAGAAAGGTTCAAAGTGCAAAAATGGAGATTTGAGAGAGTGAGAGAATTCTGTGTATGATGTTGGCTGCTAGGGTTGCAAATGATCAGAAAACAACCTATATATTTGTTGTTTAAGGTTGTTAAGCAAGGTGCTAATCATGTTTTGTTTTAAAATCAAAATTGCTAAAATGACCACTTTGGTTCACATGGTGAGGTGCAGTGGCTATAGCACGAAAATTGGGCCTTCCACAAGTCACAAACAACATTTCTGAACATATTTGCAAGGCCAAAGTGATTGGAAATGATTAAATCAAAAAGTCACTTTTCACCCTTACTTGAAAATAAAACATGTAAGTGAAAAAATGCCATTTTGATCCATGAGGTTTTGGTGCATGAGGGTTACATTTTTGGAAAGAGGAGGTCAAATGTGACTTGTTGGAAAAAAACCCCACCAAATTTGGCCAAATGGTTTGAGAGATATGGCCTTTTGAAGTTCAAGAATTTTTGAAAATGAATTGATCATATCTTGCAAACCATACATGGGAATTGAGAGTTCTTGGACTTTTTGGAAATGGGAGAACAAGATCTTAAACTTTCATGTTGGGCAAAAATTCATTTGAAGCTTGTATCATGATGTAAGTTTGGGATCAAGAAGTTTCCATTTTTGGCAAGTTTCAATTACAGGTCCAGTTTCTATTTTTGGAAATTTCTTGTCTGGCTTCAAATTCTTCAATGATGATGTTTGCCATGATATATGAGGCCTATTTGGACATGAATAAGCTCTCTCAAACCAAATCCCATCATCAAAACCATAAAATCAATCACAGTTGACCAAGTTTGACTTTTTAGGGTTTCTGACTGACTGTGCATTGACTGATGACTTCTGAACATCCAATCCTTGACTAAAACACTTCAAATGGATCCCCAAGTCATGTGAACATGTTGGACCAACCCTAGGGCCTTGGCTCAATGAGGAACACACTTGCTTGCTTGACTGACTGATCTCCTGACCAATTTGACCTAATTCTTCTGACTGGCTTGCACTTGAGGCAAAGGGACAATGCAATGCTATGCAGTGGACCATGTTATGTTATGACCTAATATGAGAATGTATGTACAATGACAGGTGCAAATTTGAGGTGCTACAGCTGCCCCTATTCAATCAGCTGGGAACCCGAACGGATGATAGCAATGGCTGTCAGACTTTCAGGGTAAACAGGGATTGAATACCAAAGAACCGTAGAATTTGCACAAACTGGATATAATACAAGAATGCCTGTCAGGATCGGCAAAGAAACAGTCTTGAAAGAAAAATCCGTCTGGAACGGAAAAAAGAAATCGGCCTGAATACCGAAACAGAAACGTCGACCTGGATACCAAAATAAATGGTAACACAGGGATAACCATGGCCTGAGCGCCGCTCGTCAGTCTGAATACTGAGCATCGGTGTATGAGAGATTTGATGTCGATCTGAAACATCGGAAAATTGGCCTGGACGCCACTTCGGTCTGAATACCGGAAAATTGGCCTGAGTGCCATAAGTACATCGACCTGATCGTCGGAAACTTCTTCGGCCTGAATACCGGAAAAAACATAAGTACATCGACCTGATCGTCGGAAACTTCTTCGGTCTGAATACCGGAAAAACATAAGTACATCGACCTGATCGTCGGAAACTTCTTCGGTCTGAATACCGGAAAAAACATAAGTACATCGACCTGATCGTCGGAAACTTCTTCGGTCTGAATACCGGAAAAAACATAAGTACATCGACCTGATCGTCGGAAACTTCTTCGGCCTGAATACCGGAAAAAACATAAGTACATCGACCTGATCGTCGGAAACTTCTTCGGCCTGAATACCGGAAAAATTGGCCTGAGTGCAAAAGCGTGAATTGGTTTGTGTTCCAAAACACTCGACATCCTGAAGAGGGCTAGAAAAGCAAACTTGTTAAAGGATGGACATTCGATTCCACCAGGAATACGAATCTTACTCGACTGGGGAGGACGACTTCGACCCAAGAGCGCATGAGACATATTATCTATAGCCGTCAGAACGTAGATAATAACCTCGCATGGAAGATTATCCATAACCGGGCTGTAGGTTGTTAAATGGATAAACGACCGAAAACATCCTGAAGAGAGCGAAAGCAAACTTGTTAAAGGATGGACATTCGATTCCACAAGGAATACGAATCTTACTCTGCTGGAGATAACAATCGAAAGATTGACCAAAGAGTGCATGAGATATATTATCTATAGCCGTCAAAACGTAGATAATACACTCGCATGGAAGATTATCCATAACCGGGTTGTAGGTTGTTAAATGAATAATCGACCGACATCATCCTGAAGAGAGCGAAAGCAAACTTGTTAAAGGATGGACATTCGATTCCACAAGGAATACGAATCTTACTCTGCTGGAGAAAACAATCAAAAGATTGACCAAAGAGTGCATGAGACATATTATCTATAGCCGTCAAAACGTAGATAATACACTCGCATGGAAGATTATCCATAACCGGGTTGTAGGTTGTTAAATGAATAATCGACTGACATCATCCTGAAGAGAGCGAAAGCAAACTTGTTAAAGGATGGACATTCGATTCCACAAGGAATACGAATCTTACTCTGCTGGAGATAACAATCGAAAGATTGACCAAAGAGTGCATGAGATATATTATCTATAGCCGTCAAAACTTAGATAATACACTCGCATGGAAGATTATCCATAACCGGGTTGTAGGTTGTTAAATGAATAATCGACCGACATCATCCTGAAGAGAGCGAAAGCAAACTTGTTAAAGGATGGACATTCGATTCCACAAGGAATACGAATCTTACTCTGCTGGAGATAACAATCGAAAGATTGACCAAAGAGTGCATGAGATATATTATCTATAGCCGTCAAAACGTAGATAATACACTCGCATGGAAGATTATCCATAACCGGGTTGTAGGTTGTTAAATGAATAATCGACCGACATCATCCTGAAGAGAGCGAAGGCAAACTTGTTAAAGGATGGACATTCGATTCCACAAGGAATACGAATCTTACTCTGCTGGAGAAAACAATCAAAAGATTGACCAAAGAGTGCATGAGACATATTATCTATAGCCGTCAAAACGTAGATAATACACTCGCATGGAAGATTATCCATAACCGGGTTGTAGGTTGTTAAATGAATAATCGACCGACATCATCCTGAAGAGAGCGAAAGCAAACTTGTTAAAGGATGGACATTCGATTCCACAAGGAATACGAATCTTACTCTGCTGGAGAAAATAATCAAAAGATTGACCAAAGAGTGCATGAGATATATTATCTATAGCCGTCAAAACGTAGATAATACACTCGCATGGAAGATTATCCATAATCGGGTTGTAGGTTGTTAAATGAATAGTCGACCGACATCATCCTGAAGAGAGCGAAAGCAAACTTGTTAAAGGATGGACATTCGATTCCACAAGGAATACGAATCTTACTCTGCTGGAGAAAACAATCAAAAGATTGACCAAAGAGTGCATGAGATATATTATCTATAGCCGTCAAAACGTAGATAATACACTCGCATGGAAGATTATCCATAACCGGGTTGGAGGTTGTTAAATGGATAAACGACTGACAAGAAAGGCATCAGGGTACCAGGACTAGGTATGCAAAAGATGACCAATCAAAAAGGGATAAAGTTGCTAACTCGGAGCAAATACCCAAAGGCAAGGGAAGGCCCAATGGGGACAATACTGCTTGATCAAGGCAAGTATCCAAAGGGAAAAAGAGTATCAATACCGCAAGCTGGATACTGATAACTGCAAGGAGGGGATTACATCTACCGGTTTGTAGGTAGAAAACCACGGAAAGGTAACCAGTCATCGATAGGATGAGCACACAGGGTTAACTCCAACAAGGGGATGAAAGTGGGATTTTACAACTACCAGCTAGTAGGTAGAAAACCACAAAGATAGGACTTACAACTACCGGTTTGTAGGTAGAAGCCACCAAACAGAATGAACCACAAAGGTTACCTCTGCTAGGGGGTGAAAGTGGGATTTTACAACTACCAGCTTGTAGGTAGAAAACCACGACGATAGGACTTACAACTACCGGTTTGTAGGTAGAGGCCCACAAACTCCGCTGAGGATAAGATGAGTGAGTGTCGGTTAGTGAGCGACTATTCATTTATGCCCCAGGAGACAGCCAACAGGAAGCCAATTTAGGATCGATCCAAAAAGGCAAACCGAATCAAGACTCATCCTAATGAGGAAAGAACTCAATAGGGAAAACCCATCCCGTTATGTGTGGGGAGGGAACGGAAACAACCGTCATCCACGAGGATGTATCTCAGTGGGGAAATGGCAGGAAAGGATAGACACTTTCTGCTTAAGGGGTTGACTCTACATGGAGAGATCAGACACACCCAACTCTGCTAGGAGGATCTACTGGAGAGATCTGTATTAACAAATAGCAGGAGACAACCATCAACAGATACATGGCAACAGCTGCAACATGAGTATCCAAATGCTATGATTATGCATGTATGCATTCTACCTAAAATGTATGATGAATGCTAACAAACAGACATGTAAACACACGGGTCCAGGAATCAACCACCCGGTATTACTCTTTTTCCATAGGGAAGGCCAAAAACACCAGAGAGCAAACGCGATCTGCTGGAAACCGGGATATCAGGGAACAACACCATCCTGCGAGGAGAGGAGAAGACTGCTCTGCTGGAGAGACGAACGCTAACGTCTTCAGTAAACACTCTGCTTGGGGAACTGCCCCACAAAACATTTCAACAGCAACCTTGCTGGGAATGCCCCATGGTAGGGCTCGAACAAACCTATACTGGAGATGCCCCACAATAGCGCTAACAGGGACCTGGAGGAAGAATGTTGTACTGCCGGGAACATGAAGATAAACAACTTCCACCAACACTGCACTGAGCAACCTTGCTGAGGAGAAACCAAAGAAGGTTCGACAGGAGAAAGATAAAGTTATGCTCGAGATACGAACAAATGTCTTACCTGTTGGTAATCATATCACCCTCGGGAGAGCACTGCGGATCTCCTAAGTATCCTTCCATCATTGTGAACGTTCACTTTGTTAAAGAACAATTTTTTTGAAAAATTTGTTTACTTTGAAAACAATGATACTTTATCAATTAAAAACATGCAAAACATTTGTTGAGTTGAAACAAATAAGAGTGCAAATAATTGGATAAAAGCTCAAATTGATGTGATGGAATGGTAGTCTGCAAAGGGCAGGACTCCACAAATCTGTACAAGTTTGAAATCGGTGATATATATTGGAGAGGGCTACATTGAACATAATGACCTTTCCTCTACCATTCCGAATTTTCGATGTATTCGGAGCTTCAGTTGACGACGAATCGAGAATCCCTGACGGATGACAGATATAGAGCACAGTCTTGTCGAGATGCAGTTACTTGCCAAATCCCTAATTTTTGCCTAGATTGCCCCAGTGTGAGGTGATCAATCTAGCGGGATGCAAATTCTTTTTTTTTCAAATGTCTCTAACTTTTGCCTGGATCGCCCTTTCGGGTTTTCGATCCACCGAGACGCTCCTTTTTGCCTAAGTCGCCCTTGCGGGTGTTCGACTTAGCGAGCTATTCTGCTTTTTTTCTTAGGCGAAGTATTTCTTGACTGCATCAGAATTCACAGGACGAGTGAACTTCTCCATCCATTGTTGTAAGTGTCAAAACATTGCCTGAAAAGGCTCTCCTGACAACATATGGACATTCATAGCTTGGGGGTTCACTTGCCCCTGGAATCGGGCACGAAAGACAAGACCTTCTTGAGCACAAGGTCACCTTCTCGGAACACACGAGACTTGACCTTCTTGTCGAATGCTTTTTTACTCTCTGCTGATATGACTGACCATGACACATGGCAGTTGATCTCTTCCTTTCGATCGGATTCACTTGGTCATAGTGACTCTGAATCCATTCAGCATCAGTCAACTTGGGACTTTGAGGGTGCTATTTTTCTTTTGTTTCTTTCTTCTTTTCTTTCTTTTGATTTCTTTTGATTTTTATTTTTATTTTGATTTTGCACCCTCTTCCTTCTTTTTTTTTCTCTTTTTTTTTCTTTCTTTTTTTTTGATAATGCCCCAGTTGGCTGTTCTGCCGATTCTCGAAATGCAGCCGAATGATCTTCTTTTATTGCTCAAGAAGTCGGGAAATCTCGTCAGGAATTCCTTCAACATCATCTTCTTCCGCTTCGAATACAGGGAATTCAAATTTGGGAGATGACGTCCGATCATTATGTTTAATGGGTTTTGAGAATCAACCTGCATAATGATTTTGATATGAAAAGCTTTTTGGAAAACAAACAAAACAATCGTTATGCAGATGAAAAGATTGCTTTTATTCTTGTTTTTAGGGTTTTTTGTGATCACCAATTTCATGCAAAAAGCGAAAAGGGAAAACAAATGGAAAACAAATGTTTAACATGAATTTATTTGAATGAAAATATCATTGCACAAAATGTTGCCAACAATGTCATCACTTCTCCTTTTGGCATGGGAGAAGGGTTTTTAAACAAAGTGATTATTACTCTGACTTATGAACAACTGTAGGAACGCCCACAGTGACCCAATTATGATAGATCCCTCCAGGGATGACAACTGTCAGTATCCTTTGCATCAGCAGCAAACAACCCTCTTTGTTGAAGATCTCAGAAGACAAGTCGACGCCAGCCCGGGACTTGTTATCTTCAAGCTTGATTAACATGGGGACCCAAGTCCTCAAAGCTCAGAATACCTGATCTGACAAGGTCCTGCACCTTACTCTTAAACTGAAATCAGCTTTCCACATCGTGACCAGGAGCACCCGAGTGATACACACAATACTGTTCAGGCCTATACCACCACCGAGGGTTGACGGGTATGGGCGGCGGGTCTCTGGGAGTAATCAAGTTCCGCTCTAACAGAGAGGGATACAGTTCGGCGTAGGACATGGGGATTGGATCAAAAATGATCTTCTTCCTCTCATTACCCGTGCCAGCTTGAATATCAACGGGAGGCTGGTAAGCCTGCTGCTGAGGATGACGTTGTTGACGCTGATGCTGCTGAGCTGGTCTTCTCTGTTGCTGTGGAGTTTGAGTTGCTGGAATAGTCACAGCGGCGACTTGCCGATATGGTCCTCTATTTGCACTCCTTCGACGGTGCACAACATTCGTTTCATTCTCTCCCCTTTGGGTGCCCCAGAGAATGGCTTCTTAGAACTTGAAGAGTTTGAAAAGCCATGATCTTGAATCTTTCCTGCTTTGATAAGGCTCTCAGTCCTTTCCCCACAGACAACAACATCGGAAAAACTACTGAACGGGCAGCTTCCCATGCGATCCATGAACACTCCTTGCAAGGTTCCAATGAACATGTCCGTCAGCTCTCTCTCCAGCATAGGAGGTTTCACTCTAGCGGCTAGCTCACGCCACCTCTGGGCATACTCTTTGAAGCTTTCCTTGGATTTCTGACACAAACTCTGCAATTGGGTTCGGCTCGGCGCCATGTCCATGTTATGCTTGTATTGCCTCAGAAAGGCCTCACCCAGATCTTTCCAGCTTCTGACTGATTCTCGCTTCAGATCCATGTACCAATCCAAAGATGCCCCGGATAGACTATCTTGGAAAAAGTACATCCACATCTTCTCATCGTCAGTGTAAGCAGAGATCTTCCTGAAGTAAGCCTGCACGTGGGTGCGAGGACAGGAGGTACCGTTGTACTTTTCGAATGAGGGTGCCTTGAACTTGTAGGGGATCTTCAACCCTTCCACCAGACCCATGTCGGTCACATCAAACCCAAGTGAGTTCTGACACTCCATGGCTCGGATTTTCTCAGCAAGAGCATCCACTTTACGATCCCTATCCTCCATTCTGACCACTTCATCATCCTCACTCAGCAACGTGAACATGTCCTCTTGTTGGTCGACAAACGGAGCTGGATGACGAATCGGAGCCCGGATAGCTCTGACATTGACCTCTGCAGCAAGAGGTTGTCCATTGATTCTGATGCCCCCCAACTCATCAACCCCATCAAAGTTACTGGCGGGAGCGGCAGCAGCAACATTATCATCCACAGGAACACCCACTGGTGAAGCACGGTTGGCAGTTGGAATCACAGCTTCCTGTCTCTGGGCTAAGGCACGCAGCTCCTCTTGCCCCTGAACGACCCCTTGCATCATCGTTATGAACTGGGCCATGTTCGCCCTCATCTCAGCCAACTCAGTCTGAACCTGATCCATACTTCTTTGACGATTGAGTCTGGTCGCGGTGCGGACGGTGATCAACAATCCTGTCTCAGTCAAAACCCAAAGTGAGAAGTTACGTCCCCAAACATGTCTGTAATGCAAGGATGATACGTACATGATATGCGTATGATGCGAATGCTATTTTATCATGAATGATCCTGAAAAGGATATGCGTATGCGAGTTAACTTTTTTTCATTTTCATGCATTACTATTTTTTGGAAAATAAACATGCTATGATGCAAATGATGGAGCCAAGACTGGCAGGAACTGGCATCTGAGGAACCATCTGAAACCCCAAAGTCATCTGAGGAGCTGTCATCTGAACCCGAGTCTGGAGCACTGAGTCACCATCTGAGCGAGTACCCTCAAATTCAGCCCAGGGATCCGAAATAAACGGAACCCTCTGATCAATACCAGGGTCAAACCTCCGGCGTCCAGAAATATAACTCGTAGTCACTATCAGTACCAGAAGTCACCAACTGTACCTGTAATAATGATCAACCCTTCCCCACTCACAGGTGTAGTCTAGGCCAGGGTAAGGTCGAGAGAAACACAGCATAAATAACCTTTCGCAGAATATCATCATATACACACCTGAAGTATGCAACGACAATATCCCACCAGGGTCTGAACTATTCGTGATATCAATGTTCCGCTGAGTGGCGCAATACCACCCGCTTCCCACGAATCACTCTATTCCTAAGCATCCTAGATTTCACTCATGGTCTGGGTATTGGACCTTTTACCTCAAGTGACTCCCACCCCCAAACAGAGAAACACAGACAGCACAGCAGATGATAATGAATGAATGCAAACATTGATGCAAACAATAAATGCAAATAATAAATGCACATATATACAATGAATGCAATAAATAACAGCAAAAAGCAACCAAAGCCCTAACCTAGAGAGCGCTAGGAGAGACTCGCTCAGGGAAGATAGACCAGCAAGAGGTCAACTTCTCTATTCCCCAGCAGAGTCGCCAGCTGTCGCATTACGCGAAAAACCGGCGGGGAAACAAGAACAACAGAGCCGCCACCGTGCGTTATTTATCCCAAAAGAGGGAAAGGAAACGCTCAGAGTAAACCTGGAAAAGACATGGTCTCGCGACCAAAGAGAATGGGATCGGGAGTCGGTTATGCGAAGGGAAGGTATTAGCACCCCTACGCATCCGTCGTACTCGACGGGATCCACGCACAATAGGAAGGGAAAATGGTTGCTAAAACACTGCTCAAACACACACACACTGGCTGAAAGAGACACAAGAAAACAGACTGAGACTGACTCGGCAGGATACCGCATCCTGGGCCTACTTAGTCTATCAGGCATAGACATCAAAGTCGAAGTAGTTCGGACTGGGGAAACGACACATGCTCGCTAGGATATCGCATCCTATGCATACGTATCTCCTTGGACGAAGGAGAATCAGAGCATCCGTAGCTCGGCTGATACGCACACAAACAAACACAGGCAAAGGCAAACATGGAGCCTAAATGCCAATCACTTGGACTTATATCAGCATCCGAACCAAACAAACACACACAGGAAACCAACTACCAATCGCTGGACTTACGTCGGACTCCAACCAGAAAAAGGAGAAACAACTCACACAAACAAAGCAAAAGGGCGAACGTGGAGCCCGAATGCCAATCACTGGACTTACATCAGCATCCGAACCAAAACACACGCAAGGGTGGTTAAGACACAAAGGGTTGAAAAAGAAAAAGGGCGGAAAAAGAAAAAAGGCGCCCGGAGAGATCAGCTCATCTCCTGCCTACGTACCTCATCTGGTATGAGGATCAGGGCGACGTAGTTCCCCTACGCAGGGAAAAAGGACTAGCCTAACCAGAGAACAGAGGGAGACACAACTAGGGAGACTACGACTCGAGCCTAGATGTTGTCATGCAAAGTCGTCCCTAAGTTAAGGTTTCTAGCTAACTTGCACAGGAAGCAAGCCTATCCTAAACATGACTTGCACAGGAAGAAGAAGGGTCTCGATTGCAACTAGGGCAAGAGAAAAGGGAGGTCTCAATCGCAACGAGGGCGAGAGAAGAGAATTAGTGTTAGTTGTTAGTCAAACTCGACAAGACATCGCATCTCGTGCCTACGTATCTCATCTGGACATGAGAATCAGAGTTGCCGTAGTTCGGCTAAACTATTCCCATTGGTTTGTGTTTTTTAAGTGGACAACGTCACTGCGCAATCTACCTGATGCTCGACCTTTGGAGACTTACTCACCTGTAGTAGAAGGAGTTAACGTATCCTTAAGAGGGGATAATATTTGTTTGTGTTTTAGGAAAGCTCAAGCAAGAAAGGAAGTCCTATACGAAGGAACCGTGCTACCTTAATTGACATGCAAACGAGACTACGCGGAGTCTAGCAAACCTAGGGGATACAATCACACCACACAAGCACATACAACATGAAATAAACACACCAACAAGGGGCTCAAACATCAAGGCTAGGTTTTAGTCGAGGGGTCATATCAACCTCAACAAACAAACCACTGGAACTGGGTAATGTTAGCTCTTAACCTTGCCATTGAGGGGCTAAGGTGAAGCAGATGAAAGGTGAGTGAAGATGAGACTTCACAGCTCTTATCCCTGGCCTGGGAGAGCTTAAGACAAGAATGTGTGGGTTCAGAAAGTGGGAACCCTTCTACACATTTGAAACTGACTCAACTGTACAATTGTACCAGATCTTGGGTTTGTATCTGCAATGCATCAACACAGTGGTGTGAGCAAAGCAGATGACACACAGAATAGCAGGGGATAGGTTGCATATCCCTTGGGTTCTGCCAATTGCCTCTTCACTTAGGAGGTCTTTGACTATGTACAGGGACAATTTTAAACAATCACAAACATTGCCTCTTAAGGAGGACTTCAGACAGTTGCCTGGCCAAGTAACAGGCCAGGTCTTCCAGACTACGTGAAGGTTAGAAGTATACCTCAATGCAAATTGCTTATCAAGCAAAGCAAAGCAAAAGTTCACAAGGAACTGAGCAACTAAAAGTACCCGAAATAGTCAAACAGACATTAGTATACAACTTCAAAATTAAAGCAAAAGGAAACAGATATCAACCAGTCAACACAAACAAGCTAAGTGTGTAATGCACAGAGCTCAAGGCATATGAGCCAAGCAACCTACAAAACAAATGTATTAGTCATGATAAACAAACACACACAACCAATTTGTATTGGTCTCATTGGATAATTGTTGGTTAACCTGAAAACATGAACTCAAATGTGAGTAACAGGACCACTAGGGCAAGCCTAGGGTCAAAATGGGATGAAAAAGTCAAAACAGCAAGTGGCAAGTATCCAAAATCATGTTCAAACAATCAAGAAACAAAACCAATTAGTTTCACATTCATATCAATCATCATCATCATTTCATGAACAAGTTAGGTCAAAGCATGGCATTTAGAAGCTCATAGAAGTCAACAGCAAGACTTGAATCAAAATCAATCTTAAACATTTCCAAAAATCATCAAATAAATCATGATCAATCACAATCCACAGCATGGTAAGCATGTCAAATTTCATCTCATTTGGACAAATAGAAGGTGGTCAATGAAAATCAGAAAGGCAAGGCAATTTTGAACATGCTCAAAGAAGTCAACCAAACATGCATCAACTTGAAAAAATCATAAATCAGGGATGGCATATGAGAAATGAATGGGACTAAAACCATGGCAAAGCTTAAGATGTCTAGTAATCACATATCAAATTTCATGTCCATCTAATAAAGTGTGAGGATTTCACAAATGAAATGGGAACAAGTGTCACAAAAAGTCAACATAAGACCAAGCAGGGGACAAAAATCTCAATCAATTGGAAAATGCCATAATCAAATCCACAAAAAATCACATGTAAACTAGACATAATCAAGCTCAATCATGCAAAAAATCAATCCATTTTAAGGTCAAGAAGCATAGCTATGAAAATCATCAAGTTGCACATCAATAGTGTGACACAAATTGTCACACCCTACTTCAAAAAATCATAACTCAATGACCAGAGATGATAAATTCATGAACTCTATACCAAACTCACCATGGATGTGTCTAGTTTGTGCACAAAAATTTTCAAGGCCATAGGATAAAGCATGACTATTTCACACAGGGTTTGGTGGAATGTGCAAAATGTGGATACATGTTACAAACCAATATGCCAAATAAAATCCATTCATCACAAAAATCTGGAAAAAATATGACAATCAAGTAGAGATCATGATGAAAAGAATGCAAAAAATCCCATGGAAATTGGACTAAAAACAAAGGAGTTATGATTTTTCAAAGTTTGTGATCAAAAGTGAAATTAAAATGAAAAACAACATGTTTTAATAGGTCACATGGCACGGAGATGGCATTTTTGTAATTACTTGAACCACTAATCAGAACGCGGTCGTTTAGGCACGGCAAATGAAATAATTTCATTGGTCAGTATGGGAGCACAGTGCCATGCACGTGAAGGTTCAATTTCTGGGCAAAGGCAAGCATGTTCTAGGGTTTCAAATGTACAGCAAGCTATCTTCATCTTCCCCAAATCGACTCAAACAAAAAAATTTCCAGAAATTGCAATTGGATACACCAATCGACTCAGCAAGCAACAAGCAACATGAATCCATCATTCATTTTAACAAAATCAACTCACACAGCATGAATCGAGCAAGAATTTATTTCAACATCAAACTTTAGAACAGCATAACTCAAACATCATCCAATCATTTTCAAAACTAAAACTACCATGGAACTCAGCGTGCAAAGGCCTCTCTAAAGCATGTAATAGTTTGATAAAACAAGGAGGTCGAAATCTTACCAATTTGGAAAGGCAATTGCAATACAGTTGTTGTTTGGCCAAGTTGAGGTGAAACAGGTGCTCCTTCAGCTCCCCAAAGTTGAATGATGAAGAGGGTTTGGCTCGAGATAGCTTGAAATGGCTCTAATCTCAAACTGCCATTGATGGAGCTTGAAGAAAAACAGTCGAGCTAATGCTGCTACAGATGGTGTGTGATGGTTGAAATAGGCTCCAAATGGTGCTTAGATGGTGGAGCAACTATGACCAGCTCGTGTGTTTCACAAATTTTCAAAGAAAGGTTCAAAGTGCAAAAATGGAGATTTGAGAGAGTGAGAGAATTCTGTGTATGATGTTGGCTGCTAGGGTTGCAAATGATCAGAAAACAGCCTATATATTTGTTGTTTAAGGTTGCTAAGCAAGGTGCTAATCATGTTTTGTTTTAAAATCAAAATTGCTAAAATGACCACTTTGGTTCACATGGTGAGGTGCAGTGGCTATAGCACGAAAATTGGGCCTTCCACAAGTCACAAACAACATTTCTGAACATATTTGCAAGGCCAAAGTGATTGGAAATGATTAAATCAAAAAGTCACTTTTCACCCTTACTTGAAAATAAAACATGTAAGTGAAAAAATGCCATTTTGATCCCATGAGGTTTTGGTGCATGAGGGTTACATTTTTGGAAAGAGGAGGTCAAATGTGACTTGTTGGAAAAAAACCCCACCAAATTTGGCCAAATGGTTTGAGAGATATGGCCTTTTGAAGTTCAAGAATTTTTGAAAATGAATTGATCATATCTTGCAAACCATACATGGGAATTGAGAGTTCTTGGACTTTTTGGAAATGGGAGAACAAGATCTTCAACTTTCATGTTGGGCAAAAATTCATTTGAAGCTTGTATCATGATGTAAGTTTGGGATCAAGAAGTTTCCATTTTTGGCAAGTTTCAATTACAGGTCCAGTTTCTATTTTTGGAAATTTCTTGTCTGGCTTCAAATTCTTCAATGATGATGTTTGCCATGATATATGAGGCCTATTTGGACATGAATAAGCTCTCTCAAACCAAATCCCATCATCAAAACCATAAAATCAATCACAGTTGACCAAGTTTGACTTTTTAGGGTTTCTGACTGACTGTGCATTGACTGATGACTTCTGAACATCCAATCCTTGACTAAAACACTTCAAATGGATCCCCAAGTCATATGAACATGTTGGACCAACCCTAGGGCCTTGGCTCAATGAGGAACACACTTGCTTGCTTGACTGACTGATCTCCTGACCAATTTGACCTAATTCTTCTGACTGGCTTGCACTTAAGGCAAAGGGACAATGCAATGCTATGCAGTGGACCATGTTATGTTATGACCTAATATGAGAATGTATGTACAATGACAGGTGCAAATTTGAGGTGCTACACCATTCCAGGTTGGTGAAAATTCGAAGCTCTTAATTTGCCAATTCATGTACATGAACTTATAGATCTTTCATTGCTGGTGATCCTGATATAAATAGAATTTGATTTGGATGAAAATTGAATGAGTTATGATGATTTTAAGTTTGATGCATGAAACTTATTTCCTTCGATCCAAAAAATAGGTGATGATTTAGGCTTAGATATTTGTGGATTCGTGATCCTCGTTGTGAGAGCTTTCCAGTGATATATATTTTATTAAATTCTGCAAAAAAAATAATATGCATGCACTGTAGCGTCATCGGTCTTAACGAGGAAGACGGTGGAAACCACCGTCAACCACCGCTGGTGAATAGTTCCAGGCGCGCTGGTTCAGCCTAGGGTTTGAGCGCCCATATCCTCAATGTCTTTGGTTCGATCCCACGCGATTGCTATTTTATTTTTCATCCGGATTTTCCTTGCCTTGGCCAAAACGCCTGTGTTTCAATTACAAGCGCGCCTGGAACCTCTTAAACCTCTGTTCGAATCCTGGCATTGTTATTTTGTAGATTTCATTTGTTTTTTTTACTTGAAGCGCCTGTGACCTGCATGGCGTGTGTTCAATCCTTGCCATATGCATTTCTCATTTATAAATTCACATTTCCTTTTCCATTATTCCATGTTTATTCATTTTATTTTCTTCAAATTGAAAAAATCATAACAAATTGAAAATAACTCCAAATTGAATGCAATTTTTTTCCTACATGTTCATCTTGATGTCTACTATTTGTTTATGCCAATTTCCTGATTTTATCATTGCTGGATTTTCAATTGTGAGTTGACGTTCGAACATGTATGCAAATCTACCATGCTTCATTCAATTAATTGTGAAATGCTCATTCTTGATCCAATCAACTTGAAATTTGACATGCTCATTCATGACACATAACATGATTTTTGAGAGGTGGTTTTGAATTTTTATCATTTTTCATTTCTGTTTTGGGCACATGGATGTATGGTGTGACAATGTGTGTCACACATTTTGATGTTGATCTTGTTCATTTTCATATACATGTCAATTGATCTTTTCTGATTCTAATTTTTTGCATCATGCTTGTCCATAGCATGTTGATATCACATAAAAAATTTCATGATCATTGGATGTGTTTCTGATTTAATGTGCATTTTCTCATTTGTGTGTCCAATATATGATCACATTGTGTGCCTTTGCCTTATCTTGCTCATATGAGGGATTTGCCTTATGATTTAGACCTGGTCCTTTTTAGGACATGTTCATGTTGGAATAAATATGCTTCATGTTGAGTATCAACTTCTGTTTTGACTTTTTGCTTTGCCTTTGACCCTAGTCTTTGCACTAGTGGTTTGTACTCACCTTTTGAGCTTTGCATTTTAGGTTCAAGCAATTAGCCCTAATGGTTGATGTTGATCTCATGACTTGAGATGAAAATTATTTGGTGCACTAATCCTTTATGTTGTAGGTTCATTGAGTGTGGTGGAATCACTTGAATGTTTGCACATAGAGCTTGACTTGTGTACATATAGAACCACTATTGACTGTCTGTTTGATTTGTCTGAATGTGAATATTGACTTGTTTGGCTTTTGTACAGGTACATTAGTCGCTTTTTAGCTCATTGCTTGAGCTTTGCTTTGCTTGTGGTTGGCATACCACTTAGGTAATCATCCTCTAACTCCATGTAGTCTGGAAGCCCTGTCGTTTCTTTTGGAAGGCATTTGGCTGAAGTCCTCCTTAAGAGGCAATGACTGTGTTTATTTATATTTGTGCCATGTACTTGAAGTCCTCCTAAGTGAAGAGGCAATTGACAGATAGAAGGGATTAGCAATCAATCCCCTGTTAATCGTTGAGTCGTCCATTATGCTTGCACTACGTGCTGATGCTCTTGGATATGTCCCCCAGATCTTGTACAGAGTCAGTCAAGTGGAGTAGGGTCCCTCATTCTGGATCCCCATGTTTTCATTGATTGAAGCTCACCCAGGCCCGGGTTAAGAGCTATGAGGTCTTACCCTCATTACCTTTCATCTGCTTACCCTGACGATCAATGTCAGTGGTTAATAGCCCTCAGATACCCTTCCAGTGTTGGCTTGTATGTCGAGGTTGACATGACCCCTTAACTAAAGCACAACCTTGTATGAGCCGCTTGTTTGCATATAGCGTGTGATGCATGTACATGTGTGTTTATTTGTTGTTCGAATTGACTTGCTGCCTGTGCGAGTTAGGTTCTGTTCAGATACCTCAACCTAGGACTATTGTGGATTGCATGACAACTATTAGGCTCGAGTCAGTCTCCCTTTTAGTTTGTTATTTCCCGGTCTCTGGTTAGGAGAAAGTTTCTCCCCTGTTAAGGGGAACTACGTCGCCCTGATCCTCATACCAGATGAGGTACGTAGGCAGGAGATCGTGCGAGATCTCTCCGGGCACCCTTTTTTCCTTTTCCACCATCTTGTGTGTTTGTTTGGAGTCTGATGTAAGTCCAGCCATTGGCATTCGGTTTCCCGTTTGTTTGTTTTGTTTGGAGTCTGATGTAAGTCCAGCCATTGGCATTCGGTTTCCCGTTTGTTTGTTTTGTTTGGAGTCTGATGTAAGTCCAACCATTGGCATTCGGTTTCCCGTTTGTTTGTTTTGTTCGGAGTTGGACGTAAGACCAGCTATTGGCAGTCTGTTTCCGTTTGTGTGTTTCTTTGGACGTCTCAGCGTCTCTTTTTAGTGTTTTGTTTCGGCGTGCGTTAGCCGAGCTACGAGTGCTATGATTCTTTATCTGGATAGAGAATATACGTAGGCATAGGATGTGATATCCTAGCGAGCATGTTTCCCCTTTCCCCGAACTACGTTGACTCTGATGTTTGTTTCTGACCAACTACGTAGGCCCAGGATGCGATATCCTGTCGAGTCCGTTTCCTCCGTCTTTTTCCGCCTGTTTTATTATTCCAGTATGTGCATTCTTTGAGCAGTTTATTAGCAACCTTATTCTATTCTTTTGAGCGTGGATCCCGTCGAGTACGACGGACGTGAGGGGTGCTAATACTTTCCCCTTGCGTAACCGACTCCCGTACCTTGCAATCTCTGTTCGTAAGACCATTCCTTTCCCGTTTTTAGGTTTACTTTGAGCATTTCCTTTCCCTCTTTTGGGATAAATAACGCACGGTGGCGGCTCTATGTTTTTTTCCCGCCGGTTGTTTTTCGCGTTGCGACAACTGGCGACTCTGCTGGGGACATAGAAGTTGACCTCTTGCTGGTCCATCTTCCCTAAGCGAGTCAATCCTAGCGCTCTTTAGAGTAGTTTTGGTTGCTTTTGCTGTTCTATTTATTGCATTTATGATTATTATACTGTGATTGTATATATTTGCATATATGTTTGCATGCATCATATTATCATTATGCTGGACTCTATACAGGTTGGTTCCTCTGATTTGGGGTGGGTGTTCTGAGTGGGGCTAAAACCTAGGCCCGAGTATACACCTAGGATTAGCGTGGTCTTATGTTGCCTCTCATGTTAGGTCAACATGTTTTTGGCGACGTGACATACCACAAGCCGGACGAGGTTCTTTTGAGAGAGCTCTTCCTTTGTGGAGTATCCACTTTGGTTGGGTTACCTCTTTAGAGTTGTTGACTTCGGTGACCGTTCTTTCCCGGATCTTTGGTTTAGACGATCTTATGAGAGCTACAACGGCACACCCGAAAGGGAAAACCCGTTAATTATCTTGTCCGATTGTCGATACCATTATCCGCCTTAGGATGACCTTATTAGAATTCACCTGTGAAGGGAGGGTTTTGATTCCTACAGATGCATGTTCTGATGGTGACTTTTTGATGGTGACTATTGGGTCCTATTTATAAGTCGGACTTATGGATATTTATTTCTAAGATGCCGGAGTTTTGTCCGTGGTATTTATCAGCGGGTTCCGTTTATTTCGGATCCCCGGGTTGAATTTGGGGTTGCTTGTCCAGATGATCAGTGATTTTCCTGTGATGATGGTGATGTATCCTCTGTTTTGTTTATTTTGGAACTCCGAGTTGGATTTGTGGTTATTCAGTCCCTCAGATGATTGTGATAAGTTCAGAGACCAGGGCTTCCGTACAGTTGATGTTCAGATGACTTGGAGGATGGCACTATGCATTGCATTCATACATCAGCATCATTCACATTTTGCATTTATCCGCATCTAACTCATGTTTATCCATATGTAGGGGACATTCTTGATCGAGATCCTGGTTGAGAAACTTCTTTGTTTCAGACATGAGGACCGGCTTGAAAGATGATGTCGTCTACAGCTTCTTTAATCCAGAGATTGATGTGCTGAGGGATATGATAGCATTGATTACACCTGACCATGTGGGGATGTTCCGTGAGACTTATGATGATATTTTGAAGGTGGTTTTCAGGCTCACAGATACAAATAGGAGTGTCATCCATACTCTTCTCTAGTTCTATGATCCTAGTTTGAGATGTTTCGTCTTCCCGGATTATTTGTTGGGACCTTTGATGGAGGAATATGCCAGTATCCTGGGTCTTCCGATCAGAGACCAGATTTCTCTGGCGGAGCCTTGTTGTTGACGACCATGGATGGCGAGGATTTTCCATCCCCTGTGAATGCGGACGCAGTTAAAAAATACTTCGTATAAGAGACCCGCTGGACGAAAAGAATAAAATAGTCCAAGCAAAAATGGGCATCCCGGCGAACCGAAAAAAAATGAAAAAGGTTCGGGCAAAAATTAGGGATAAAAAGAAAAAATTGTACACCCGGCAAGTCGAAAACCCCACGAGGACGGCTTGGGCAAAAAATGGGTATCCCGGTGGGCTGAAAACCCGAAAGGGCGGTCCAGGAAAAAGAGGGATTGAAACGAACAAATGCGTCCAGCATGATCGTTTGCTTTGGTTAAGACACATGGATAATCCCCGACAGGGATCAGTCGAAAGCGTCTTGTTCAGAAGGCAGAAAGCACGGAGAGTCTTGAGGATATATGGGGTGTAACCGAGTTGGAACTCGATGAGATCACGGGCTCACATTGCCATTAGGATAGATTTTTCCTTTTGTGCGCAATTACCTCTTTTCAGGGATTGCTTCCTGTGTATTGCTCAGTTACGAGCCACCTTTTTCAAGTAATAAATGCATATTCAGTCATATAATTTTGTTTTTGTTTTCATTACCGCTTTGATTGCAAAAACATCCGTTTATTTTGATAAGAATTTTTGCATTTTGAGACATGGAGATCCCTTCCAATGCATGTTTATAAGATTGAAAACTTGAAATCTTATTCGGAAGGTTGAGTGACCTAGGTGTTGAAACTTTGGCACGCCTGGGGCACGTTTTTATCTAACGATCTCTTTTGCAGGTGCAGTTAGATATTTTCACTCACTTACAGGTTGTGATGTGAAGTGCTTTGACGAGATCCCCGTGGAGTCCAATCAGGGACAAGGGGTTGACGAATGGTGAAAAGACGGCGAAAGGATTGCGACGATCCTGAAGGGTTAATCAAGAAGACTCTTCAAAGTCTGGAAAAATGGAAAGTTGACAATGTGATTAGATGGTGAATGCCAGTGTTCAACGAGTCGATAGGTGTTCCGTGTCAAAAATTCTGTATTTTCCCTAGCAGGGTCGGGATTGTTATCTCCCCAGCAGGTTCGAGATTGATGTTTCCTCAACAGCCATGACTGAAGGTTGCTATTTCCCCATCGGAGGTGCCCGTTGGTAGCTTTTTCCTCAACAGCGAGTCTGAAGGTTGCTGTTTCCCCTAGCAGGGTGGAGCTTGTTAGTTCCCCAGCGGAGGTTTGCATTGGTTGTTTCCCCCAGCAAAGTCCCCAAGCGGATCGAGTTCGGTGGAAGTCATCCCTGGTGAGGGTTGTCCTTTCCCCAACAGCAGTGCTATTCCCCAGCAGGGTGGAGATTGGAGTGTTGTCAAGCTCCTCAGCAGAGTGCCTCGAGCTCCCCAGTAGAGTCCCCTGAGGGGGATACTTTTTATGCATTCATCATTTAGAGAAGCATAGCATATTGCATAGTTAACTGCGTAGCATTTCCATGGTTATGGAGCATTATGCTGAAAAAAATTTATCATGCATCAGCATTGCAAGCATAAGCTACTCTCAAGCCGGGGTTACCGTTTGAGATTTGGTTTAGCCGGATGGTGAAGATGTTACTCTGAGGAGTTTAGCATCATGACGTTAGATCAATAACGTTCCCCAGTAGTGTGATACTGGAGGAAATTTCTGTCAGGCGGAGATGGAAATGATAATCAAAGAAGTTTCGGGGTCCAAAGGAAAAATAATAAAGAGAGAAAAAATCCCCAGCTGAGCGCAAATTATTCGTTTGCTCGGGTTGAATAAGGATAGCATGCTCATGGCTTGTTATCCCCAGCATAGATCGTTGGCCCGCGTGCCGCCTCATTTATCACTTTTCCTTATTTCTGCCGATGCTGACAGGCATGACATTTTCCGATGTTCAGATCGAAGAAGTTTCCGATGATCAGGTCGAAGCACTTGTGGCACTCAGGCCAGTTTTTCCGATGTTCAGATCGAAGAAGTTTCCGATGTTCAGGTTGAAGCACTTGTGGCACTCAGGCCAGTTTTCCGATGTTCTGATCGAAGAAGTTTCCGACGTTCAGGTTGAAGCACTTGTGGCACTCAGGCCAGTTTTCCGATGTTCAGATCGAAGAAGTTTCCGACGTTCAGGTTGAAGTACTTGTGGCATTCAGGCCAGTTTTCCGATGTTTAGGTCGAAGAAGTTTCTGGCGTTCAGGTTGAAGTACTTGTAGCATTCAGGCCAATTCTCCGATGTTCAGGTTGAAGTACTTGTGGCACTCAAGCCAGTTTTCCGATGTTCAGATCGAAGTGGCATTCAGGCCAATCTCTCGGTGTTCAGACCAATATTGATAATCTCCTATCGTTCGATGCTCAGATCGAAGTCACTTCCAGTGTTCAGACTGATGAGCGGCATTCAGGCCATGGTTATTTATGTGTTACCGTTTATTTTGGTATCCAGGTCAACGTTCTTTTCGGTATTCAGACCGACTCTCACCGTACCAGACGGGTTTTTCAAAATCACCTCTTTGCCGATTCTGACAGGCATTGTTATTTATTTCCCAGCGGAGCGCAAATTGTTCATCTGTTCTTGGTATTCAACCACTCTTCACCCTGATCATCTGAAAGCCGAGGTTGTTCACATTGACAAGTTCACAGTGGATTGAATAGGGGCAGCTGTAACACCTCAAAATTTGCCCTCCTCCTCTTGGGACTAGTTTAGCATATTGCATTTCATTTTGTAGGACATTAGGCATTTGCATATTGCATATCATGTGATAATAAGAAGGTCATCCTCCTAAGTCTTTCTCAGAAGATAGAGAGGTTAAGAGATTCAAGCCTGAGGGTCTCCATAAATTGATCACCAACCATCTGAGGGTTTGTGCTTCAATTAAGGTTTTCTTGGTCCTTCAAGGAGCTTGAGCATTATCTTGGTTGCAAGAATATATTACCATCAGCATGGTGCTATCATCTTCCAGGGTTTCATTGTGCATGATCAAGTTCCTTTGGATTAGGGTTTTGACCTCTGGTCAACCCTAATCACTGACTTTCTTTCAGCTGGGGTTTTCCAAAGAAATGAGGCTTTCTATTGAGATGGAGATCATATGAGTATCATGTTTAGCTTATTTGAGCTAGGGTTTCATTTCTGAGCCAATTCCTCAAGTGGTTGAGGCTCAAGCTGATCAGAGCATGGCTAGGGCATCTGAGGACCTATACAGTCAACTATAAAGTCAACTGAGGGTTATGAGATGGAGAAATGGTTTGAGACACTTCATTCATGTTCAAAAGAGGTTCATTTATCATTATAAACATATATCTTGAAGAATTTGAGGTCATGGCAAAAGTTTCCAAAAATGGAAAGTGACCTGTAATTTCAAGTTTCCAAAAATGGAAAGATTTTGGTTCAAATTCAACTTGATTTTACATCATCAAAGAAGCTTCAAACGAATTTTTGTTGAACATAAAAGTTGAAGATCTTTCTTTCCTCTTTTCAAAAAGTCCTATTTCATGAATTTATGATGAATGGTTGAGAAGTTATGGCCAAATGATCATGAAGTATGCATGGAACTTCAAAGTGGCATAACTTTTGGCTCAAAACTCCAAATGAAGCTACTCTTTTTGAAAATTTCTTCTCATGACCTATGCTTTCCAAATTTATCATTGCATTGCATGAAAAAGGTTCACATAATCATGTGTTCATTCATATGCATTTTGGAGGGAAATTGAGGAATTTAAATTTGGTGCAAGCTACAAGCCTAATTCCAATCCCATTGTGTTTGTTAGGTGATTTTGAGTGAATGTGAAGCATTGCATGCTACTGTTCACGTGTGAACTAAGCCATGCACCTTCATTTTTCATTTTTTGCCAAACACCTCTAATCTCCTTAATTATGATTAGCACATGTCTAATTGTGATTACAATGTCATTAACACATGGTATATAAGACAAATCATAACAGAATTTGGCATAATCACATTTCTAGATCTAGAATTTGCTTTTCCCTCCAAATTTCTCTCTCATTGAAATTCAAATTTTCTCCACACAAACACATAATTTCTTCATAGATCCTTCATCATCATGGAGTTTTGAGCAAGATCCATACATTTTTTGTGGCAATTGAACAAGGTTTGAAGCTGTACAAGTGCATGAACACTTCAATGGAAAGTTGAAATTAAGCAAAATCCAAGTGCTTTCAACCATCAATTTTTGCACAAAGCTTGTTTAGAAGGATATTGGAGCAGATCTGGAGGCTTAGGAAGCTTGAATACACTGTTTTTCATCACTGCCATTCCAGGTTGGTGAAAATTCGAAGCTCTTAATATGCCAATTCATGTACATGTGTAACACCTCAAAATTTGCCCTCCTCTCTTGGGACTAGCTTAACATATTACATATCATTTTTAGGTCATTAGGCATTGCATATTGCATATCATGTTGCTGCATTGTGCAAGTTATCCTCACAAGTCTTGATCAGGAGATGAAGAGGTCATGTGCATGCTGGGGTTTCATTGGACTGGTCATTAATCATCTGAGGATGTGGAGGTCCAAATTAGGGTTTTGTGATTCTCAAGGAGATTGGTCCTTATCTTGTTTGAAATGATTCATTATCATCATCATGGTTTGTCATCATCAAGTGTTGGAGCAGATACCTTGAGATTAGGGTTTTGACCACTGGTCAACCCTAATCAGCTGCATTGGGCCAATCAGGGCATGGCTAGGAGGTGGGATCTACAATGGATATGAGGATCATTTCATGGTTGTATTGAGCTTATGGAGGCTAGGGTTTCATCCTTGAGCCATTTCATCAGAGAATTGGGGCTCAGATTGATCAGTGCATTGCCAAATTCATCTATCAGTGGAAAAAGTCAACTGTGGTCAACTGTGCATGATTTTATGGATTTGGAGGTGGGAGAGAGTTGGATACACTTCATTCATGTTGGAACAAGTGTTGTTCGACATGTCAAAGCTCAAGAATGGAGAAAATAAAGTCAGGACAAAAATTGCCAAAAATAGAAAGTGACTTGTAATGGAAGTTTCCAAAAATGGAAAGTTGTTTACCACAAAATTACGTGTCCAAGGAAGCTTCAAATGAAAATTTGTTCAACATGAAAGTTGTAGATCTTGTTCTTACCTTTCGAAAAAGTCCAAGAGCTTGAAATTCCCATGTATGGTTGACAAGTTATGGTCCATTCAATTTCAAAAATGACCCATAATCAGAGGGGCATAACTTCCACATGGAGTGTCCAAATTGAGTGATCTTTTTATGTGCAAACTCCATTTAACATGTACTTTCATGGTGCATAATTGGAATTCATCAAAAATGGTCAATGCAAAAGGTCAATTTTCAAGTGTACAGTTAAAAATCCAAGGGCAAAATGGTCCAAGTTGAGAAATAATTGGAATTTTGGCATGGGAGTTTTTGCAACACCTCACATATGCCAATTAGAGATGGTTTGAATTGTCACAAGTGCTCAAGGTGCAATATTTGGTTAAGTCATTTTTGAAACTTCACTTGAAAATGCATTTTGTGGCATAGCATAGTGAAATTGAAAAATACAATGCCAATTGGTGTGGGACCAATGCCAACACATCATAACTAATAATTGGAGAATGTGTGAGCTGTCATACAGCTGTCACAAGGCCTAGGGGGAAATGTCCATTTTGCCCTTGCATTGAAAATTGCACATTATGCTAATTACATTGCATTTGGTTAATTAGTGATTAACAAGGTGATTAGAGCTGGAGTATTTAATCCTAATCATAACTGAATTGCAAACACAATCACAAATCTCCAGAAATTCTAACTGATTTTCCCTCCAATTCTCCAAATTCATCAAGAACATTCAAGAACCAAATTCAACCAAACTCCTTCAATTCTTCATCAATTCGAGTGATTCTTTTTGCTTTGTGCTCTATGAACATGGATCTTCAACTGTTTTAAGGAATCCTCACCATAACCTTGCAAATTCGTGACTGTTCCAATTATGCTCAACCATGGTGATTTGAAATTTCTCCCAATTGAGGCATCCAAGAGCTGAAGCACGTGTTCTAAACATCTTCCTATACTTCCTCCTTCATCTGTTTCTGGCAATTGGAGTGAAAGAACTCAAGAACAACCGCTGCCATTGCAAGGTGCATAAATCTCGAACCTCATGATTCTTTAAATTTCCATATGCGTTCTGTAGAGTGTTTCATGTAGATGATTGTGATATGTTCAGTTTTTGAAATGATTAATGGATGAATGAGATATCGTGATTTTTTGTTGTGATGTCAAGACCTAAATTGATCGATCCGTGAGCTATGTTAGGAATTAGGATAATTGAGTTACATATTTGGAATCCTGACATTTAGACCTTTCCAATGGTTACCTGCTTGTAAATTTTCATGGAGATTTGTTCATAACCTTGCTGGAGATGGATGAACACGTGCGCGCGAGGAAGAACAATTTGAAATTCTGGAAAATACCTTGTTTGATCCGTGCCATGCGCTTTTGTTTTTGAATTGTTGTTTCCCTCCAAGCTGAGCCAATCAGCGTGTGACAACACATTAATGAACTTGGACCGGCCAGGATTATTTACGAAATTGCCACAGCTTCCATTTAATTAATTAAAACATCTTAAATAATTATTTCAAAAACTAACAAAACTTTAAAAAATCATAAAAAATTAATTATTAATCCAAAAATAGTGAGACTTTTTTTGTTGGATCCCAAATTCTCTCTAGTTTTTTATAGGCATGGTAACATAAGTTGTGCATGGATAAATGTTGACCTGGCCTATTGATCTTTGACTTGTGTACATTGTTTGCATGTTTTGCCATTTTAAACATGAAATGCTCATACTTCCAAAGAAATGATTGAAATTTTTTTTGCTCATTCTGGACATGTTGATGGTGATTTCCATATATGGTTTGTGATTTTTGGATACCTGATGATTGAGATATGATTTTTTGAATCTAGGTGTGACAATTTGTGTCACACCTAGCTAGGTCAACTTTCTGAATTTATTTGCATGGCCTATGATTGTTGGATTGGATTGAAATTTTGCATGAATGATTATTGATATGTTGGGATGTCATGTGAATTTTTCTGGATTTTTCTATGGCATTTTCCATTTGATTGATATTTTTCTTCTCTGTTGGTTCATTGTGCAACATTGTGTGACACATGTTGGTGTATCTTTTGTGAAATTCTCATATGGTTTTGGATGAATGTGAAATTTGGTATGCTGATTATAGACACATTGTAGGACATCATGCTTTTGGTCCCATTCATTTCTTAAATGTTGTCGCTGTTTTATGAATTATTGAAGTGAATGCTTGTGTTGATGCTATGAATTGGCTTGAATAATTGTGTCTGGATTTCTTGATTTTCATTGGCCTAGTTCCTTTTGTCCAATTGAGCTGAAAATTGACATGCTACTTGTTGATTGTGTCCTGTTTAGGTGTGAATTATTTGAGGATTTTTGGAATTGTTTTGGTATGCTTTTGAGTGAGATAGTTCTGTTTGGTCAATTGAAGTTGCAAATTGCATGATTAAGGTTAAATTGTGCATGAAATGATATTGGTAAATGATATGAGCATGGGACCAATTGCATTTGCTTTTGATTTGCCTTAATTTGATTTTGGTTGAACATCCCTTGCTGTTTAGAATTTTTTCTCCCTTTTGGACCCTAGGCTTGGCCTAGTGGTCTTGTTTCTCACATTTGGTTTGACTTTTCAGGATGAAATGCACAATGCTTAAGGAGATTGCTTCAAGTCAATTAAATTGAGATTTGTTTGATGTTTGAGAACTAATTTGACTTTGTTTTGTAGGTTGTGAAGCTTGAGCTTGGGCTTATAGCTTGCACTTATGTGCATTAACTTGTGTTGCATTGTACAGATTAACTGATTAACAATTTGCTGTTTACTGTTTGTCTGTCTGAGTACTGATGATACTTGATTGATTTCAGGTACATTAAGTTGCTTACAGTTCTTTAAGAACTTGCTTGCTGCTGCTTGGTTTTTAAACCACTTGAGGTAGGACTTCTATACTTCATGTAGTCTGGAAGACCTGGCCTGTTACCTGGCCAGGCAACTGTCTGAAGTCCTCCTTAAGAGGCGATGTTTGTGGTTGGTTACATTTGTGCCCAAGCAGGTAAAGACCTCTATGAGGCAATTGGCGGAACCCAAGGGATATGCAATCTATCCCCCGCTATTCTGTGAGTCGTCCCTCTGCTCACACGGCTGTGTGTTGATGCATTGGGACACAAACCCAAGATCTTGTGCTGTTGCAGAATCGAGTCAGAGTCTTTGAGCGTAGAAGGGTCCCTCCATTCTGGACCCACGCTCCTTTGTCTGAAGCTCTCCCTGGTCAGGGATAAGAGCTGTGAAGTCTAATCTTCACTCACCTTTCATCTGCTTCACCTTAGCCCCGTAATGGCAAGGTTAAGAGCGAACACTACCTTGTACAGATGACTTGCTTCGGCAGTCAAACCCATTGTTTGAGCCTCACTTGACTGGTTATAGTGTGTGCTTTGTGAATATTTGTTTGCTCTGTTTGCTTGTATGCTTGTATGCTTGCTTTCTTCCTGGATAGGATTAGCTTGCAGTTGTGCAAGTAGGTAGAAACCTCAACATAGGGCAATGATGCATGACAACACTAGGCTCGAGTACAGCTCCCTGGTAGTGTGTCTTCCCTTGGTTTCTGGCTAGATTTTCTTTCCCTTTCAGGGGAACTACATCGCCCTGATCCTCGTTCCAGACGAGGTATGTAGGCAGGAGACCGCGCGAGGTCTCTCCGGGCACTTTTTTTTCTTTTTGTGTGTGTTTGCTTGTTATCTGATTGTGTGTTTGGTTCGGATGCCGACGTAAGTCCAGTGATTGGCGGTCGGGCTCCACGTTTGCCTTCTGGTGTGCGTTTTGGTTCAGATGTTGATGTAAGTCCAGTGATTGGCATTCAGGCTCCATGTTTGCTTGTGTTTGTGTTTGCTTGTTTGGCGTGCGTAAGCCGAACTACGGCAGCTCTGATTCTCGTTCCAGACGAGATACGTAGGCATAGGATGCGATGTCCTATCGAGCTCCCTTCCTCTTAACCCCACCTGTGTTGTCTTCGGTGTGTGTGTGTGTGTGGTGTTTCAGCAACCTATTCTTTCTTTTAGAACGTGGATCCCGTCGAGTACGACGGACGTGAGGGGTGCTAATACCTTCCCCTTGCGTAACTGACTCCCTTACCCTTTCTCTTTGGTCGCGAGACCATGCTTTTTCCAGGTTTCTCTGAGCGTTTCCTTTCCCTATCTTGGGATAAATAACGCGCAGTGGCGGCTCTGTGTTGTTTTTTTGTTTCAGCCCGCCGGTTGTTTTTCGCGGATGCGACAGCTGGCGACTCTGCTGGGGACTACGGATGTTGACCTGTGCTGGTCCATCTTCCCCGAGCGAGTCCTTCCTAGCGTTCTAGGATAGTTTAGGTTGCTTGTTTTGCTGTATTTATTGCATTTATTATTCTGACTGTGTATATTTGCAT
Source organism: Lathyrus oleraceus (assembly GCF_024323335.1). Lineage (NCBI taxonomy): Eukaryota > Viridiplantae > Streptophyta > Magnoliopsida > Fabales > Fabaceae > Lathyrus > Lathyrus oleraceus. The sequence continues at coordinate 490,137,216 of NC_066580.1, read as the reverse complement.
AAATATTTGCATGCATCATACTATCATGTTGTTGCCGTCCTCTGTGCAGGTGGTTCCTCTGTTTGGGGTGGGTGTTCTGAGTGGGGCTAAAACCCAGGCCCGAGTATACACCTAGGATTAGTGTGGTCTCACGTTCCTCATTTGCTATATCAGTATGATGTTGCAACGTGACATACCACAAGCCGGACGAGGTTCATTTGATAGTGCTTGCCATTGTGGAATATTTCACTTTGGTTGAGTTACTTCATTTGAGCTGTTGACTCTGGTGACCGATCATTTCCCGGATCTTTGGTTTAGACGATCTTAAGGGAGCTACAATGGCACACCCGAAAGGGCAAACCCATTGAGTATCTCTGCCCGATTGTCGAGACTATTATCCGCCTTAGGATGACCTGATTAGAATTTACCTGTGAGGGGAGGGTGATTATTACAGATGCATGTTCAGATGGTGACTCAGATGGAGACTTTTTGTTCCATGGATCAGAGTCCTATTTATAAGTCGGATTTATGGTCATTTATTGCCGAGACGTCGAAGTGTTGTCCGTGTTATTTATCAGTGGGGATCCGTTTATTTCAGGATTCCCCGGGCCGATTCAGATGGTTACGGGTATCTGCTCAGAGATTGTCTGATGATGATGATGATGTATCTGTCTTCCGTTTATTTCGTAACCCTTGAGATGGATTGGTGGTTACTTGTTCCCTCAGATGGTTATGATCAGTTCAGAGACCAGGTTTCGGTACAGATGATCAGATGGCTTGGAGGATGGCAACGCATTGCATTCATTCATCAGCATCATTACATAATGCATTTACTTGCATCTAACACATGTTTATCCATATGCAGGGGCATTTTGATCGAGATCCTGGTTGAGAGACTTTCTGCTCAGACATGAGAACCGGTTTGAAGCACGATGTGGCCTACAGTTTCTTCAACCCAGAGATTGACGAGTTGAGAGATATGATAGCATTGATTACACCTGACCATGTGGGGATGTTCAGAGAGGCATACGGTAGTATCCTGAAGATGGTTTTCAGACTCACAGATAGTGACAGAAGTGCCATTCATACTCTTCTCCAGTTTTATGACCCGGGTCTGAGATGTTTTGTGTTTCCCGATTATTTGTTGGGACCTCTGATGGAGGACTATGCTAGCATTCTGGGTATGCAGATCCGTGATCAGATTCCTTTCCATGTTACTAGGGTGGAGCCTGACGTCCTTGGGATTTCTCGTGCTCTTTATTTGAGTCCGGAAGTGACTAAGGAGGGGTTGAAGGAGAAAGGAAAATTGCCTGGTTTTCACTTGAGTTTCTTGGAAGCTACGGCCAAGGAACGTGCCGCTGTGGGTGATTGGAAGACGGTTTGTGCTTTGATTGCTGTGGGCATTTATGGGATTATCTTATTTCCTAATCAGAAGAACTTTGTGGACCATAATGCTATCAGACTGTTCATGCAGAGGAACCCTATTCCTACTCTGATCGGAGATGTCTATTACTCGGTTCATAACAGGAACGAGAAGAGACGTGGGGGTTTGATCCGTTGCTGTGCTCAGTTACTCTTCAGATGGTTTATGGGGTATTTGCCTTCCCGAGGTGCTTTTGCTCATATTGATCCTACGGTCAAGTGGTCTGTCAGATTGATGGGTTTGCGGGCTGATGACATTGCTTGGACTCATAACGGTATGGCTGGACGGGATTTCATATATAGCTGTGGGAGATTTCCCAATGTGCCTCTCATAGGGGTTCAGGGTTGCATTAATTACAACCCGGTGCTTCTTAGGAGACAGATGGGGTTTGCCATGGAGGTTCCGCCTCTCGAGCGAGAGATTCAGGAGTCCTTTTACTTCTCAGCTGAGGGCGATCAGGTCAAGTTGAGGCAGGTGTCAGGGGCATGGCGTAACATTCAGAGGAAAGGGAAGGTCCCGTTTGGTAAGGTCAACAGTCGGTATTTTCCTCTATTTGATGATTGGCTTCGGAAGAGAATTGAGATTACACATCTACCATTTCCTGGAGGTGATCTTGGGTGTCCTATGATTGAGGGTCCAAGTTCTTCTGTCAGTATGGAAGAATTCCTTGAGATGAAGAGAGCCAGAGATCAGTTGCTTGCAGAGAAAGCGGAATTGGAGATGATTGTTGCTCGGGTTCAGATGGCCAACCAGGAGATCAAGGCGAAGATGGAAGATCAAGACAAGCGACATGCCCTAGAAGCGAAGCGCTTTGAGATGGATACCACCTATTATGGGAAAGTTAATCAAGCCTTAGCGTCATCTACCAGAGAGCACGACGTCACCAAAGAGAGATTGGCTAGAGCTTCAAAGGTCATTGAAGATGAGAAGAGGAGGCAAATTCTCGTGAAGGATCAGAGGGACGACAGAGTCGGAGTTCTCATTGCTGAGTGGGAGGCCAAGCTGAAGGTTAAGGAAATGGAGAATGTGAAGATCATCGCCGAGAGAGATCATTACATTGCTGAGAGAGATCATTACTTCAGGCAGATGAAGATTCACCAGAAAGAGGTGGGGAGATTACAGCAGGAGAACACCGAGCTCAGGTTCGCCGCAGAGTTCGCGAAGATGGAGGATGAGGTAGGGCCATCTGTGGGACCCTCATCAGGCTAGCCTTTCATTTTTGGGGATTACCGTCAGGCCTGTTGACGGAATCCATTTGCTTGTATTTCCTTGACGATTCTGGAGAATTGTATCTGATTTATATCAGCTGTGATGTATGACTATGGCACTGATTGTGCATTTTGTTATGTGATGGTTATGTTCATTCAGTGATTGATCTTCAAGCTTTTATTTGCTTTCCCGTATGCACTCACACAAGCACACACATGGTTGGGGGGTATTTTGCCGAATCATATATCTCTGATCTACATGATGAAATCAAATGCTGAATGTCAGAATATTGATGCCGGATTATCATGTCTCGATGAAGCCAGGATCAAGAAACAGAGTGTCCCTCATGTGGATGGACATTGCATTCATGCATGATCATAATAACTTGTCTTCTGTTTTGCAGGTATCAGTTTCTAACCTGTTTGATTGACACAGGAATGATGAATCCGCCTAACGCCGACCTTCTCGAGCTGAAAGAGAAGATGGGAGAGTTGATCAATGTCATGCAAGAGTTCGCCTTGGGGCAAAAAGTAATCGCCGAGAAGGTGGGGAGGATTGAAGACTGGCTGAAGATGGGGAACATGCAAGGAAACGCTTCGTCGTCTGGACCGAAGAAATTCTTTGGTGATGGTCAGCCTAAGAAGGAGGATGGCGCGAGTGCTGTGTCTGTGCATGCCCAAAGAGGACGTGGTAGGGATCGTTACTACCAACACACTGCTGCGGTAACCATCCCTGCTGGTAATCAGTCAGTCCGACAGCAACGTCAGCCACTTCAACAGAGAGCTGGGTACCAGGTGAGGGAAAAAGGGGTTGATCGCCATTTTGACAAGCCGCCCGTGACATACGCTGTTCTGTTCAAAAAGTTGATGGATCTTGGGTTGGTTCAGCCAAGGGCGATGGTTCCGATGAGATCAGATCAGAGGCCTCCTAACTATGATGAGAACGCCCAGTGTGAATTCCATTCTGGAACACCGGGGCATAACATTGAGGGCTGTAGAGCATTCAAGAATGTTGTCCAAGACCTGGTTGATTCCAAAGCCCTCAGTTTTGCGCCATCATGGAATGTTAATGCCGATCCCATGCCAGTACAGGGTCAGGTGATGGGGGGTGTAATTGCTGGAAATTCAGATCACGTCTGTGTGGTGGGGGAAGAGACTGACAGTGACGGTGAACTGGAGTCGTGGATAAAATCGTGCATACCAGGGAACTGGAAGGCTTAAAAAGATCAGCACTGTCACTCATTCGGAAGAGTAATGTTTTCTGTTTTGATTTTATCTGCATGAAAGCCATACGTGTTGCCCGACACGTAATGGTTCATTGTAAGGGCCACCTCATACTCATAATTTGCAACATTTCTGCATCATTAATAAATGGATGTTTTTCAGTCAAAAAGCGGTGTTCCCTGTTTTTCATTTATTTTTGCAGTTTAAAAACAAATAAAAATGGCAATGTTTATTTTCATTTTTCCTTTTTGATTTGTCTTGTTCCGAATTCAAAAATAATTCTACGGATCTTGTTGATAACAATTTGGTTACACCTCATATGACGTCGACAATTCGAGCAATCAGGCTGAAGAAGAAGGCGAAGAAGATTGTGATCTGCTGGAATTAGCCAGGTTGTCAAAACAAGAGGAGAAAGTGATTCAGCCGCACGAGTGTAACATCTCAAAATTTGCCCTCTTCTCTTGGGACTAGCATTAACATATTTGCATATCATTTTAGGGAATTAGGCATTGCATATTGCATATCATGTGGTTACATTGTGCAAGCCATCTTCCCAAGTCTTGATCAGAAGATGAGGAGGTTCAAAGGTGCAAGCCTAGGGTTTTGACTGATCATGGGCCATCTGAGGATTGGACTGTGAATTAGGGTTTTGTGATTCCCAAGGGTATTGGTCTTCATATTGATTGAATTGATACATCATCATCATCATGGTTGGGTATCATCAGAAGATTGAAGAAGATTCCTTGAGATTAGGGTTTTGACCACTGGTCAACCCTAATCAGTTGTATTGGGCCAATCAGGGCTGGATCAGGAGATGAGGTTTATGATGGTTATGAGGTTCATTTTATGATTATATTGTGCTTATTGAGGCTAGGGTTTCACCCTTGAGCCATTTCAGTTGAAGATTGGGGCTCAGATTGATCAATGCATTGCCAAATTCATCTATCAGATGAAAAGTCAACTGTGGTCAACTGTACATGATCTGGTGAATTTGGAGGTGGAAATGAGTTAGACACACTTCATTCATGTTGGAACAAGTGTTAAATGACATCTCAAAGCTTAAAATTGAAGAAAATCAGGTCAGGACAAAAACTGCCAAAAATAGCAAGTGACTTGTAACTGAAGTTTCCAAAAATGGAAAGTTTTTGACCTCAAAAACAGATGTCCAAGGGAGCTTCAAATGAAAAATTGTTCAACATGACAGATGTAGATCTTGTTCTCACCTTTCCAAAAAGTCCAAGAACTTGAAAATCCAATGTACGGTTTGCAAAATATGGCTCAGTGAATTTCAGAAAAGACCCGTAATCAGGAGGCCATAACTACCACATACTTTGTCCAAATTGCAAGTTCTTTATATGCACAAACTCCATTTGACATGTACTTTGAGGGTGCATCATTGGATTTTCCCAAAAATGGCCAAGGCAAAAAGTCACTTTTCAACTGGACAGCTGAATTGGACCAGGGGCAAAATCGTCCAAATGTCAAAATAATTGGAATTTTTGAATGGGACTTTTTCCAACACCTCAGGAATGGCATTTTAAGTGTGTTTGAATATTCATTTTGTGGTTAATGCACATGGTTTGAGTTTTGGGTTGAAAAATGAAATGCTAAAAATGGATCAATTACCACACACATGTGATTTTGAGAAATACTCCACCAATGGACATGAAACAAGTTTCTACACATTACATAGGGCATTTGGGGATTGCTTGAGCTGTCAAAACAGCTGGCACTAGCTGTCATTGTGCATTGACCATTTTACCCTCCATTTGCAAAATTGCAATTTCACTAATTATGCCAAAATGCTAATTAACATGATTAGTGATGGATTAAGCTACCATATATATTCTAAATCATCTCCTAATCATAACAGAACCTCACTTTTCCCAAGATTGGATCTAGATCTCTCACATTCTCTCCAAACCCTCAAGAACACCAAATCTTCAATTTCATCAATCTTCCTCATTCTTCAACCAAATCACGAAATTCTTTTTGCATCAAGCTCCTTCAATCATCTTCTCCAACTGTTTGTGAAGAATGGAGCATGTGGAAGGCTAAATCGTGGCTGTTCAAAACTACCTCATCCATGGCAAATGCGGATTTCATGCTCTAGAAGCAACATCAAGTGAAGCTGAACGCACATATCATCTTCCTAATCATCCTTGCGCATCTGTTTTGGATTAATTCACGCAAAGAACCTCTCTATCATCGCTGCCATTCCAGGTTTGAGCAAAATTCGAACCTCATGAAATGCTTTAAGTTTATATGTGTTTTAAAGTGCGTGGATCGTAGATCGTTGTGATAGTTTCAGTTTTGTGAATGGATGCTTGTAGCCTGAGAAATCTTGAATTGAACATTTGATCCAAAACCCTAAGTGCTTCGATTCGGTTGATGTAAGAACTTTTAGGATAAATTAATGTGATATTTGGATTGTAGGAGGAGAGACCTTTCCAACGGATATAGCCATGTCAATTTCTGTTGAGATTTTGTGTTCTTCGTTTTTTCAATTTTTCTGGAAATGTGTCGCTTGAAGAAGATGAGAATAAGCGCTGTAGATCCAAAATGTCATTTGAAAATTTGAAAATGGCGTTTCCCGCCCTCGCCAAGAAGAATTACGAAACTGCCATTATGAACTTTAATTAATTCATTTGATTATTTTAAAATATTTTAACACATTAAAAAATCCATAAAAAATAGCAAAAAAAATCCTAAAAATATGGAGATTTTTATGTTGACTTCTTTGTTGACTTGTGTAGGATTTTTTTGACCTATTGGTCAAAGTTGTGCTTGGCAAATATTTTATTTGGCATAGGGTTTTCTAATGTATGTCACATTTTGCTACATTTTGGCAATTTGATCATGAAATACTCATATCATAAAATAAATGGCTGAAAATTTTTGTGGTGGTTCTTGACTCATTGAGGATTATTTATATGTAAATTTCATGAATTTTTGATACCTGGTTAGAGAGCAACAAATTCTGGAACTTAGGTGTGACAATTTGTGTCACACCTCTTGATGTCAACTTGTTGAATTTAATTGGATGACCTATGCATGTTGGAATTGGCTGAAATTTTGCATGATGACTTGTTGACATGTTAGGATGCTTGATGAATTTTTGTAGGAGTTTTCACTGTATTTTCAATTTAATCTTGATTTTTCATTTCTGGTTGTTGAAATTGCAAGCTCATGTGATACATGTTGGTAGGTTGATTGGGAAATCCTCATATTGTATTGTATGGCCATGAAATTTGATATGCATGAACTAGACACATGTTAGGACCTCCCTGTTTTGGTCTCATCCATTTCTTTTTAGTTTCCAATGAGATATGAATTTTTGAAGTGGATGTATGCATTGATGGTGTGAATTGGAGCATGAAATTGTGTCTGTTTTTGTTGATTTTCATTGACATGGTTCCATTTGCCCAATTGAGCTCAAATTTGACATGGTAGACCTTGATTGACCCCTGTTTAGGTGTATTTAATTTGAGATTTTTTTGATGTGTTTTGGCATGGCTTTGAATGCAATACTTCTGTTTGTATATTTGGTGCTTCATTTGAACCAATATGGATTGTTTTGTGCATGAATTGAACTTGATGGATGATATAAACATGAGACCAAGGATGTTTGCTCTTGTTTGATGTTAATTTGATGTTGGATGGTGGATACCTTGCTGTTTTAACTTTTTTTTTTTTGCTTTGGGACCCTAGGCTTGGCCTAGTGGTCTAGTTGCTAATGTTTGCTTGGTTTTTCAGGATCAAAAGCATAATGTACATGGAGAATGATACAAGTTGATTTTAATTGATGTTGTGGATGTTGGTACACTAACATAACATTGTTTTGTAGGTGTTGGAGCTTGGGCTTAAGCCTTGGGCTTGTTTTGTGTTGTATTGTTTAAGCTGTTTAACTGTTTGCTTTACAGTTTGTCTGATTGAGTACTGACTGAGTTTGATTGTTTCCAGGTACTTTAGTTGCTCAGTTCCTTGTGAACTATTGCTTTGCTTTGCTTAAGCAACTTGCATTTGAGGTATAACCTTCTTACTTCATGTAGTCTGGAGACCCGGCTGTTACCGGGCCGGGCAAATTGACTGAAGTCCTCCTTAAGAGGCAATGCTTGTGTATGTTTATTTTTAAGCCAAGCAGGAAAAGCCCTTCAAGTAAGGCAATTGGTGGAAGGTAGGGACAAGCAACCTGTCCCCCACTATTCTGTGAGTCTTCTCCTTGCTCCCATTACATGGTTGTAGCATTGAGATCAAAAGCCCAAGATCCTGTGCAGTGCACATTGTGTCAGAGTCATCGAGTATAGAAGGGTCCCCCCATTCTGGACCCATGCTCATTTGTCAGAAGCTCTCCCTGGTTAGGGATAAGAGCTGTGAGGTCTGATCCTCACTTCATCCCATCATCTGCTTCACCTTAGCCTCGTAATGGCAAGGTTAAGAGCAAACACAGCCTGTACAGACGATTGCTTAGGCAGTCAAACCTGATTGATTGAGCCCCCTTGTTTGGCTATAGTGCGTGTTATGTGGATATCTGATTGACATGCTTGTTTGAGATACCTGTTCTCATTTGATGATATATGATTATATGCTTGTGTGCTAGCTTCTTTCCTGGTTAGGTTAGTTTGCTTATGCAAGTAGGATAGAAAACCGAACTTAGGGTTAACGATGCATGACAACATTAGGCTCGAGTCTCAGCTCCCTAGTGTCGTGTTTTTCCCTCTGTTTCTGGTTAGGAGAGAGTTTCTCCCCTGTTTAGGGGAACTACATCGCCCTGATCCTCGTTCCAGACGAGGTATGTAGGCAGGTGGTCGTGCGAGACCACTCTGGGCAACCTTTTTCTTTTTGCGTGTGTTTACTTGTTATCTGATTGTGTTTTGGTTCGGATGCCGACGTAAGCCCAGTGATTAGCAGTCGGGCTCCACGTTTGCCCTGTTGAGTGCGTTTTGGTTCGGATGCCGACGTAATTCCATCCGGTGGTTGTCGGGCTCCATGTTTGCCACCCTTGTGTGTTTGTTTGTTTTGTGTTGTTTGGCGTGCGTAAGCCGAACTACAGTGGCTCTGATTCTTGTTCCAGACAAGATATGTAGGCATAAGGTGCGATACCTTATCGAGCTCTTTCCTCTTAACCCCACCTGCGTTCCCTGTGTGTGTGTGTGATGTTTAGCAACCTATTCTTTATTCTAGGACGTGGATCCCGTCGAATACGACGGACGTGAGGGGTGCTAATACCTTCCCCTTGCGTAACCGACTCCCTTACCCTTTCTCTCTGGTCGCAAGACCATTTCCTTTCCAGGTTTCTCTGAGCGTTTCCTTTCCCTATCTTGGGATAAATAACGTTTAGTGGCGGCTCTGTGTGTCTTTATTTTTGAGCTTCGCCGGTTGATTTTTCGCAGGATGCGACAACGAGGAGCGGGTTGAGGTTGTTATTCCGAGCACCGCTGAGGTCAGAACGGAAGTGAAGATTGGGGCCGCTTCAGAGGCGAGTCGAGAGCAGAATGGTAGCCCTGTTGAAAGAGCATGTGGATACCTTCCCCTGGTCATGTCAGGATATGCGAGGGTCGGATACCGGTGTCATTGTGCACAAGCTGCCAGGGAGAGAATACCGTCCTCTAAAGAAGCGGAACGCCAGTGCCACGTATCAGAAAGCCATGGTGACTTTGTTCCATGATATGATTCATCATGAGATTGAATGCTATGCTATGACATGATAGCAAAGTCCCAAACAGAAGAGGGGCATCTGGTAGACCGGGGCAAGTCGTTTGACCGGTTGAGACAATTCAAACTGAGGTTGAATTCAAATAAGTGCACTATCAGAGTGCGGGCCGGTAAGCTGATGGGGTTCATTGTAAGGGAGGAATCGAGGTTCATCCTGCAAAAAAAAAAAAACAAACAAACAAAAAAAAATGCCTGAACCGAGAATAAAGAAAGAGGTTCGTGGTTTCTTAGAAAGATTGAACTACCTGTCATGGTTCACATCTCATCTAACAGCCACGTGTGAACCAATATTCAAGTTGTTGAAAAGAGATCAAACGGTCAGGCGAAATAATGATTGCCAAGGGGCATTGAAAAATAAAAGAATATAAGTTGCAGGAACCTCTGATTCTGATACCTCCTGTGGAAGGAGCGATTGTTAATCTGGTACTTGACGGCCTCCGAGGGGTCTGTGAGGTATTGGGGCAGCATGACGAGTCTTGTCGAAAAGAGCATGCAATTTACCTTAGCAAAAAGTTTACCGACTGTGAAACAATACATTCACTGCTCGGGGAACTTGATGTACTTAGGCATAGGCTGCTCGCCGACTGAGACAGTGTATGTTGGTTCATGTCACTTTGTGGATTTCCGAGATGGATCCGATCAAGTATGGGCATAAGAATCCAACATTGACCGGACGGGTTGTGAAAAGGCGAAAGAATATTGGCTGATTTGTGACACTCTCAGAAAGCAATCAAAGGGTGTATTGTCTGATTACATTTCCTAACAACCCATTGAAGATTATCAACCAAGGAAGTTTGAGTTCCCTGATGAGGACATCTCGAGGTGCTCTGATCGAAAGATTGAGAGTAACCGATCCCGGAGGAGGGGCCTGACCCTGAATCCGAACGGATTCTGATGTCTGATGGGGAGGTTAAGGTGAATGAGCTTTTGTTGCCCGGATAACGTTTGAATGCACCGACGGTGTGATTGAGTATGAAGCTGGTATCCTGGGTATCGAACGTCGGTACGTACATCTACTGGGGCAACTCCTTTCTCGTTGGTATATGGAATGGAAGCTGTATTACCTGTTGAGGTTCAGATTCCCTCTTTGAGAGTCCGGTTGGACGTGAAGTTGCAAGAGGCTGAATGGGTAAAGACCCGATATGAAGAATTGAGTCTGATAGAGGAAAAGAGGCTGGCAGCCATCTGTCATGGGCAGTTATACCAGCAGAGGATGAAGCGTGCTTTTGACAGAAAAGTGCGACCTCGGGTATATCACGTGGGTGATATGGTGCTGAAAAGGATCCTTCCTCCTCAAAACGATCGAAGGGGCAACTGGATAAACGATTATGAAGGTCCATTCGTGGTCAAGAAGGTTTTCTCTGGCGGAGCCTTGTTGTTAACGACCATGGATGGCGAGGATTTTCCATCCCCTGTGAATGCGGACGCAGTTAAAAAATACTTCGTATGAAGAGACCCGGTGGACGAAAAGAACAAAATAGTCCAGGCAAAAATGGGCATCCCGGCGAACCAAAAAACAGAAAGAAAGGTTCGGGCAAAAATTAGGGATAGAATGAAAAAATGTACACCCGGCAAGTCGGAAACCTGAAAAGGCGACTTGGGCAAAAATGGGTATCCCGGTGGACTGAAAACCCGAAAGGGCGGTCCAGGCAAAAGAGGGATTGAAACGAACAACTGCGTCCAGCATGATCGTTTGCGCTTTGGTTAAAGCATCATGGATAATACCCGGTAGGGATCAGTTGAAACGTCTTGTTCAGAAGGCAGAAAGCGTGGAGAGTCTGAGGACATATGGGGTGTAACCGAGTTGGAACTCGATGAGATCACGGGTTTCACATTGCCATTAGGATAGATTTTTCCTTTTGTGCAGTTACCTCTTTTCAGGAATTGCTTCCTTTGTATTGCTCGATTTGAGCCACACTTTTTCAATCAATAAAATGCATATTCAGTCAAATAATTTTGTTTTTGTTTTTCATTACCGCTTTGATTGCAAAAACATCCGATTATTTTTGATAAAGAATCTTGCATTTTAAGACATACAGGTTCCTTCCAATGCATGTTTATAAGATTGAAAACTGGAAATCTTATTTGGAAGGTTGAGTGACCCAAGTGTTGAAATCTTGACACGCCTGGGGCACGGTTTTATCTAACGATCTCTTTTGCAGGTACTGTTGGATATTTTCACTCACTTGCAGGTTGTGGTGTGGAAGTTGTTGTAAAGCAAATCCCCATAGGGTCCAATCAGGGACGAATGAGTATGAAGGGATGACGGAGAAGACGTTGAGACGTACGACGATCCTTGATGATAATCAAGAAGACTCTTCAAAATCGGAAGATTGGAAAGTCTGTAGAAATTCCCCGCAGGGTCCAATCAGGGACGAATGAATGGGTAGAGAAGCGATGAGAGACGTCGAGACGTCCGACGACCCTTGGAATTAATCAAGAAGACTCTTCAAAGTCGGAAAATTGAAAAATATGTATAGTCCCCAGGAGTTCGCTCCCCGTCGAGCGCGAAGCGTTTGGGAGTACAAGATGATGGAGCAGAAAAGGTCCAGACGAGTCTGGAATTCTCAAAAGTGGAAAGTTGGTACGAGATTGGGAGGTAGATACCATGGTTCGACGAGTCGACGGGTGTTCTGTACCAACTTTTCTCATTTCCCAGCTAGGTCCCCAAGCAGAATTAGGGGACCAAATTCCCAGCAGATCCAAGGTCTGTGGATTCCCTAGCCGAGTCAGGATGGTTATCCTCGGTAGGTTTAAACGATGTTTCCTCAGCAACTAGGCCTGAAGGTTGCTATTCCCCGAGTGGAGCGGGTTTCAATGAAATATATCTCCAGCAGTGTTCATCCTACCAGTGGATTGGACAAGTTTCCGTAGCAGACTGATATTTGCATCCCCAACTGAGTTGATTCTACCTATGGATTGCATGGGTTGTCCCCAGCGGAGTGGCATTTGCTTCCCTAGCAAGGTCAGGATGGTTATCCCCAGCAGGTGTCAGATCGGTGCTTCCCCAGTCGACAGTCCTGGAGGTTGCTGTTTCCCAGCAGGGCTATATGTGAGTATTTCCCCGGTGAAGTTGCCAGGTATCTGTGAGGGTTCCCCGAAGCAGAGTTGGGATTGACATCCCCAGCAAGTCAAAGACTGTTGTATCCCCACAGAGCGTTGGTGGTTCTTATCCCCAGCAGTTTCCCGAGCGGATTGGGTGCAAAGGAAGTTCTTCCCCAGCAAGGGCTACCTTTTCCCAGCAGCAACGCTATTCCCCAGCAGGGTGGAATCGGAGTATTGACGAGTTCCTCAGCAGAGTGTCTCGTGCTCCCCAGCAGAATCCCTTGAGGGGGATACTTTTTATACATTCGTCATGAAAAAAATAGCATAGCATGTTGCATAGAAAAATAATAAAGCGCGTAGCATTTCCATAATTATGGAGCATTACGCAGAAAAAATCAATCATGCATCATATTGCAAGCACAAGTTAGTCTCAAGCCGTGGTTACCGTTTGAGAGGTGGTTTTACCAGAAGTAGAGGTGTTACTCCGAGGAGTTTGGCCTCATGATTTAATCAAAGATATTCCCCAGTAGTGCGATATTGGAGGAACTTTTCCGTCGGACAGAGATGGGAAGTGTTTTGCGATCAGCGCGATTCAGGCCGTGGTTACCGCTTGAAGGTTTGGTTTCATCAGATGGTGAAGATGGTACTCCGAGGAGTTCAGCATCACGACGTCAGATTAGCAATGTTCCCCAGTAGTGCGATATTGGAGGAAATGTTTCCGTCGGACAGAGATGGAAATAATATCAGAAGACGTTACGCGATCAGCGCGATTCCGGGGTTCAAATGGAGAAAAGGAGATGTTGAGGCATTTTCTGGAGATGGGGTTCAAATGAAGAAAGGGAAGTGTTGCGACATTTTCTGGAGATCGGGGTTCAATCAGAGAAGAGTATATGCTGAGGCATTTTCTGGGGTTCAAATGGAGATTGGAGTTGAAGATTTTATCCGGGATGAGGTCCTCAGGATTATCTTCTGTTCATGTGTCACCTTAGAATCTGGCTGAGGCCGATGGAGGTCGTTATAGGTGTCTTCTGAGGAAGAGATACACATGCTACCTTCCTTTTGTGAAGGTATACCCTCTGACATGTCGCCCTCAGAGTGGTGTTTGGTGTTATTTCCGACGTTGCCAGCGGAATTATCACGAGAGATTGGAGATCGGGGTTCAAATGGAGAAAAGGAAATGTTGAGGCATTTTCTGGAGATGGGGTTCAAATGGAGAAAGGGAGATGTTGCGGCATTTTCTGGAGAACGGGGTTCACATTGGCGATCGCGAGTTATCGTCAGGCGACTGGGGTTCAAACTGGAGAATGGGGTTCATTATGTGGCAAACAGGAGAGCGGGGTTCAAATGCGGTGATCCGAGGATCATTTGCACAAGAGAAAATTCCGGGGTTCAAGAAAAGCATAAAAAAGAAAGAGATGACAATCCCCAGTGGATGTGGTGTTCAGGCCATGGTTATCCCTGTGTTACCATTTATTTTGGTATCCAGGTCGACACTGTGATTCGGTGATCAGGCCGACTTTCTCCGTTCCAGACGGACTTTTCAAGATTGTTTCTTCGTCGATGCTGACGGGCATTATTAATTATATCCCATCAGAGCGCAAATTGTTCGTCTGTTCTTGGTATTCAATCACTCTTCATCCTGATCATCTGAAAGTCGAGGCTGTTCATATCGACAGGTTCACTGTGGATTGAATAGGGGCAGCTGTAACACCTCAAAATTTGCCCTCCTCTCTTGGGACTAGCTTAACATATTACATATCATTTTTAGGTCATTAGGCATTGCATATTGCATATCATGTTGCTGCATTGTGCAAGTTATCCTCACAAGTCTTGATCAGGAGATGAAGAGGTCATGTGCATGCTGGGGTTTCATTGGACTGGTCATTAATCATCTGAGGATGTGGAGGTCCAAATTAGGGTTTTGTGATTCTCAAGGAGATTGGTCCTTATCTTGTTTGAAATGATTCATTATCATCATCATGGTTTGTCATCATCAAGTGTTGGAGCAGATACCTTGAGATTAGGGTTTTGACCACTGGTCAACCCTAATCAGCTGCATTGGGCCAATCAGGGCATGGCTAGGAGGTGGGATCTACAATGGATATGAGGATCATTTCATGGTTGTATTGAGCTTATGGAGGCTAGGGTTTCATCCTTGAGCCATTTCATCAGAGAATTGGGGCTCAGATTGATCAGTGCATTGCCAAATTCATCTATCAGTGGAAAAAGTCAACTGTGGTCAACTGTGCATGATTTTATGGATTTGGAGGTGGGAGAGAGTTGGATACACTTCATTCATGTTGGAACAAGTGTTGTTCGACATGTCAAAGCTCAAGAATGGAGAAAATAAAGTCAGGACAAAAATTGCCAAAAATAGAAAGTGACTTGTAATGGAAGTTTCCAAAAATGGAAAGTTGTTTACCACAAAATTACGTGTCCAAGGAAGCTTCAAATGAAAATTTGTTCAACATGAAAGTTGTAGATCTTGTTCTTACCTTTCGAAAAAGTCCAAGAGCTTGAAATTCCCATGTATGGTTGACAAGTTATGGTCCATTCAATTTCAAAAATGACCCATAATCAGAGGGGCATAACTTCCACATGGAGTGTCCAAATTGAGTGATCTTTTTATGTGCAAACTCCATTTAACATGTACTTTCATGGTGCATAATTGGAATTCATCAAAAATGGTCAATGCAAAAGGTCAATTTTCAAGTGTACAGTTAAAAATCCAAGGGCAAAATGGTCCAAGTTGAGAAATAATTGGAATTTTGGCATGGGAGTTTTTGCAACACCTCACATATGCCAATTAGAGATGGTTTGAATTGTCACAAGTGCTCAAGGTGCAATATTTGGTTAAGTCATTTTTGAAACTTCACTTGAAAATGCATTTTGTGGCATAGCATAGTGAAATTGAAAAATACAATGCCAATTGGTGTGGGACCAATGCCAACACATCATAACTAATAATTGGAGAATGTGTGAGCTGTCATACAGCTGTCACAAGGCCTAGGGGGAAATGTCCATTTTGCCCTTGCATTGAAAATTGCACATTATGCTAATTACATTGCATTTGGTTAATTAGTGATTAACAAGGTGATTAGAGCTGGAGTATTTAATCCTAATCATAACTGAATTGCAAACACAATCACAAATCTCCAGAAATTCTAACTGATTTTCCCTCCAATTCTCCAAATTCATCAAGAACATTCAAGAACCAAATTCAACCAAACTCCTTCAATTCTTCATCAATTCGAGTGATTCTTTTTGCTTTGTGCTCTATGAACATGGATCTTCAACTGTTTTAAGGAATCCTCACCATAACCTTGCAAATTCGTGACTGTTCCAATTATGCTCAACCATGGTGATTTGAAATTTCTCCCAATTGAGGCATCCAAGAGCTGAAGCACGTGTTCTAAACATCTTCCTATACTTCCTCCTTCATCTGTTTCTGGCAATTGGAGTGAAAGAACTCAAGAACAACCGCTGCCATTGCAAGGTGCATAAATCTCGAACCTCATGATTCTTTAAATTTCCATATGCGTTCTGTAGAGTGTTTCATGTAGATGATTGTGATATGTTCAGTTTTTGAAATGATTAATGGATGAATGAGATATCGTGATTTTTTGTTGTGATGTCAAGACCTAAATTGATCGATCCGTGAGCTATGTTAGGAATTAGGATAATTGAGTTACATATTTGGAATCCTGGCATTTAGACCTTTCCAATGGTTACCTGCTTGTAAATTTTCATGGAGATTTGTTCATAACCTTGCTGGAGATGGATGAACACGTGCGCGCGAGGAAGAACAATTTGAAATTCTGGAAAATACCTTGTTTGATCCGTGCCATGCGCTTTTGTTTTTGAATTGTTGTTTCCCTCCAAGCTGAGCCAATCAGCGTGTGACAACACATTAATGAACTTGGACCGGCCAGGATTATTTACGAAATTGCCACAGCTTCCATTTAATTAATTAAAACATCTTAAATAATTATTTCAAAAACTAACAAAACTTTAAAAAATCATAAAAAATTAATTATTAATCCAAAAATAGTGAGACTTTTTTTGTTGGATCCCAAATTCTCTCTAGTTTTTTATAGGCATGGTAACATAAGTTGTGCATGGATAAATGTTGACCTGGCCTATTGATCTTTGACTTGTGTACATTGTTTGCATGTTTTGCCATTTTAAACATGAAATGCTCATACTTCCAAAGAAATGATTGAAATTTTTTTTGCTCATTCTGGACATGTTGATGGTGATTTCCATATATGGTTTGTGATTTTTGGATACCTGATGATTGAGATATGATTTTTTGAATCTAGGTGTGACAATTTGTGTCACACCTAGCTAGGTCAACTTTCTGAATTTATTTGCATGGCCTATGATTGTTGGATTGGATTGAAATTTTGCATGAATGATTATTGATATGTTGGGATGTCATGTGAATTTTTCTGGATTTTTCTATGGCATTTTCCATTTGATTGATATTTTTCTTCTCTGTTGGTTCATTGTGCAACATTGTGTGACACATGTTGGTGTATCTTTTGTGAAATTCTCATATGGTTTTGGATGAATGTGAAATTTGGTATGCTGATTATAGACACATTGTAGGACATCATGCTTTTGGTCCCATTCATTTCTTAAATGTTGTCGCTGTTTTATGAATTATTAAAGTGAATGCTTGTGTTGATGCTATGAATTGGCTTGAATAATTGTGTCTGGATTTCTTGATTTTCATTGGCCTAGTTCCTTTTGTCCAATTGAGCTGAAAATTGACATGCTACTTGTTGATTGTGTCCTGTTTAGGTGTGAATTATTTGAGGATTTTTGGAATTGTTTTGGTATGCTTTTGAGTGAGATAGTTCTGTTTGGTCAATTGAAGTTGCAAATTGCATGATTAAGGTTAAATTGTGCATGAAATGATATTGGTAAATGATATGAGCATGGGACCAATTGCATTTGCTTTTGATTTGCCTTAATTTGATTTTGGTTGAACATCCCTTGCTGTTTAGAATTTTTTCTCCCTTTTGGACCCTAGGCTTGGCCTAGTGGTCTTGTTTCTCACATTTGGTTTGACTTTTCAGGATGAAATGCACAATGCTTAAGGAGATTGCTTCAAGTCAATTAAATTGAGATTTGTTTGATGTTTGAGAACTAATTTGACTTTGTTTTGTAGGTTGTGAAGCTTGAGCTTGGGCTTATAGCTTGCACTTATGTGCATTAACTTGTGTTGCATTGTACAGATTAACTGATTAACAATTTGCTGTTTACTGTTTGTCTGTCTGAGTACTGATGATACTTGATTGATTTCAGGTACATTAAGTTGCTTACAGTTCTTTAAGAACTTGCTTGCTGCTGCTTGGTTTTTAAACCACTTGAGGTAGGACTTCTATACTTCATGTAGTCTGGAAGACCTGGCCTGTTACCTGGCCAGGCAACTGTCTGAAGTCCTCCTTAAGAGGCGATGTTTGTGGTTGGTTACATTTGTGCCCAAGCAGGTAAAGACCTCTATGAGGCAATTGGCGGAACCCAAGGGATATGCAATCTATCCCCCGCTATTCTGTGAGTCGTCCCTCTGCTCACACGGCTGTGTGTTGATGCATTGGGACACAAACCCAAGATCTTGTGCTGTTGCAGAATCGAGTCAGAGTCTTTGAGCGTAGAAGGGTCCCTCCATTCTGGACCCACGCTCCTTTGTCTGAAGCTCTCCCTGGTCAGGGATAAGAGCTGTGAAGTCTAATCTTCACTCACCTTTCATCTGCTTCACCTTAGCCCCGTAATGGCAAGGTTAAGAGCGAACACTACCTTGTACAGATGACTTGCTTCGGCAGTCAAACCCATTGTTTGAGCCTCACTTGACTGGTTATAGTGTGTGCTTTGTGAATATTTGTTTGCTCTGTTTGCTTGTATGCTTGTATGCTTGCTTTCTTCCTGGATAGGATTAGCTTGCAGTTGTGCAAGTAGGTAGAAACCTCAACATAGGGCAATGATGCATGACAACACTAGGCTCGAGTACAGCTCCCTGGTAGTGTGTCTTCCCTTGGTTTCTGGCTAGATTTTCTTTCCCTTTCAGGGGAACTACATCGCCCTGATCCTCGTTCCAGACGAGGTATGTAGGCAGGAGACCGCGCGAGGTCTCTCCGGGCACTTTTTTTTCTTTTTGTGTGTGTTTGCTTGTTATCTGATTGTGTGTTTGGTTCGGATGCCGACGTAAGTCCAGTGATTGGCGGTCGGGCTCCACGTTTTCCTTCTGGTGTGCGTTTTGGTTCAGATGCTGATGTAAGTCCAGTGATTGGCATTCAGGCTCCATGTTTGCTTGTGTTTGTGTTTGCTTGTTTGGCGTGCGTAAGCCGAACTACGGCAGCTCTGATTCTCGTTCCAGACGAGATACGTAGGCATAGGATGCGATGTCCTATCGAGCTCCCTTCCTCTTAACCCCACCTGTGTTGTCTTCGGTGTGTGTGTGTGTGTGGTGTTTTAGCAACCTATTCTTTCTTTTAGAACGTGGATCCCGTCGAGTACGACGGACGTGAGGGGTGCTAATACCTTCCCCTTGCGTAACCGACTCCCTTACCCTTTCTCTTTGGTCGCGAGACCATGCTTTTTCCAGGTTTCTCTGAGCGTTTCCTTTCCCTATCTTGGGATAAATAACGCGCAGTGGCGGCTCTGTGTTGTTTTTTTGTTTCAGCCCGCCGGTTGTTTTTCGCGGATGCGACAACATGAACTTATAGATCTTTCATTGCTGGTGATCCTGATATAAATAGAATTTGATTTGGATGAAAATTGAATGAGTTATGATGATTTTAAGTTTGATGCATGAAACTTATTTCCTTCGATCCAAAAAATAGGTGATGGTTTAGGCTTAGATATTTGTGGATTCGTGATCCTCGTTGTGAGAGCTTTCCAGTGATATATATTTTATTAAATTCTGCACACAAAAAAATATGCATGCACTGTAGCGTCGCCGGTCTTAACGAGGAAGACGGTGGAAACCACCGTCAACCACCGCTGGTGAATAGTGCCAGGCGCGCTGGTTCAGCTTAGGGTTTGAGCGCCCATATCCTCAATGTCTTTGGTTCGATCCCACGCGATTGCTATTTTATTTTTCATCCTGATTTTCCTTGCCTTGGCCAAAACGACTGTGTTTCAATTACAAGCGCGCCTGGAACCTCTTAAACCTCTGTTCGAATCCTGGCATTGTTATTTTGTAGATTTCATTTGTTTTTTTACTTGAAGCGCCTATGACCTGCATGGCGTGTGTTCAATCCTTGCCATATGCATTTTTCATTTATAAATTTACATTTCCTTTTCCATTATTCCATGTTTATTCATTTTATTTTCTTCAAATTGAAAATAACTCCAAATTGAATGCAATTTTTTTCCTACGTGTTCATCTTGATGTCTACTATTTGTTTATGCCAATTTCCTGATTTTATCATTGCTGGATTTTCAATTGTGAGTTGATGTTTGAACATGTATGCAAATCTACCATGCTTCATTCAATTAATTGTGAAATGCTCATTCTTGATCCAATCAACTTGAAATTTGACATGCTCATACATGACACATAACATGATTTTTGAGAGGTGTTTTGGCATTTTTATCATTTTTCATTTCTGTTTTGGACACATGGATGTATGGTGTGACAATGTGTGTCACACATTTTGATGTTGATCTTGTTCATTTTTATAAACATCTCAATTGATCTCTTCTGATTCTAATTTTTTGCATCATGCTTGTCCATAACATGTTGATATCACATAAAATATTTCATGATCATTGGATGTGTTTCTGATTTAATGTGCATTTTCTCATTTGTGTGTCCAATATATGATCACATTGTGTGCCTTTGCCTTATCTTGCTCATATGAGGGATTTGCCTTATGATTTAGACCTGGTCCTTTTTAGGACATGTTCATGTTGGAATAAATATGCTTCATGTTGAGTATCAACTTCTGTTTTGACATTTTGCTTTGCCTTTGACCCTAGTCTTTGCACTAGTGGTTTGTACTCACCTTTTGAGCTTTGCATTTCAGGTTCAAGCAATTAGCCCTAATGGTTGATGTTGATCTCATGACTTGAGATGAAAATCATTTGGTGCACTAATCCTTTGTGTTGTAGGTTCATTGAGTGTGGTGGAATCACTTGAATGCTTGCACATAGAGCTTGACTTGTGTACATATAGAACCATTGTTGACTGTCTGTTTGATTTGTCTGAATGTGAATATTGACTTGTTTGGCTTTTGTACAGGTACATTAGTCGCTTTTTAGCTCATTGCTTGAGCTTTGCTTTGCTTGTGGTTGGCATACCACTTAGGTAATCATCCTCTAACTCCATGTAGTCTGGAAGCCCTGTCGTTTCTTTTGGCAGGCATTTGGCTGAAGTCCTCCTTAAGAGGCAATGATTGTGTTTGTTTATATTTGTGCCATGTACTTGAAGTCCTCCTAAGTGAAGAGGCAATTGACAGATAGAAGGGATTAGCAATCAATCCCCTGTTAACCGTTGAGTCATCCATTATGCTCACACTACGTGCTGATGCTCTTGGACATGTCCCCCAGATCTTGTACAAAGTCAGTCAAGTGGAGTAGGGTCCCTCATTCTGGATCCCCACGTTTTCATTGGTTGGAGCTCACCCAGGCCCGGGTTAAGAGCTATGAGGTCTTACCCTCATTACCTTTCATCTGCTTACCCTGACGGTCAATGTCAGTGGTTAATAGCCCTCAGATACCCTTCCAGTGTTGGCTTGTTTGTCGAGGTTGACATGACCCCTTGACTAAAGCCCAGCCTTGTATGAGCCGCTTGTTTGCATATAATGTGTGATGCCTGTACATGTGTGTTTATTTGCTGTTCGAATTGACTTGCTATCTGTGCGAGTTAGGTTCTGTTCAGATACCTCAACCTAGGACTATTGTGGATTGCATGACAACTTTTAGGCTCGAGTCAGTCTCCCTTTTAGTTTGTTATTTCCCGGTCTTTGGTTAGGAGAAAGTTTCTCCCCTGTTAAGGGGAACTACGTCGCCCTGATCCTCATACCAGATGAGGTACGTAAGAAGGAGATCGTGCGAGATCTCTCTGGGCACCCTTTTTTCCTTTTCCACCATCTTGTGTGTTTGTTTGGAGTCTGATGTAAGTCCAGCCATTGGCATTCGGTTTCCCGTTTGTTTGTTTTGTTTGGAGTCTGCTGTAAGTCCAGCCATTAGCATTCGGTTTCCCGTTTGTTTGTTTTGTTTGGAGTCTGATGTAAGTCCAGCCATTGGCATTCGGTTTCCCGTTTGTTTGTTTTGTTCGGAGTTGGACGTAAGACCAGCTATTGGCAGTCTGTTTCCGTTTGTGTTTCTTTGGACGTCTCAGTGTCTCTTTTTAGTGTTTTGTTTCGGCGTGCGTTAGCCGAGCTACGAGTGCTCTGATTCTTTCTCTGGATAGAGAAGATACGTAGGCATAGGATGCGATATCCTGCCGAGTCCCTTTCCTCGAACTACGTTGACTCTGATGTTTGTTTCTGACCAACTACGTAGGCCCAGGATGCGATATCCTGCCGAGTCCGTTTCCTCCGTCTTTTTCCGCCTGTTTTATTATTCCAGTGTGTGCATTCTTTGAGCAGTTTATTAGCAATCTTATTCTATTCTTTTGAGCATGGATCCCGTCGAGTACGACGGACGTAAGGGGTGCTAATACCTTCCCCTTGCGTAACCGACTCCCGTACCTTGCAATCTCTGGTCGTAAGACCATTCCTTTCCCGTTTTTAGGTTTACTTCGAGCGTTTCCTTTCCCTCTTTTGGGATAAATAACGCACGGTGGCGGCTCTGTTTTTTTTTCCCGCCGTTTGTTTTTCGCGTTACGACAAGTGGTAGTAGTCTGGGGGGTGTTACATTAGTGGTATTAGAGCACGGTCGGTCATTCGGCCAGGTTATGAATTTGTTTGATTCTATTGTATCTGATTTGTGTGTATGACACAATCAATATGGTTTGTTCAACAATCCTTGTTGTTGTGGTTGTTTGGTTGGTGTAGCAGGAAGATGGTTGCTGGAAGGAATGATGATGCGCTTGCGGAGGCATTAACCCTGTTAGTTGGTGCCATTTCGCAAATGAATGCTGGTGATCGGGAGCGTGATGCTGATGAGTTTCGTAGTTTGGGGAAGTTCTAGAGAAACAAACTTTTGAAGGAGCTCATTAACCTAAAAAAGCTCAAGAGTGGTTTAAGGAGATTGAGAAAATCTTTCGAGTTATGAACTGCTCAGATACGCAGAAGGTGTAGTTTGGAACTCATATGCTTGAGAAAGAAGTTGAGGATTGGTGGCGCAACACTGTTCAGAGATTTGATGAGAATGACATTGAAGTGACTTGGGAACTTTTCCATGATGCTTTTCTAGAGAAGCATTTTCCAGAATATGTTCGTGGAAAGAAGGAAATTGAATTCTTTGAGTTGAAGCAAGGTAATGGTACCGTAGACGAGTATGCTGCAAAGTTTGAGGAGTTGATCAAATTTTGTCCCCATTATAATACTGTTAATGCTGAGAGATCCAAGTGTCTTAAGTTTGTGAATGGCCTGAGACCTGATATCAAGAAGGCAATGGGTTACCAACAGATTACGATATTTTCTGAGTTGGTTAACAAGAGTAGGATCTATGATGAGGATACTTGTGAGAGTGCTGCTCATTACAAGTCCTTGCATGATAAGAAAGGAAAAAGGCAATTCCGAGAGAAGCCATATGATGGTAAGAAGAAAGCTAGTGATAGCAAGAAGCCGAGTGGGGGAGGATCTCACACTCTTGTCAAGTGCTTCAGATGTGGTGTTAAGGGACATCGTGCTCATGAGTGGCCTAAGGGTGGTGTGACTTGTTTTAAGTGTGGCAAGCAAGGTCACAAATCTTTTGATTGCAGAGTTGGTTCGAATGTGACTTGCTACAACTGTGGTGAGCAAGGGAACATTAGTACCAAGTGCAACAAGCTGAAGAAGAAGCAATTCAAAGGGAAAGTGTTGTATTGTCCGGTGCTGATACTTCTGCTGAGGAGAGATTGATTCGAGGTACGTTCTTTATTAATAATATGCCTTTGATTGCTATTATTGATACCGGTGCGACACATTCTTTTATTTCTTTGGATTGTGCTAAGAGATTGAATCTCGAATTACCTGTTATGCATGGAAGTATGGTTATTGATACTCCGGCTATGTATTCAGTGACTACTTCATCTATTTGTTTGAAATGTTCGTTGAATATTTGTGATAAAGATTTTGAAGTTGATTTAGTGTGTCTTCCATTGAGTCAACTTGATGTTATTTTGGGAATGGACTGGTTGAGGTCCAACCATGTCTATATTAATTGTTTTGCGAAAGCTGTTCTTTTTCTTGATCCAGAGAAGGAAGGTGATTTATTCTTGTCTACTCAGCAAGTGAATGAATCTGTGCAAGATAGTGCTGAAGTGTTTATGTTGGTGGCAAGTTTGAAGCTTAGTGAAAATGGAATAATGGGTGAATTTCCAGTTGTTTGTGATTTTCCTGAAGTGTTTCCTGATGAGGTTAGCGATTTGCCGTCTAAACGTGAAGTTGAGTTCACGATTGATTTGATTCCTGGTACTAGTACGATATCGATGGCTCTGTATCGGATGTCACCATCTGAGTTGAATGAGTTGAAGAGTCAACTAGAGGATTTGCTTGATAAAAGGTTTATTCGTCTGAGTGTGTCACTGTGGGGTGCACTTGTCTTGTTAGTTAAAAAGAAAGAAGGTGAAATTCTGGTATCAGATATGAGATGTCGAAGGTAATTTCACGACACTAATATCTGAACAATATAAACAGGATAAAAGATAAAGAACAATAATGCCAGTGACACAAGCAATTGTTAACCCAGTTCGGTGCAAACTCACCTATGTATGGGGGCTACCAAGCCAGAAAGGAAATCTACTAAACAGAATTAGTTCAAAGACTCTCAGTAAACAACTTCAAGTTACAGTCTTTTCACCTAATCTCTACCCGTGTGACTTCTATCTAAGAACTCCTAGATATGAGATCCTACTCACTCCCCCTCAATCACAACAGTGATATAAAACAAGAATTACAATGAAAAGAAGACACTCTTCAAGAACACATACTTGATCTTGCTTAAAAGCTTCAATTAAGTAAACACACACTCATGCTTCAAAGCTTAGAGTGGACAAATTACAACTCAAAAGTCAGTCCAATTCAATCATCTATGGATGAATGAATGGCTCACAATACACACGACCACACAAGACTAAAACCCTTATTCTCTCTCAATATTTCGTTCGCTATTTCTTGTGTATAAAACCAGGTTTTCCATGCCCTATTTATAGAATCGTTTGGCTGGGCTTGGACATCATAAAACCCTAAAACTATTTTCCATTCATATCTTCTCATGACAGCTGATTATATCTCATTGGAAAATAAGTCAATCTGGTTGTAATTACTTATTGAATGGCGCATTCAATCATCTCTTCAATCACACATAGATTGGCATAAAGAATGCAATCACACAATACATAACATTCAGACTGAATGTTCTGTATATAGATGTCATGACATCGGGTCTGACATCTCAATAAAATCCTGCATATTCACCTTTTAAACATCCTGCAGGCACATGTTATCTTATGTCAAGACAACACTTGTGACAACTTGTGAACACTCTAGGTTTTACCAAAATTGCTGCCAACATATAGAACCAGCAAACTCCTCCTTTGGCAAATTTTGGCTAAAACATACATCAGATCATTTGTTCACAAGAGTAAAAAAACACATCAGCAATTTAGCAGTAGAAGTAATAAAACATACATTTACTAGCTAAAATAGCAACTAGTAAACATATATTAAACACATAAGTGCTTCTTCTCCCCCTCAGTCTGCTCAATACAGACATCTCCTTCAACAACACCTATAACATCCACCACCCCATCTAACATCACATGTACTACACAAAACATCCTTTTTGTCATTTATTTATAGCATAGCTACTTCTGTCATATGTTTATAGCATATCTACTTTAGCTATAGCTCCTTTAGCTACTTCTCCCCCTTTTTAGCCAAAAGAGACAAAAGAGACCAATGAGACAAAATAAATGTCTATTAGTCCAACAGAATGTCACATAGAAGAATGTCAAAACATATTGTTAGGTGTTACAGAACCACAAACAAACACATCTATACAAGCTGAGATAAAAATCCAGAGAGATCAAAAAGAACCCAGAAAAAATACATCAAGGCATCAAAATAAGACTGCCAAAAAAACACCATCAGAACATCCAGAATAGCATATCATCAGAAAAGTGAGGAACAATCTTCAACAAAACTCAATCAGAGGAGCTTGCATCTTCATCAGCTTCAGAACCAGAACTCCCACTTGATTCATCTTGAGATTCAGACCTCTCACTAGAGGTTTGAGCTTCTGTTTCCTTTGCCTGTCCAACATTATCTCTATCAACTTGCTCCAAGCTATCAATCAGAACCTCCAAAGCTTCTTTCCTGGCTTTAGCTACCCTTATCCCAGTCTCCAATTCCTTACAAGTTTCTTTCAGTTCAGCAATCAGACCACCTTTTGAGGTTGTCTTCTTCACAGCAGATGTCATGACAATGTCATTGACATGACTGCCTTCAAATAATTTGTAATGAACTGCTAGAGGGGGTTTCCTTCTACTAGGAAGATCATTTGTGCTCAGGATTCCAGGTTGCTGGCTTAGGATGATCCCACAAATCATTGAGGGAAAAGCTATGGGCAGCTTCACTGCATTTGTAGAAGCATGTTTGACAATCTTTTCAAACGTGAATCTACCATAATCAGAATTCAGCTTGGTTCCAATAGCAAATATGAGCCTTCCAAGAGCATTTGAGATTGTAGAGATGTGATTGGTTGGTACCCAATTTGCTGACCCTATCTTGTGCAAGATAGCATATTTCACAGTTAGCTTTCCAACAGGGAGATGCTTCTTGCTAGGCCACTCCTTGACCTGTCTAGCAGTTATTTCCCTACAGACTTCATTGTCTGTGGCTTCTAATTCACAAGCACCTTCTTTTCCTCTTCCTAGGAACTTATTAATCACAGTTGGAGAAAAATTGATACACTTCCCTCTAACAAACACCTTACAAAACTCTTTGATGTTTTTATCAGCAATGTCCTCAGGGATGTTCACCACAAATTCTTTAATCAGACCTTCAAAACACTAAGATAACCCAGTAACAGTTTTCATTAATCCAGCAGACTTAATCAGGTCCATGACCTCTTTAACCTCCACAGCATCCTTGCCCATTTCTCTTTCCACGGCCACTCTCCTTTGGATTACAAACTTCCATTTTGCTGCTCCATCTTCAAGATGGAAGGAAATATTATCTAAGTGTACAGCAGCAACTTTTGCAGGCGATTTTCTAAGAGTTGTCCTCTTGATATGAGAGATGTCAGGGACATCTTCTTCAACATCTTCATCTGAGTCAGAACTTTCTCTTACTTTTCTCTTCTTCACCTCCACTTTACCCTAAGACTTTGAGGGGCCTACAGCAGTAGCCTTCTTTGCAGTTTTGGCTGTCATCATCTCAGCCACATACCTACCCTTTCTGGTCTTCATCCTCTTAGCTACACTAGGCTTCAAGTGATGAAGCAAGCTATCATCTTCATCATCCGAGCTCTCATCTTCCAGGTCAAATACCCTCTTAGCAGAGTCATGCTTCTTAGACTGAGAAGCATTGGCAGTAGGTGATGCCACAAATTTCTTACTAGACAAAGTTTGCCCTAAGGAGCATAATCCTTCAGCAGCTATATCTTTTTCAGACCTAGAGGAATCATCCTCCTTCTCATTGTGAGGTCCAACCTCAGGAGAGGGGTCCCTTCTTGATAGAGGAGTAGAAACTCCCTTTACAGAGTGTCCTTCATTGAGGATCCTTGTGACAAGATTTCTAATGACACGATCAGTATGATGTATGTCGTCCTTAGAGCTAGGGGTAATAGAACTGTTACCTTGAGTGTGGCATGCAGTGGAGGATGAACTAGGAGAGTCGCCTGGAATGACTGACAGGGGAATCACTTCCAAAATGTCTTCATTAAGAAAGTCCATAGAGGGCGTTCTAGCTTTGTGCGCATGTGTGGTGTTTTTAGAACCAGATGGTGAAGGATGTTGTGACATCTTGTTGTTCTTGTGGAAAGATTTTTGTTTCCCTAGCAGAGAAGGTTGGTGAAGTTGAAGGAAGGTGGAAATGTTTGAGTAGAGGTTGCGTGTGAAAATGCTATAGATGGAAGTTCCAATACTAGGTGATGATTTACCATAAATGGGGCACTTTCTTTTAAGTGGGCAAACAATATTTTTATTACCTTTTTCACTCCAAATTAATTGCTATAAATTCTCATAGATACAAATCCCTAATTTCCCTCTTAGATATTCAAATTGATTAGCATCCAAAGCCTTTGTAAATATATCAGCTAATTGCATTTCAGTAGTAACATGCTCAAGGGCTATGATTTTCTCTTCCACTAGTTCTCTAATAAAATGATGATGAATATCAATATGTTTTATCCTGCTGTGCTGAATAGGGTTCTTAGAAATATTTATAGCACTCAGGTTGTCACAGTACAATGTCATGACATCTTGTGTGACATTATATTCAGTCAGCATCTGTTTCATCCAAACCAGTTGAGAACAACTACTTCCAGTTGCTATATATTCAGCTTCAGCAGTGGACAGAGACACACAAATTTGTTTCTTACTAAAACATGATATTAAGTTGTTCCCCAAGAAGAAACATCCTCCTGATGTGCTTTTCCTGTCATCAGCACTTCCATCCCAGTCAGCATCACAGTATCCAGTTAGCATAGATCCAAATCCATGAGTATACAACATCTCATAGTCACTGGTGCCATTGACATATTTCAGTATCCTTTTCACTTGGTTTATGTGACTGACTTTTGGTTCAGCTTGATATCTAGCACAAACACCTACAACAAAAGCAATGTCAGGTCTGCTTGCTGTGAGATATAGCAAACTTCCTATCATGCTTCTGTAGAGACTTTGATCTACACTAACACCATTTTCATCTTTGGAGACTTTCAGATGTGTAGGAGCAGGTGTCCTTTTATGACTTACATTCTCCATGCCAAACTTCTTAACAATGTTTTTGGCATATTTGCTTTGAGATAGAAAGATAGAATCTTCCATCTGCTTGACTTGTAGCCCAAGAAAATAGGTTAGCTCTCCAACAAGGCTCATTTCAAATTCAGACTGCATTTGTTTAACAAAATGTTCGACCATCTGATCTGACATCCCACCAAACACAATATCATCCACATATATTTGAGCCACCATGAGTTTTCCTCCTTCATTCTTAACAAATAGGGTCTTGTCAATGCCTCCCTTCCTGTATCCATTGTTAATGAGGAACACTGTGAGTCTATCATACCAAGCCCTATGAGCTTGTTTCAAACCATAGAGGGCTTACCTTAGCTTATACACATGTTTTTGGAAGATTTGGATCTGTAAATCCTTTGGGTTGTTCAACATACACTTCCTCATTTAAGTAACCATTCAAGAAGGCAGTTTTTACATCCATTTGGAACAGTTTAAACTTCATAATACATGTCACTCCAAGAAATAGTCTAATGGACTCAAGGCGAGCTACATGGGCAAATGTTTCATCAAAGTCAACTCCTTCAACTTGAGTGTATCCTTGTGCTACTAATCTTCCTTTATTTTTAGTAACCACCCCTTGTTAATCAGATTTATTCTTGTACACCCACTTTGTTCCAATGACATTTATTCCTTCAGGTCTAGGAACCAGTTCCCATACTTCATTTCTCTTGAATTGGCCTAACTCTTTCTGCATGGAATTGATCCAGAATTCATCAGTCAAGGCTTCCTTGACATTTCTAGGCTCAATCTTGGACACAAAACAGCCATGTGAGATCACTTCCCTTGATCTAGTTGTGACCCCTTTATTTGGGTCTCCTATATTGAGATCTTTAGGATGATCCTTCTAAATTTTGATAGAAGGTCCCTTATTAGTTTTGTCAGCTTCAGGTTCAGCTTGAGTGAGTTCACTCTCATTACTTTTGTTTGGGAACTCAGCTGGGGGGATCATTTAGGGATGTCTCAACATCGTCTATGACATCAGTCTGTTGATCATCAACCACATCATTGATAGATTCCATCATTACTTTTGTTCTGGAATTAAAGACTCTAAATCCTCTGTTGTTTGTTGAGAAACCCATAAATATTCCATCATCACTCTTAGGATCCATCTTCCTTCTTTGTTCACGATCAGTCAAGATATAACATTTACTACCAAACATATGGAAGTATTTGACTGTAGGTCTTCTCCCTTTCTAGACTTCATATAAAGTAGTAGGAGTCCCTTTCTTCAAGGTTACTCTGTTGTGAACATAGCAGGTTGTGTTCAAAGCTTCAGCCCAGAAGTGGTAGGGCAATTTCTTAGCATGAATCATAGCTCTGGATGATTCTTGGAGAATTCTATTTTTCCTTTCTACCACACCATTTTGCTGAGGAGTAATGGGAGATGAGAACTCATGACTAATTCCCTCTGATGCATAAAATCCAGCAAATTTTCTGTTCTCAAATTCTTTCCCATGATCACTTCTGATTCTGATAACCTGACTTTCTTTTTCTCTTTGAAGTCTTAGACAAAGATCTTTGAAGACTTCAAATACATCAAATTTTTCTCTTATAAAATTGACCCAGGTGTATCTGGAGAAGTCATCCACCAATACATAAGCATACTTTTTCCCACCAAGACTTTCCACCTGCATGGGTCTCATCAAGTCCATATGGAGAAGTTCCAGCACTCTGGAAGTGGTGTCATGTCTGAGCTTCTGATGTGACATCTTTGTCTGTTTTCCAATCTGACACTCCCCACAAACTTTTCCTTCATCAATCTTCAAGTTTGGAATTCCTCTGACAGCTTCAACAAATATAATCCTCTTCATTCCTTTAAGATGCAGATGGCCCAATTTTTGATGCCATATCTTCACTTCTTCTTCTTTGGCTAGAGTACACATTGATGAATAACCAGTTTCTTGAGAACTCCACATATAGCAGTTGTCCTTAGACCTGACTCCTTTCATGATCACTTCATTTTCTTTATTAGTAATCAGATATTCAGTTTTTGTGAAGTTTACAGTTAGACCTTGGTCACATAGTTGACTGATGCTTATTAGGTTTGCAGTCAGTCCCTTAACAAGTAGGACATTGTCAAGGTTAGGGACTCTAGGGAAGTTTAGCTTTCCAATCCCCTTGATTTCACCCTTTGCTCTATCACCAAAGGTTACATAGCTGGTGGCATGAGGATGAAGGTCAGTTAGCAGGTTTTTGTTTCCAGTCATGTGTCTGGAGCATCCACTATCAAAATACCAGTCTTCTTTGGTTGAAACTCTGAAGGAAGTGTGAGCTATCAGGTTAGTAACACCAGTCCTAGGAACCCATTGTTTTCTGTTGACAGGGATGTGATGTTTAGGTCTAGGTTGATGATGAGAAGGACTAGGATAGCCATACAACTTATAGCAGAATGGTTTTATGTGGCCAAATTTTCCACAGTAATGACATCTCCATCTTTAGTGTTTTCCTTTATGTTGTCTTTCCTTATGATGTTGTGACACATGATGTGACATCTTTGGTTTGCTACCAGTGTGACTACACTCGGTTTGGATTCATTGAACCCAAG
This sequence comes from Lathyrus oleraceus, assembly GCF_024323335.1. NCBI lineage: Eukaryota > Viridiplantae > Streptophyta > Magnoliopsida > Fabales > Fabaceae > Lathyrus > Lathyrus oleraceus. The sequence goes on along the minus strand of NC_066580.1, from coordinate 490,105,954 downwards.
GCCAGACTTGTCTCCTGCTATTTTTCCAGTCTCGAGAATTTTGTCTAAGGTGTCAGATCCATTGTTCATCATTCTGACATACTTTGTCATCTTATCCAGTTTGGAGTTCAAGAACACTGCTTCAGTCTTCAACTTAGAGATGGTTTCCAAGTGTTCTGCCTTCTCATTCTCCAATTGTGTTATCACTTTCTTCTGACTTTCCACTTGTTGACACACTTCTTCACTTTTGTGACACAACTTTATGTAGGTAGTGGTTAACTCATCAAAGGTTACTTCATCGTCACTTGAGTCTTCATCAGAACCCCATCTTCCAGTCAAGGCAGTCACAAGATTTGCAGATTCTCCTTCTGTTTCACTTTCATCAGACCAAGTAGCAGCAAGACTCTTATTCTGTTTCTTGAGGTAGGTCCCACATTCAGATCTAATGTGTCCATACCCATCACATTCATGGCACTGAACTCCTTTTCCTTCTTTGGACTTGTCATCAGATCTTGTTCTTCTTCCAGCATTATTGGACCTACTGATGTCAGATGAGATGTTCTTGACATTAGACTTAGACCTTACATCCATCTTTTTCAGAAGTTTGTTAAACTGTCTTCCCAGCAATGCTACATCATTTTCCAGATCTTCATCAGTATCTTGACCACTTTCTTCCTCTTTCTCTTCAGTGTTTGACATGAAGGCTATGCTCTTGACTTTCTTTTCAGATCCATCACACATTCCCAACTCAAATGTTTGGAGGGATCCAATTAGCTCATCCACTCTCATATTGCAAATGTCTTGAGACTCACAGTTGTTCACCAATCTGAAGATGTTCTTGTCAACCCCATTGAATATTCCAAGCATCTTTAGCCACCTCACAGTTGTTCACCAATCTGAAGATGTTCTTGTCAACCCCATTGAATATAGCATTCAATGCTTTAGAGTTTCCAAGGGCTAGATCATCCTCCTCCTTGGTCCATTGCTCCTCAGCCTTCTTCTCAATTGTAGCTTCTCCTTCCTTAGTAATAACTGGATGTTCCCAGCCTGTTAAAACAACCTTCCAAGCCTTATTATCCAAAGATTTCAGGAAGGCTACCATTCGAGGTTTCCAGTAGTCATAGTTGGATCCATCCAGAACAGGTGGCCTGTGAACCGATCCTCCGTCTCTATCCATAGTACCAGAAAGTACCGTCCCTAGATCTCACCCAGAACCAGAGCAGGATGCCTGCTCTGATACCAATTGAAATTCTGGTATCAGATATGAGATGTCGAAGGTAATGTCACGACACTAATATCTGAACAATATAAACAAGATAAAAGATAAAGAACAGTAATGCAAGTGACACAAGCAATTATTAACCCAGTTCAGTGCAAACTCACCTACGTCTGAGGGCTACCAAGCCAGGAAAGAAATCCACTAAACAGAATTAGTTCAAAGACTCTCAGTAAACAACTTCAAGTTACAGTCTTTTCACCTAATCTCTACCCGTGTGACTTCTATCTAAGAACTCCTAGATATGAGATCCTACTCACTCCCCCTCAATCACAACAGTGATATAAAACAAGAATTACAATGAAAAGAAGACACTCTTCAAGAACACATACTTGATCTTGCTTAAAAGCTCCAATCAAGTAAACACACACTCATGCTTCAAAGCTTAGAGTGGACAAATTACAACTCAAAAGTCAGTCCAATTCAATCATCTATGGATGAATGAATGGCTCACAATACACACGACCACACAAGACTAAAACCCTTATTCTTTCTCAATATTTGGTTCGTTATTTCTTGTGTATAAAACCAGGTTTTCCATGCCCTATTTATAGAATCATTTGGCTGGGCTTGGACATCATAAAACCCTAAAACTATTTTCCATTCATATCTTCTCATGACATCTGATTATATCTCGTTGGAAAATAAGTTAATCTGGTTGTAATTACTTATTGAATGACGCGTTCAATCATCTCTTCAATCACACATAGATTGGCATAAAAAACGTAATCACACAATACATAACATTCAGACTGAATATTCTGTATACAGATGTCATGACATCGGGTCTGACATCTCAATAAAATTCTGCATATTCACCTTTTAAACATCTTGCAGGTACATGTTATCTTATGTCAAGACAACACTTGTGACAACTTGTGAACACTCTAGGTTTTACCAAAATTGCTACCAACACATAGAACCAACAGAAGGTACTATGAGGTTGTGTATGAATTATAGACAACCGAACAAGGTTACTATCAAGAATAACTATCCTCTTCCAAGGATTGATGATTTGATGGATCAGTTGGTTGGTGCTTGTGTGTTTATCAAGATTGATTTGAGGTCTCGGTATCATCAGATCCGTGTGAGAGCTGAAGATATTTAGAAGACTGCTTTTAGAACAAGGTATGGACACTATGAGTATTCGGTGATGCCTTTCGGTGTGACGAATGCACCTGGTGTATTTATGGAGTACATGGATCGTATTTTTCATAAATATCTCGATAAGTTTGTTGTTGTGTTTATTGATGATATTTTGATCTATTCGAAGAGTGAAGAGGATCATGCTGAGTATTTGAGGATTATTTTATCTGTATTGAAAGAGAAGCAGTTGTTTGCTAAACTTTTGAAGTGTGAGTTTTGGTAGAAGGAAGTGAGTTTCCTTGGACATGTGATCTCTAGTGGTGGTATTTCGGTTGGTCATTCTAAGATTGGGGCTATATCTCAATGGGAAGCGCCGAAATCTGTGTCTGAGATTCGTAGTTTTCTTGGTTTGGCAAGTTATTATCGAAAGTTTATTGAAGGCTTTTCTAAGTTATCTTTGTCATTAACGCAGTTGACTAGGAAAGGTCAAGCTTTAATTTGGACTGCACAGTGTGAAGCTAGTTTTCAAGAGCTAAAGAGGAGATTGACTACTGCTCCTGTTTTGATTTTACCGAATCCATCAGAACCATTTGTTGTGTATTGTGATGCTTCTTTGATGGGTTTAAGAGGTGTGTTAATGAAGAATCAACAAGTTGTAGTGTAGGAGTCAAGGCAACTCAAAGTGCATGAGAGGAACTATCCGACTCATGATTTGGAATTAGTTGATGTTGTGTTTGTTTTGAAGATTTGGAGACATTATTTGTTTGGGTCGAGATTCGATGTGTTTAGTGATCACAAGAGTTTGAAGTATTTGTTCGATTAGAAAGAGTTGAATATGAGGAAAGGAGATGGTTGGAATTCTTGAAGGATTATGATTTTAGTTTGAATTACCATCCTGGCAAAGCGAATGTTGTAGCCGACGCTTTGAGTGGGAAATCTTTGCACATGTCGATGTTGATGGTGCGAGAATTAGATTTGCTTGAACAATTTCGAGATATGAGTTTGGTTTGTGAAGAGACTTCTTTTGGAGTGAAGCTTGGTATGTTGAAGCTTACTAGTGGAATTTTGGATGAGATTCGAGAAGGTCAGAAATCTGATTTGGTTTTGGTAGATCGATTGACGTTGATCAGTCAAGGTAAAGGTGGTGATTTTTGGATTGAGGAGAATGGTATCATGAGGTGTCATGATAGAGTTTGTGTTCCCGATGTTTCAGATTTGAGAAAGAGGATTCTTGATGAAGGACATCGTAGTGGTTTGAGTATTCATCCTGGTTCTACTGAGATGTATCAATAGACTACTGATAAGATTAAAATGATCAGAGAGAAGATGAAGGTTTCTTAGAGTCGTCAGAAGAGTTACCATGACAAGAGAAGGAAAACTCTTGAGTTTGAGGTAGATGATCATGTGTTTTTAAGAGTTACTCCGGTAATAGGTGTTGGTAGAGCATTGAAGTAGCATAAGTTGACGCCGCGTTTTATTGGTCCGTATCAGATTTCTGAGAAAGTAGGTGATGTGGCTCATCGGATTACGTTACCGCTGTCACTTGCTAATCTGCATGATGTGTTTCACGTATCTCAATTGAGGAGATACATTGTGGATTCTTCGCATGTTGTCCAATTAGATGATGTTGAGGTTAGAGATAATTTGACCGTGGAGACATTACCTATGCGGATAGAAGATAGAGAGGTGAAACAACTCTGCGGTAAAGAGATTGCTTTGGTGAAAGTCGTTTGGGGAGGACCGGCTAGTGGAAATGTGACGTGGGAGCTTGAGAGTCAGATAAGGGATTCATATCCCGAGTTTTTTGCTTGAGGTAATTTTCGAGGACGAAAATATTTCATGTGGGGGAGAGTTGTAACATCCCGATTTAATTTCCGTATTTATTTATTAGGTGTTTATTTTCATTAATCGTTATTTGGTGTGATAATTAATTAAATATGTGTTCTGGTGATTATTTGAATTATTTGAATATATGTGTTATTTGAATAATTGAAATTTACAGGTAGAAATAGCAATTGTCTAGTAATGGACCTAATTCATTAGAATGGATGGATAAGTGGATTAAGCCCATTATGAGTTAAAAAGATAGTAAGGCTTTTAGAGATTAGAGTTAGTTTTGTAAAACAAGAGAAGAAGAGAGCATAGAAGAGAAGAGAAGAGAAAGAGGAGAAGAGGAAACTAGAAGAAGAAGGACCTAAAGATTTCATCTATACTAAGGTAAGGGTGGGATTTCAAGTGGTTATGGGTAAACATAATGTATGTAATGTATGTGGGTTAGATATCATGAACTTAGGATTTGAGGATTTTGATTTTTGAGAAACCCTAACATGTGTTTATGTTTTAATCCATGAAATTGATGTTTATGTTATGTTATGATATTTCTATATTGAATTCCATGAATGAGTATGTGTACAGAACATGATTTGGTGTATAATTGCATGTTTGAGTTTCACTTGAAAATGGTTGATTTGGGATTTTGGTGAAAATTAGTGGAGCTTAGAATCTTGTTTCTATGATCCTAATAGTTGCTATATGATATATATATATATATATATATATATATATATATATATATATATATATATATATATATATATAGGTTGTATAACTATTTATTTCATGAAAAATGATGGATTAATGTGGTTTTATGATGAAAATTCGTGTTGGACAGTAGTATTTTCGCAACACCAGTTTTTCTGGTTTTTGACAGCATTTTCGCAACAATAAATTTTTTGGTTTTGACAGCATCTTAAAAAACTTGTAAATTCAATAACTTTTGAACCGTAACTCCGTTTAAGTTGACGTTTGGACCATTACAAAGCTAAGAATATTATATATAACATGATATTCATTTTGATAACAGTAGATTAATATTTTATCAAAAGAATCCTAATATAGATGTAGGTTGTATGTGTGGTGAATGTGAATGACATGTTTTCTATTGTTTGAAATGTATTGGATGGTTTTAGATGGATTTTATGAAGAAACATAATACTTGAAATTATGTATATAATGATGTGAATTTGTGAATTTGATGAATAACATGAATTGACTTGTTTGCTTTATGTTAATGTGTTGTGATGAGATGATGAATGTTATTTGATGTATTGTTTGGGATTGAAGTCATGTTAGGTGTATGTTGTGCAAATGTTGGATGTTGTATGCTTATGTATGATTAAGGGGTTGTGATCGTCTTAATTGCACGAGTCTTGTTGTTGTTGCACACTTACACTAGCATAAGTCTATGAAAGAGGCAATGTTGGATAATCTCACGTAGATTATTTGCTTGTCCCAAACCTAACGCCGAATGGAGTTTGAAAGCTTAAGGCCGAATCGAGCTTTAGAGGTTGTTATCTAGTCTATTTGAGAGACGCTCGGTAAGCCGGAAATGATAATGAATGGGATCAACATGCATATCGCATTGAGTCACACATTGAGTCACACGTGTCGGTGTGAATTGTTGTTTGTGTGATTATGTGATATGATTGTGTGGATATGATTTTGGTAGATATGCATGTACGTGGATTTTAGGTGATCCATTTGATATGAATTATTGATGTGTTGTTGATGTGATATGTGTGCATATTTGTGATATATGTGATGAAATGGTGACTTGTATACATTATGGAATCATGTGAAAGTTGTATACATATTTGATGATGATTTGTAAATGGTGATGGATGATAATATGTACATGAAATCGATATGTTGTGAAATATGACTTTTGTACATCATTTAGTATTTATAAATGAATACCTGTGGATTGTTGAGCCATGTCGTATGATGGTAAACATGTGATTCTTTAATAAGATGATATGATGCATGTTTGTATGAAGCGTGATGAATTCTAATAATATATGTATGTTTGTTATACATTTCATATTATTATGTTTTTCTATAAAGATTTGAATTCTCACCCTTCTGTTGGAATGATGTTCTATCGCGACATCGCTCAGATACCGGAGATAATGGTGCTTCGCACAAGGATTAGATTCGGAGACTAGTTCTTGTTGTGTTTTGACTAGGTAGTCTATAGTGCTCTGGTCATGTGACACTTGAGTTTATGGGATTATTTGTATTTGTTTTGATGTTGAGAGATATTGTTGTGCTCTCTTTTATCTTGTTATTTGGATATGTTGGTTTTGATGTTGAGTGGTCTTAGAGCCCAAAATGATATTTTGTGGTAGATGATTTATGGGAATCATCTCTATTTACCATTTATGAAGAGATGTCATTTCGTTCTGTGAGTTTGCATGTTTGTTATTTGGTTTTGGTTTATAATTTGTGTTATTTGTATGTGACCATGTCACACGTTGTTTCTGGCATAACTAAATGTGATGCCCTCGTGTATACATGCTTTAATTTACTCTGATTATGCAATTGTATGCTATATTTGAGTAGTAGTTTGGAGGGTGTTACATCAGACACCCTAATAAAAAAACCTATTTTTTTCTCCTTTGTATCTTTTTGTAAATAACTCGCAATAATTAGAAAAAATCAAATATCTAACGCTAATACTCATATTCGCAAAGATGAGTAAACGGTTCTTGTTGAGTACAACAAATGTCTAGGATGCTAATATCTTCCCCACACATGATCGACTCCCGAACTCGAATTTGATTGCGATGACCATTTTTTGTTCTTTTAGGATTTCATCGACGTTTTTCCTTTTAAAAATAAACTTAAATGACGACTATACTGTATTTAGAGCGTTCGTACACTCGACTATTTTTCACACCGCGACAATAATTATAAAATAACACAAGAGAAGTGTACAAGTGAATATTTATAAATATTTTTTAACATCAATTTTTTTCTTTAATTCCAATATCATAAATACTAGAATTTGAATAATCAAAAATCACTAATGTATTGTGATTAATAAGAACTTCAAAATATTCGTTGTGGAAAAGAAAGTGAATTTCACTGGTTTGGTTGTGTTAATAATACAAACACATAATATTCAATTTTAATGAAATTGTTTATTAGTAATATTAGTTAAATCACTTTAGATTATAAATCGAACACTCAACTCTCAAAAGATTAGTAATTTGATAATCTACGTATCATAATGTAAATAACTTATATATATATATATATATATATATATATATATATATATATATATATATATATATATATATATATATATATATATATATATATATATTGTGGGTAATTTAAACCGTGCATAATTATTTTTTGTTTAAATATACGTACTTTAGTTGAAGTTTTTGTTTTCCGATTCTAAAAAATTGATAGAAAATAATGGTCGGCCATAAAATAAATATTTAAATTTGAAATTAATTGAAAATAAAAAGAGAAAAAAATAAATAGATTCAAATTTCAAGATATAATGGTAAAAGAATTGATTATCACCAAAATTGAGCTTTAGAATCCACAAAAGCGTATGAGGCAGTCCCTGCTGAATACAAACCCAAATTCCCAATTTAAATAGGCAAAGAAACCATCCTCAATTGAAGATCCCCAAAGAAAACTGCAATATTTTAAACGTCATTTGTAACTCTTTATGAAATCAAATATTTGTTTTCTCCATATGATTACTTTGACATGTTCTAAGGATAAAAACGAGTTTGATAATACCCATGCAAGAACGAATTAGAATAAGCTTACTCTGATGATCCCTTAGTTGTGGTAGAAGATGCAAGAGCTCAACAGTCCCGCCGCTCTCTTTATGGACAATCCCTCGATAAAGTCTTCATCTCGACTAACAACCCCTCCAAGTAGGGGTGTTTGCGGTGCGGTTTGGGTGGTTTTGACGATAAAAATCATTCGAACCGCAAGAGAAAAAAGCATGCGGTTTGATTTGTTTCGATTGACTTTTAAAAATAAAACCAAATCAAACCAAACCAATGCGGTTTGGATTAGTTCGATTTTTTACAATATTTTTATTTAGCCATACATACACCTATAGAGAACAACATAACTCTGTGTTTAGTCATTCATGTTGGTGCAAAGGTAGAATATATGATGAATGGAAATATTCTTATTCAGAGAATGATGGCTACAAAAAGGATTGAAAGTTACAATGATTGACACCCTATTTATAAGCCTCTAACAAACTTAAATATGAATCAAATCTAATATTTAAATCTAATATCTAACAAACTTAAATATGAATCAAATCTAATATTTAAATCTAATATCTAACAAACTTAAATATGAATTAAATCTAATAATTAAATCTAATACCATCCCTTAATTCATATTCCATCAAAACTTGTAACACCAATTCCATCCCTTAATCTGAGAAATTGATCAGTCTTGATAGCTTTCGTCAGAACATCTGCCAACTGCTTCTGAGTGCTGCAGTGTACAACTTCTAACACTCCCCTCTGAACTTGATGTCTCAGAAAATGATACTTGGTCTCAATGTGCTTGCTTCTCCCATGCAACACTGGGTTTCTGGCAAGATTGATTGCAGACTTGTTGTCAATCATCAGCTTCAGAGGTTTGTTTACTTTAATCTTCAGATCCTGCAATAGATTCAGAATCCACACAGCTTGGCATGCAGTAACAGCACCTGCAATATATTCAGCTTCACAAGTTGACAACGCCACAACAGGTTGCTTCTTGGAACACCAAGAAATGGGACCTCCCAGAAATTTGAATAAGTACCCAGACGTACTTCTTCTGTCAACTCTGTCTCCACACCAATCAGAATCTGAATAACTCTGAAGTTCTGACTCATCCTTTCTTCCAGAAGGAAATAATACTCCATACTTCAGAGTTCCCTTGATATACCTCAGAATCCTGACTGCAGCTTGGTAATGGGACCACTTAGGTTTACTCATGAACCTACTAACCATCCCAACTGAATAGCAAATATCAGGTCTGGTATTGCACAAATACCTCAGAGAACCAACCAACTGTTTGAAGGTTGTAGCGTCCACATCCTTTCCATCAGAGTCAGAATCCAGTTTCTGATTTGTATCAGAAGGTGTGACAGCAATCTTACAATTCTCCAGTTCAAATCTCTTCAGAAGTTCTAATTCATACTTGAGCTGATGCAAAATAATACCTTTCTCAGAGTATCTGAATTCCATCCCTAGAAAGTATGTCATTTTGCCTAGATCAGTCATTTCGAATTCATTCATCAGAACTTTCTTGAACTTGGCTATCTCCTGTTCAGAACTTCCAGTCAGCAGTATATCATCAACATATAAACATACCAGAGTCATATTTCCTTCAGAAGTATGCTGAACATAGACACCGTACTCCATCTCACATTTCTGAAAGCCTTGCTTCTTGAAAAATGAATCAATCTTCTTATTCCAAGCTCTGGGCGCTTGTTTCAATCCATATAGAGCTTTGTATAATCTGTACACCATCCCTTCCTGATTCTTTTTCACAAATCCAGGAGGTTGTGACACGTAAACTTCTTCTTCTAATGGACCGTTCAGAAATGCAGATTTTACATCTAAATGCATCAGAGGCCAATTCCTGTTAGTAGCTATTGCAATCACCATTCTGATTGTTTCATGTCTTGCTACAGGTGCAAACACTTCAGAGTAATCTAGCCCAGGTTTCTGTAGAAATCCTCTGGCTACCAACCTTGCTTTATGTTTGCCAATTGAACCATCTGGCTTTAACTTCTGCTTGAAAACCCATCTGACGCTGATGACTTTCTTGTCTTTTGGAAGTTCTGTCAGCTTCCAAGTCTTGTTCCTCTCTATAGCATCAAGTTCTTCTTTCATGGCCTTCAGCCAGAGCTTCTGCTTAAGAGCCTCTTCTGTACTTATGAGTTTAGAGTCTACTAACATGGCACACTGAATAACTTCTCCTTCAGAGTCTACTTCAGTGTCTTGCAGCATGTCAAATTCTGCATATCTTCTGGGGATGTTTCTGACTCTTTGTGGTCTCTGAACTTGTTCAGAGTCTTCAACTTCAGAGTTTCTACCTTCAGATGGTTGACTTCCTCCAGAACTTTGACCATCTGAAGGTTCTGGCATATTTCCAAAGTCTGAATTGCCACCAGAATCTGGATTACCATCAGAGTCTGGGTCATCAGAGTCAGGATCATCAGAGTCTGAAACATCAGAGTCTGCAACATCAGAGTCTGCAACATCAGAGTCTGGAACATCAGATTCTGGATCACTATCAGAGTCAGAATCAACGTCAGAATTTACTCCAACCTCAGAAATTCTGAACTCTGACCTTTCTTCAGAAGTTCTAACATCAGAATCAGATTGAGACTTATCCCAATTCCAAACTTCTGATTCCTTCACAATCACATCTCTGCTGAATTCAATTTTATTGGTTTCTGGACAATAGAGCTTGTATGCACCTGTACTGTGGTACCCTATCAGAATCATCACTTTGCTTCTATCATCCAGCTTCTGTCTTCTGGCTTCTGGAACATGTTTATAGCAAACAGAACCAAACACCTTCAGATGACTAACACTTTGCTTATCTCCAGTCCACTTCTGTATTGGAACTATTTCCTTCAACTTCTTCGTAGGACATCGGTTGAGTACATACGTTGCGGTGGCAACAGCTTCTCCCCAGAGCTTCTGAGGAAGCTTCTTCTCCTTTAGCATGCTTCTCACCATATCAAGCAAAGTTCGGTTTCTTCTTTCAGCAAGACCATTGTTTTGAGGGGTATAAGGAGCAGTAACCTCATGCTCAATTCCATTCTCCTCACAGAACTTCTGGAACTCTTTGGAGTTATACTCACCTCCACCGTCAGTTCTAAGAATCTTCAGCTTTTGACCACTCTGATTCTCAGCCTTCATTCTGAACTTCTTGAATTCATCAAACACCTCGTGTTTGAACTTAATAAGGGATACCCATGTCATTCTTGTGAATTCATCAACAAATAACACAAAGTATTTATTCCCTCCCATCGATGCTACTGGAAATGGACCACACACATCAGAATGTACAACTCCCAAGGCATGTTTTGCTCTTGGAGCAGTTTCTGACGCAAATGGCAATCGTGGTTGTTTTCCTTCCATACAAACTTTGCATGACTTTTCAGGCTTCTTAATTGCAGGAATTCCATGTACCAACTTCTTTGAATTCAGATGTTTTAAGCTTCTGAAATTCAAATGACCAAATCTTCTGTGCCACAGCTCACTCTCCTTCTCAGCACTTGTTGCACTAAGACATTCTGAGTCTGCAGTTCTGACATTCACCTTGAATGTTCTATTCCTTCCCTGTTCTGACTCCATAATCAACTTCTGATTACAGTCGTACAGCTTCAGAAGATTGTCCTTCATGGTAACTGAGAAACCTTTCTCAATTAATTGTCCCACACTCATCAGATTGCTTCTGATGCCAGGTACATACCACACGTTCTGAATCAATGCTGTTTTCCCATTGTTCAGAGTCACTCTGACATTTCCCATACCTTCTGCATTAAGATATTTGTCATCAGCACATCTGATCTTTGTCCTCTTTTCAGAGTCAAAGTCAACCAGCCATTTCTTGTTTCCAGTAAGATGATTTGAACAACCAGTGTCCATATACCACCAGTCTATCAGATCCATATCATCAGATTCAGAGGCCATCAATAGCACAGATTCGTCATCAGAACTTCTGGCTATATTTGCTTCTTCTGATTTTCTCTCCTTGTTTGACCAACAGTCTCTAGCAAAGTGACCAAACTTCTTACAGCAGTAACATTGGATTTTCTTCTTGTCATACTTCTCTTTTCCCTTCTGAGCATTTTTTTGTCTATCAGAGGTTGAGCTTTCTGACTTCTGACCACCATCAGATCTTCTCCTGGCTTCTGACTACTTCTGATACCTCCTATCAGAAGTTGCTTTCAGAGCCTGCTGCTCTACTTCCCTTTCAGAAGTTCTCTCAGTCAAACGCAACTCTTGCGCTTCTAGACTGCTCTGCAGCTCTTCAATTCTCATGGTGCTCAGATCTTTGGAATGTTCTATTGCTACCACAATGTAATCAAATTGAGAGGTAAGGGATCTCAATACCTTCTCCATGATTGTTTCTTCAGAAAGAGTTTCTCCACACGCTTTCATCTCATTAGTGATCAGAATCACTCTGGAGATGTATTCAGAAACTTTCTCATTATTCTTCATGTTGAGATTCTCATATTGCTTTCTCAAGGACTGAAGCTTCACCTTCTTCACTGATGCGTCACCACCATAACATCTAACCAGTGTGTCCCACGCAGCCTTTGCTGTCGTTGAATCTGCAATCTTCTCAAACACATTTACATCAACACATTGATGAATGAAGAACAATGTTTTCTGATCCTTCTTCCTTACTTCCTTCTGCGTGTTTTTCTGTTCATCCGTCGCATCTGCTGCTACCGGAACATAACCATCAGTGACAAGATCTAGAACATCTTGAGCACCGAACAGTACACGCATTTGGATCATCCAACGATTCCAGTTTTTACCGTCAAATACTGGAAGTTTGGTGTTCATGTTGCCGTTTCCGTTCATCTTTCTACCTTGCACAATACACTCAGATTTCTCACACAGTGTTTCCCAACCCACAGAATTAAAATTCTGATCAGATTTTGTTCAAGATTCAACACGAATCTAAGAATCAAAATCAAACACACAAGACCTCACGTTCACTCGTGTTTCCCGTGTTTCCCAATGAATCTGAACCGGAGCTCTAGATACCAATTGTTGGTGCAAAGGTAGAATATATGATGAATGGAAATATTCTTATTCAGAGAATGATGGCTACAAAAAGGATTGAAAGTTACAATGATTGACACCCTATTTATAAGCCTCTAACAAACTTAAATATGAATCAAATCTAATATTTAAATCTAATATCTAACAAACTTAAATATGAATCAAATCTAATATTTAAATCTAATATCTAACAAACTTAAATATGAATTAAATCTAATAATTAAATCTAATAATTCATACATTACTAAATAACATCAAAACTCATCCTATTTAGACAAAAACTTCTCATTCAATATACAAAAAATTAGATTAGAAAAAAGTAAAATAAAAAACATATATAAAATAATATCAAAGACATTATAATAAAACATAAAAAAAACATATGAGATAAAAGATTAGAGAAGATGAAAAAAAGAACATAAGAGATGCGAGATTGAGAAGAAATGTGCGATAAAAATGTAATTGGAAGAGAAAACAATAATATAAAAGATGAAAAAGAAAGAACATAAGAGAGGATATATTATAGTAGGAAATGTGAAATATACATGGAAAAGAAGACGGGAAGAATGCACGATACGACTAGGAGAAATTTAAGAAGGTTGAAATTGAAATCCTAAGTGTGAGTAAGAGAAAATCATTTGTAATTGTAAGGTTAAGACATACTAGGTTTGAGTTTTGGATTGAATGTGAGATAAGCGAAGTTTGGGTTGTAACATAATGCGGTTTGATTTGATTTAGTTCGGTTTGCAAAATACAAACCGCAAACCAAACCAAACCGTGCGGTTTTGTTAAAAAATGGTCCAAATGCATCCGAACCAAATGCGGTTTTTTACGGTTTCGATTTGGTTTGGTTTGCGGTTTTCTATTGGGTTGGTTTGGTTTTGAAAACTCCTACCTCCAAGCAACTTCATCCCCAACATTAGCCCCCTAATGTATGAAGGAAACAACTCTCCATGCAGTTTACTATTATCACACGAAGGCAAAAAAATCTCAATTTTAAGAATATTCAATTCAATACCTAATCTTGGATCGGTCTCCCGAATGACGTCAAGAGCTTTAACCACCTTTTCTTATTCCCCTATGATGGTCCTATCATCAAGTTACGAGACATGAAGAAGAAATTTATAATTGTCACTGATCTGATGAATAAATGGGTGTAACACAAGGGCAAAAAGGAGTGGCCCTAACGGATCACCCTGTTGCACTCTAGTGGTTGATATAATATGTCCATCTCCAAGGTAACCTTGATTTCTGACCATAGAGAAACTCAACCCACAAGGAAATAGATGAGCATCTCACCCTCACCTTTCGCAGAATGACTGGTCGATCTACCAGGTTAAAAGCATTCGTGAAATCTACCGTAAACGTAATTAAAAGAGCCATCTCCATGTCGCTTGTTCAACACCTTATTGACATCGTGCAAAATCGCCTCAACACCATCCGATACCCCAACCCGAAATTAAAAGTCATTAAAATATCGTGCTAAATATTGCTACCTTGGATATCAACCATCTCTATATAAAACCCACGACAAATCCCACCATCAAGATTCAATAAGAGCGTTTAACGCTGAAGCATCAATTACACCTCTTGTTAATATATTAATTAAATCATATCTACAACATAGTGGTTAGCATCTATTAAAGTTTTTGAAGATGGTTGTTAAAATAAAAATTGTACAAATAATTTGAACTAAAAAAAAGTTAGATATAATATGAGAACGAATTCCACCTTTGTTACAGATAGGAAGTGTATATTAATTATTTATCTAATATTGTCATGCAGGCATTTTCCACCAAACTTCTACATGTTGGAAGACACACCCACCCACGTTCCGCCAGCCATGAGTAAAAGTACTTGTTTTGGTTGTTTAGAGTATAAAATGGAAATTGTGTTAGTCAAACACGTGATGTTCAGCTACCCTTCAAATTTTAATCCACCATCTTCCCTTCCAAAATCTTCCTTTCATTCTTATAAAACCCTCTCTTCCCTAACATATTTATCATATACTCTTTAATTACAAACTACTAAACATATCAAGATGGTTAGTGTGTCTGAAATTCGCAAGGCTCAAAGAGCAGAAGGTCCTGCAACTATCTTGGCCATTGGCACTGCTAATCCATCAAACCGTGTTGAACAAAGTACTTATCCTGATTTCTACTTTAGAATCACTAACAGTGAGCACAAAACCGTACTCAAGGAGAAATTCCAACGCATGTGTAAGTATTACTTTTTTGATAAATCTGTTATTATGTTGTTTCTAAAAAATGGTTGTACTGATATGTCATTTCTTTATAACTATTTCAGGTGATAAATCTATGATTAAGAGGAGATATATGTACTTGACAGAAGAGATTTTGAAAGAGAATCCTAGTCTTTGTGAATACATGGCACCTTCCTTGGATGCTAGGCAAGACATGGTGGTCGTCGAGGTACCTAGACTAGGGAAGGAGGCTGCGGTCAAGGCTATAAAAGAATGGGGGCAACCAAAATCAAAGATTACTCATTTGATCTTTTGCACCACAAGTGGTGTAGACATGCCCGGAGCCGATTACCAACTCACCAAACTCTTAGGTCTTCGTCCATATGTGAAGAGGTACATGATGTACCAACAAGGGTGTTTTGCCGGTGGGACGGTGCTTCGTTTGGCTAAGGACTTGGCTGAGAACAACAAAGGCGCTCGTGTGTTGGTTGTTTGTTCTGAAGTCACCGCGGTTACATTCCGTGGCCCTAGTGACACTCACTTGGACAGTCTTGTTGGACAAGCATTATTCGGAGATGGAGCAGCTGCACTTATTGTTGGTTCTGACCCTCTACCTGAAATTGAAAAACCTATTTTTGAGATGGTTTGGACCGCACAAACAATTGCTCCAGACAGTGAAGGTGCCATTGATGGTCATCTTCGCGAAGCTGGACTAACATTTCATCTTCTTAAAGATGTTCCCGGGATTGTTTCGAAGAACATTAATAAAGCACTGGTTGAAGCATTCCAACCATTAAACATTGATGATTATAACTCAATCTTTTGGATTGCTCATCCCGGTGGACCTGCAATTCTAGACCAAGTTGAGGAAAAGTTAGGCTTAAAACCTGAAAAGATGAAAGCCACAAGGGAAGTACTTAGCGAATATGGAAACATGTCAAGTGCATGTGTATTGTTCATCTTAGACGAGATGAGAAAGAAATCGGCTCAACAAGGACTTAAGACCACCGGAGAAGGTCTTGAATGGGGTGTATTGTTTGGTTTTGGGCCCGGACTTACCATCGAAACTGTTGTTTTACACAGTGTGGCTATATGAAAAGCTTAAGTATTTTATTTTCATGTCTGTTGTCAAATTTGCTTGAATTTATTGCAAAAAAGAAAAACTCATCAAGAGTTGGTCATGCATGTAATGTTATTATATTTAAATAATATAAATGTGATGATCTTTTTATTCTATCAATAGTTGTTTATTTTATGTGTGTCTAATTTGAAAAAAAATATACCATCTGCGATTTGTAGTTAAGATGAAACTTCTTGTTAACCTATAAAAAAACAAACAAATTTCTGTTAAGTGATAATCAGATGGATATTCCCTAAGACAATTGTCAACTATATACAATGAAGAATTAAACTAGTTATTCATATTTGTTCAGAATTTTAATCAAGTTCTATTTTGATTTTTGTGTGCAGAAAAGAAAGTGCATGTTAAAACAGTAGCTTACATGGTCACTTTCTTCTTCTTTCGGAACACTAGGCGTGGTTATATTTCTTTTACATTGTTGTATCGAAATTTACTGCGTGTATGATTCTGTCTAAATTACTTGTCACTCATACAAGCTGACATTAGAGGAATCTTATAGTCATAATATTTTAGTAATTGAAAAAGCATCTGATCTTTTTTTTTTCTAAAAAAAATGAAAATTGTGAAGGTTATATCTTCCACAATTTGCTAATATTTATTTGGAAAATAGTAAATTGTGGCGGTTTAAAAAGTCCTTACTATTTAAGTATATTACGAAACCACCGTTTTATATACGTAGCGGCAGCAAAATTATGACGGTATTATAAAAAACGAAATTCTTAGAAATTGTGGCGGTTTAAAATTGCCATAATAGAACTTCTTAAGCTGCCATAACCCTCCCTTTTTTATAGTAAATATGTTGTTTCTTAGTTTTTCAAGAAATGGGTGAGTGCACCCAAAAGCAAAAATCAATTTGAGAGAAATATGGCTAATTAGAATCACACCATCCATGCAACTGAAAGTCAGATGTCTTGCTAAGAAGTATAATCCTACGGGGCTTCCTTAAGATATTTGACAATGTGAAGTGATGCATTTCGATTATTCACATGAGGTTGTTTCATGTATTATGAAAGACTTATGAATACTTACTTATTTTATTGTTAGAAAATTATTTAATAATTGAAATATTTTTTAAGAGAAATACTTTCTCAAATGTGTGTAATTTAAATAGACAATTAATAATAATAATAGAAAAATTAAGTAACAAGAACAATTGATTTTTAATGTTGAAATTTTTTTTCAAAGTGAGAGAATAAAAATCACGAGATTTAATCCAATAAAATCTTCCACTATATAAATAATGTGTATATAAAAATTCTTCATAGTAACACGAGGGAATAACAATCTTCATCGATAAACAACAAAGGTGAGAAACACAGTCTAAACAACTCCTCCACAAAATGTGGATATATCAAAGCCACTCTAAGACAAACTAAAACTACTCAATAAGAATATAAATAAAATTAAATAAGTGATAAGAACAACATACTGAATTTGTGGCTCAAACTCATAAAGTTTGCTAAACTCATTCACCACTTATGCATTTTCTTCTTCTCTATTGCAGTTCTCTAAAACTTATTTAGTTGCTTATCTGTTGTGTTGTTTTAGGATAAAAAAAAACCCTTTTTAAATACATGTCAAATGAGTTTGAGCAAAATAGACAATAAAAATAAAAATAAAAAATTTATTATTTTTTCTCTTTTTTCTTTCTAAATAAATGATGGGACCCACTTTAAAAGTGAACTCACCCTACAAATCCCCCTCTCACGACTTAAGTGGAAAGAAGTTGTTCCATCATGCACGTCTTATTTCTACGGTTAATCATCTTTGTTACAGGCAAAGTCTTTGTCATCATATATGAATCATTCTCGTTAGTATGGATCTTCTCAAGTGAAAACATCATTGCCTCTAATGCATCTTATATCCAATAATACTGCACTTCAATGTGCTTTAATTTGGAATGAAACTTTGGGGTTCTTACTAAGATGAATTGTGATCTACCTGTCATAGAACAACACAAACTTCTCTTGCTCAACACTCAATTCTTGTAGGAATTTTTTCATCCAGAATTTTTTTTAAACGCTTCAATTGCTGCAATATACTCAGCCCCGGTAGTAGATAAAGCAACACACTTTTGTAACATTGATTGCCAAGACATTGCTCCCCCTAAAAAAGTCATCATGTATCCAATAGTAGATTTTCTAGAATCAATATCACCAAACATATTTGCATCTGTGTAGCCATCTAACACACAATCATAGCTCCCAAAGCATAGGCACACTCTGAAAGTACTTCTAAGATATCTGAGAATCTACTTCACTGCTAGTCATCTAATATTTACCAGGTGATAGGAAAAATAGCAAGTGTACTATTTTTACCGATGTAGTAATAAGGGGTTTTATTCCCAAGTATCGATCTCAGGGATTGCGTAGGAAATACTTATTTTACTTTTGATTCTATTTGAACAAAAAGATAATGGTTTGGTTGGTTTTGGGAATTTATAACAATAAACTCAAAAAGATAGTAAAAATAATTGATTAAGATGAAACATGCTAGGGTGAGTGGTTGATTTAACTAGTTATGAATTCAGTCAAGATTTCCTTAATACACATGAAACATTCAATCACCTAACCTCAGAATGTTCTTCCTTAAGTCCTTAAGGAAGAAACTATTAAACTACCAATTCTTACTCAAATGTCCATTCAATTAATCATTGGTTTTAATCATAAACAATATCAAGGTTTATGGCGATTTACAAAAGTTCCTAGTCCTAGGTGATGCAATTATAAACCCAATTGTGTGAAAACCCTAACAATCACAATCCTGTTATTGATAGTCATAGATCTATTTGTATTTGTCCGATACAAAAGCATAAGCACATCACACAATTGAATTGAAATTCGTAACATCGTAATAAGGAAATCAATAGTTAGAATTCATAACATCAGATCAAATCAGGACCACCCCCTAGCATTGGGGGTTTAGCCTCTCATAGTATTCAAAGAAATCATAGTATAGAAATTAAACATTACAAAGAATTAGGAGATTTTGATCTTCATTGGGTGATGCCCTTGAATCTCGCTGTCTTCGAATCCTTCGTAGTAGCTATCTTCTCTCGTGCAATGTTTCTTTTCGTACGTCAAAAATTCCCTTCTCCTTTCTCTCCCAAGCCTTCTAATAGTTTCAGATGGATTTTTCCAAAGCAAAAAGTTCAAACTACCCTTAATGAGCAGAATAGATTCACATGGAAAAAGTTGAAGTTTCTAAGTCGCGCCCATCAACACGGGTTGTGTGTGTACACACGGGTGCCCGTGTGTGCTTTCCAACATGATTATTTTCATATTAAGTTACAGGGGCATCAACACGGGCTGTGTTCCTACACACGGGTGCCCGTGTTAACTCTCTGTTTTTTTCCCTCTCCAAGCTTGCTTTGCCTAACCAACAACACGGGCAGTGTTGTGGCACACGGGTGCCCGTGTTGAACTGCTGTATTTTCATATTTTTGCCTTTCTGAGTATCCCCAACTCCACTATTAGTGCTTTTAAACCTGTGCAACGGCCTGTAACAATAACACTACCAAAACGAAGCGTAAAAGAGACCTTTTTGACATAAACATGTAATAAAATGAAATGCGATACCAAACTAACAAAACATGATAAATGACTCTGAAACAACTATAAACAAACACAAATCTTACCAAAGTGATGAAAATACATCAGATTAATGGTGGGAATTCAATGGAAATGGTGACCGATCACAACCCCAAACTTGTCTCATTGCTTGTCCTCAAGTGATGTATTAAGTCCAAACAAAGGTCACCCACGAATTCATTTCCCACAATGCAACCTTGTCCTTCATAATTTGTGTTCTTCCTTTCCAATCAAGTTTCCGGTATCTCCGACTCAGACAATTCGCCACATTTCCACATCAGAAGCCTCGTTACCTGCAAGCTTTTTCACACACTCACAACATCTCTCATGGTTAGGGTGTGTACACTCTCAGCACAGTATGCAATACCAAACTCTTAAATTTGAATATATTCTAAATTCACGACAACAGCAGATTTCACACACTTTACAAGGTCTTTTAGGTTGTAACGGGGCTTGGGTACGGTGGGATAAACACAAAAATGGATAACAAAAGGTTTAGAACTCGGCATTCATGTTGTGTGATTTTTCTTTCTCTTTTTTTTTTCTTTCGTGCATCACTTAAACTCTGGGTGTTAATTTCACTCTTTTGACTCTTTTTCCACTCAATTCTTTGCGAGCATTTTATAGGTGTTAGAGTCTTAAGTCTCGGCAAGTGCATTTTTCTCTTTTTTTTCTTTTTTTTTTCTTTTTGGACATACACAAATCTCTTATTTTTGTATGATCTCTTATTATGCACTTGCCCTATCTTTCAAGATTACCACCCCAAACTTAGCTTTATGCACATCTTGTAACTCACAACAATCATGCCGAGTGATAGAAGAAATGAATGATTAGTGGTTACATTGGGTTTATTATGAATAAAATGGCTAAGGCTCAACGGGGTTCACGAAGGGAAAACATACAGATAGGGATGGCTAGAAAGGCCCTGGCTAAACAAACAACTTGCCTCAGTGTGTGTTGTCATGCTGTGAAGTGTCAAAAGGACACACGCAAAATCAGAGTGGTAGAGTCATACCTGGCTGAACTCTCATGCTGATGTGTGTTTGGCTTTTGTATTCTCACCATGTTGGTTAGCCTTACAAGCTCTGAAGCCTCCTCGTGTCATGTGGTTTCTTTTCTGATTCGGTTCTACCATACCGCTCTCTTGGTCCAGTGTCACCAAATTGTGTCCGACTTTTACTTTTCATGGTTGCATCAACTTCTGGGGTACCTTAACAGAACAAGTATGAGGAGTGTCTTTCATCCACTACAATCGATTCTGGATTCATCCAACAATTTCTCATCACTCTGTACACACAGGTAAAAAAACAAAATACTACGACAACAGAAGCAAAAACGAAAGCCAAAAACGATGAAGGAAAACATGAACAAAATGAAAACGAAATAAAACATGAAAGGAAAAAAACCCCCCACACCTGAACTAAACATTGACCTCAATGTTTAAATCCAGATACAAAGGGGACTCACAGCGACTACTATTATTTTATTGCACTTGTGTGGTTTCCTTCCATTTTGAGGCGTTTGTGACTTTGCCCTTCTCATTCTCCTCCTCCCCTACAACAAAATTTTAGCACACACAAAGAAAAAGAAAAATGACATAAATTAGAAATCAAACGTGTGGGTTGCCTCCCACGAAGCGCTTCGTTTAACGTCGCATGGCTCAACGGTTCATTTCCCTTATCATGGGGGGTATTTCAGGTTCAAAACCTTGTTGAACCTCTTGTCTATAACTCGGATGTTGTCTCTTTTATCAGTGTGGACTCCTTTGTGCCACGATTCCTTTTTAACCTTACTTTCGGTGTTAGGAATCTTTCCGTTTAGGGTGGCTACTGGCAGTGGTGAGACTTTGATAGTATTCAATGTCCTGATTAAGCCTACTTGATACTGAGATTCTGTATCTTCCTCCATTTCCTGGTCTTCAATAGCATTCAATGTTATTTCCTTGTTGGGAACTTTCAAGGTTAACGTGCACTCATCCATGTCGAGCTTGCATCGACTCGTCTTCATGAAAGGTCGACCCAGAATGATGGGTGCCTCATTGTCTTCAGGTATGTCTAGGATTACAAAATCGACTGGGAAAGTCAAGTCCGATATCGTTACCAACACATCTTCAGCCATACCATAAGCATCTTTTCTTGAGTGATCCGCAAACTTCAGGTTGGTCTTTATATCACTGATATTTTTAATACCCAGCCTGTGATAGATCGATAATGGCATCAGATTCACACTAGCTCCCGAATCTATTAGTACCTTTTTGAAGGTTCTTTCTTTGATTGTGCATGGTACTGTGACGGTTCCTGGATCCTTTTGTTTGTTAAGAATGTTCTGCTCCAGGGAGTTTGCATTATATTGTTCCTTACCGGATACCTGTTCTTCAGTAGTTGGTTTCTTTTCAGCCATTACCTCTTCCACGAATTTCTTGTACATGGGCATCCTTTCAAGTGCTTCAAACAAAGCCATATGACCCTCAATCCTTTTAAACATTGTCATGAATTTCTCCAAGTCTGACTCACTAGGTTCCTTCTTTGTCATTCTCTGAGGATAGGGCAACTTAATCACCGGTTTAGTTCCTTTGGTAGTTTCTTCTTTAGTCGGTTCGCTCGGTGATGTAATTTTTTTCTTTTTAGCCGCCTTTTTCTCTGTCGTCGTGACGGTATTAACATTCTCCTGACCTCTCGGATTTTGAACTGTTTCACTTGGTAGGGAACCTGGTGTTCGAGAACTTGCCAGTTGCTGGGCTATCTGCCCCAGCTGAACTTCGAGATTCTTTAGGGATGCGGTGGTGTGTTTCTGATTGTTTCTAGTCTCTTCTTCAAATTGCCCATTTTGAGCTGCCATCTTTTCAATTGCAATCTCCCAATCTGCCTTCTTTGGGACTTGTTGTTGCTGTTGCTGATAATGGTTTTGATATTGACCTTGTACCTGCTATTGCACATTCCCTTTCTGGTCCTTCCATGCAAAGTTGGGATGATTCTTCCACCCCGGGTTGTATGTGTTGGAGTAGGGATTGTTTTGCTTTAAAAACTTGATATCTTCTATCTGTTGTGGTGTTGCAAAACAATGAACAGTATTGTGTGGTCCATTACAAATGCCACACACATCGTTTGGTGCCTGTTGCACTTGAGCCACTTTCTGAGCACCTATGTTTAATGCCTTCAACCTTTTCTCCACCTCTGCAGCAACTGCTTCTTCAATTTTTACCTATTTATTTGTCTCAAGCTTCAAATCAATTACTGCAGATTTGCTTGACACCCTATCATACAACTCCAGATGCTCATTTGAGGCAATTGCTTCAATTATCTTTTTCATACCGGTGGCTGTTGCAAAGTTAGCTGAGCCACCAGCTGCTGAATCAAGGATTTATCTCGTTTGAATTCGAAGACCATTAACAAACATTTGCATCTGCTCAGTTTCATCCATGTTGTGAGTAGGACAAGCCACTAGGGTTCTCTTGAATCTTTTATAGGCATCTCCTAGTGACTCACCCTCCTTCTGCTTGAAGTTAAGGATCTCGTATCTTTTTCTCAGTGACACAGATGCGGGAAAATATTCCTGCAAGAATGTTGTTTCCATCTGCTCCCGTGTAGTGATACTGCCAGCAGGTAACGAATAGAACCACTCTTCGGCTTCATCTGCTAAAGTGAATGGGAACATACGAAGCCTTATTGCTTCTTCGTTATGTCCAGGCATTTTCAGCGTTGTGCTCATAGTCAAAAACCTTTGGAGATGCTTGTTGGCATCTTCATTCACTCTTCCAGAAAAGGACCGCCTTTCGAGTTGACTAATTGTGCTGGGGTGCAGCTGAAATTGTTCTACATTAACCTGTTGGTTGACAATTGTCACACGACCACCCGCAGTGTTGTTTCCACCATAGTCACCGAGAAGTCTCTCTAGTGGTGGTGGTGGTGGTGGGTTTGCAGCCATGATTTCAGGAACTGTTTCCGCGTCTGAATCTGAATTCTCTGAGTGCACTGAAACAATTTCCTCCTCTGCTTTCTCTGCTAATTCCAGTTTTTCTCGCTTAGCTTGTCTCAGTCTAGCGCGAAGAGTTCTTTCTGGATCTGCGTCAAAAGAAAAATCCGTTGAGGCCTTACCTCGCATACACAAGTTAGACAAATATTAGACTCGAATAACAAGATTGTCACAGATAAAATTTTGGTTGTCAAGCAACAAAATTTCAATAGAATAAAAATTAAAATAGGTATTTTGGCAATCCCCGACAACGGCGCCAAAAACTTGATCGGAAAAATAGCAAGTGTACTATTTTTACCGATGTAGTAATAAGGGGTTTTATTCCCAAGTATCGATCTCAGGGATTGCGTAGGAAATACTTATTTTACTTTTGATTCTATTTGAACAAAAAGATAATGGTTTGGTTGGTTTTGGGAATTTATAACAATAAACTCAAAAAGATAGTAAAAATAATTGATTAAGATGAAACATGCTAGGGTGAGTGGTTGATTTAACTAGTTATGAATTCAGTCAAGATTTCCTTAATACACATGAAACATTCAATCACCTAACCTCAGAATGTTCTTCCTTAAGTCCTTAAGGAAGAAACTATTAAACTACCAATTCTTACTCAAATGTCCATTCAATTAATCATTGGTTTTAATCATAAACAATATCAAGGTTTATGGCGATTTACAAAAGTTCCTAGTCCTAGGTGATGCAATTATAAACCCAATTGTGTGAAAACCCTAACAATCACAATTCTGTTATTGATAGTCATAGATCTATTTGTATTTGTCCGATACAAAAGCATAAGCACATCACACAATTGAATTGAAATTCGTAACATCGTAATAAGGAAATCAATAGTTAGAATTCATAACATCAGATCAAATCAGGACCACCCCCCTAACATTGGGGGTTTAGCCTCTCATAGTATTCAAAGAAATCATAGTATAGAAATTAAACATTACAAAGAATTAGGAGATTTTGATCTTCAATGGGTGATGCCCTTGAATCTCTCCGTCTTCGAATCCTCCGTAGTAGCTATCTCTCTCGTGCAATGTTTCTTTTCGTACGTCAAAAAGTCCCTTCTCCTTTCTCTCCCAAGCCTTCTAATAGTTTCAGATGGATTTTTCCAAAGCAAAAAGTCCAAACTACCCTTAATGAGCAGAATAGATTCACATGGCAAAAGTTGAAGTTTCTAAGCCGCGCCTATCAACACGGGCCGTGTGTGTACACACGGGTGCCCGTGTGTGCTTTCCAACATGATTATTTTCATATTAAGTTACGGGGGCATCAACACGGGCCGTGTTCCTACACACGGGTGCCCGTGTTAACTCTCTGTTTTTTCCCTCTCCAAGCTTGCTTTGCCTAACCAACAACACGGGCAGTGTTGTGGCACATGGGTGCCCGTGTTGAACTGTTGTATTTTCATATTTTTGCCTTTCTGAGTATCCCCAACTCCACTATTAGTGCTTTTAAACCTGTGCAACGGCCTGTAACAATAACACTACCAAAACGAAGCGTAAAAGAGACCTTTTTGACATAAACATGTAATAAAATGAAATGCGATACCAAACTAACAAAACATGATAAATGACTCTGAAACAACTATAAACAAACACAAATCTTACCAAAGTGATGAAAATACGTCGGATTAATGGTGGGAATTCAATGGAAATGGTGACCGATCACCAGGATTAGAAAGAAGTCAACTAAAAATACCAACAACATAAGCAATATCGGATATTGTGTGTACCATAACATACATCAAACTACCAACTGTAGATGCATAAGGAACAGTCTTCATATCTTCTTTGTCTTCTTCACGTGTAGGACATTGCTCTGAATTTAGTTTGAAATGACTAGCATATGGAGTACTACGGATTTTAAATTTCTCATGTTAAACCTCTTTAACACCGTCTCAATGTAATTGTATTGAGACAACCATAATTTACCTTTCTTTATGTCACGAGAAACTCTCATGCTAAGGATTTATTGTTCAGGACCCAAGTCTTTCATTGCAAAGGACTTGCTTAATTATTTCTTTAAGCTTTGAATTTTATTATTGTCATGACCAACAATCAATATGTCATTAACATATAACAAGAGAGTTATATAACCACCATCAAATAAATTCTTCACAAACAAACAATGAGCAGCATTAGTTTTACCATAACCATTTATTTCCAGGAAAGAATCAAACTTGTCATACCATTATCACATAGCCTGTTTGATGTCATGCAAACTTTTCTTTAATCTACAAACAAACTCTTCTTTACCTTTGACTTTGAAGCCCTCAGGTTGACCCATATAATCTCTTCCTCCAAATAACCATGAAGGAAAGCAGTATTCACATCAAGTTGTTCAAACTCTAGATTCAAGCTAGTTGTTAATTCCATCACAACTCGAATAGATGTCATCTTCACCACGGGTGAGAAAATTTATTCAAATTCAATACCTTTTCTCTGATTAAAACCATTCACAGCCAATCTTTATTTGTATCTTGGTTGAGATTTATTCTCTTCATACTTTATCTTGTATACTCATTTATTTTTTAGTTCTCTTCTACCCTTAGGCAATATCATCACTCAAATGTGTGATTCTCATGCAAGGAATTTATCTCTTATTGTATTGCTTTAAGGCACTTTTATTTCTCAATACTTGAAATGGCCTCTTGGTAGTATTCTGGCTCTCCACTATCAGTGGTCATCACATATTCATATGGAGGATATCTCTGAGAAACTTGATGCTCTCTAGTAGATCTTCTTAGCTCCAGTTAAATTGATGGCTCCGGTGGAGCCTCTTCAACTTGCTCATCATGATAAAGTTCTTGGTCGATGGTTACATTCTTGTCCCTACCGGGATTTTACGATAACGAAATCGGGACTAAAGAAATGCCAAAGAGAGGTAAAATCAGAAGAGTCACCATCAAGTTTTATTTGTGTGCCTCTATCAAAGAGGCGAGGGGAAATAATCGATAAAACCCTCAAAATGATATGCGCATGGCAAGCGCTAAAAGGGTATAAGGAATCGGTCTCGCAACCGATATTTCGGTTCGGAATTTGGTTACGCAAGGGGAAGGTATTAACACCCCTCACGTCCATGGTACTCCATAGGAACCATTTGGGTTGTTTACGTACACGGGGATTTATCTCATTATTGTTTTATTTTCAAAAAGAGTGTGTGTGAAAGAGAGGGGCTTTGATTTTTTATTAGGGTGCTCTCCAAGGATTAGGGCCCATATGCCTACGTATCACTCATTCGGGGATGAGGAATCAGAGCTCCGTAGTTCAGAGTAGAAAATATTTGTGTGTTGATTGATTTTACTTTTGAGAACAGGGTTTTCGGGATGATGCCCTAAGGCATAAAAGTGAGTTTGATGAGTTGTATTATTTTTACCTTGAATAAGGGTTTTATGAAAAGAATGTTTGTGATTATATTGTACTAAAGTCTACGGGCGGATGTGATTATTCTAGACAACAAGTCAAATATCTTGCATCCAAAATAATCAGAGTAAGGGTAGGAATGCTCTATTCTTACTCATTCTCCACCACTTAAGGCTCGTGACGCACAATAATAATTATATTTTTGAATTTTATTATGAAAATGCCACTTGGCATTGAATCAATGGTTTGCTTATTTAATTATGAAATTTGGGTAATGCAACATGCATGCAAAGTAACCAACAAGAAAATAAAGGGTCTCATTGTAAGGTAGTCCAAGAGAAAGTCTTGTATGTGCAAAAGTGACCTAAGCTAAACAAATGATAATGGTATTACAAACATGTCCCCTTAATATAGTGTCATGATGCCATTCTTACAACATGAATGTAAGTTACATGAAATCCGAAGTTGAACCAAGTATCACAATAGAGTTGTAGCAAAGAAAGTTATACAACCCCAAGTCCATCTATCAATATTTTGACAAATAGAAGATTATATCACTCAAATAATTATGATTTGTTTTCTTTCTTTTATTTTTACTCTTTTTTAATTAGCAAGATAGTAAGAGAACTTAATGTAAATGATATATGGTTAGATAATAATGGATATAAACATAAGGTACTTGAAATAAAATGAACAATAAAATAAATTGTGAACAAATAAATAGCAAAGAAAATAAAGTGCAATAATATAAATGTTAGAAGTTAGTAGTTAGTGGAATAACAATAAGCAAATGAATTAGCAAGTTAATGTAAAGAATATGGTTTCATCTATGCATCAAATGACTTAAATATGGTTGAAATAGAGGCAACATATCAATGCCTCAAAGTATCATGAAGGATCTATTGATCAATCATTAATAAGTTTGAAAAATTAAATATTTTATCAACTCTAAACAATCATAGTCATGACCTAATAGATTTTATGAACCAAACAAATGTAATAATGAGTGAATAGCAAATGAAAACAAAATAACAAAGTTAAATTGGCAAATGATAAATAAAGAGTAGTAAGAGCAAAAATCCCCAAAAAAAATGTGTGAACCAAACTAGACCATTTGTTTTCAACTTGACTCAAATCTCTCTAAAAAAAACAAACAAGAACCACCAACCATTTTCAATACAAAAACAGAACCAAAAAATATTAAAAAGTTTGAGCTACAATCATTACCAAAAATGTGAAAAAAAGCTAGATTGTTGTGATGTTGAGCTTGAATGTGAAGCAAGAGGTTTTGGATGGAAGTGTTTATGGTGGAAACTTAGTGAGGAGATGAGTTGTGAGTGTTAGAGAATGGAAGGTTTTGAAGAAAAAAGTGAACTAGGAAAAAAAATTGGTGGGAGGTGATTTTGAGAGGTGATGATTTTTTGTTTTGACTTAGGTTTAAGGAAGAAGGTTTGATTGATGTTTGGACAAAACTTTTGTGGGCTGCAAGCATGGTAAATGAGGGGTAAACAATGTTAATTTATAGGGAAAACAAGTGGGTAGGTGAGTGAAAAAGAATCACTTTGTGTAATAAAAATAAAATTATTGCTGCTGTCTGCGCAGGTGTAATCGGTTATCATAATCTGGCTAACCAATTACACAAGCCAAAAATGGCTTAGGGAGCATGCGTAACGTCTGTATAATCGGTTAGCATGATTTGGTTAACCGATTACACAAACCAAAAAGTGACTTTTTCCTTCTTCTTTTTTGTTGCATATTTTTCTCTTGAAGCTTTATCCGAAAAACCCTCGATTTTTTAGATGTGAACACCATTCCTTGAGTTCGTGTAATATGTTTTTGCTTATGAATATTTATGCAATTATGGTGATGGAACAATGAATACATGTATGTGTAATATGGCCAAGGATCAGATGAAAGTTGTCTAGGGTAGGGTGATTTTTTGGGTATGACAATTCTCATATCTACCTATATATCTCTCTCATCAACAAAACTTCTAATAGGAGGTTTAGGCATAACATCAATGTAACTTCTACTATCAGAGTTTTTCTTCTCTATTTTATCAAAATTTTCAATAGTTTGATCTTCAAGAAATATCATATCACGACTTATGATAATTTTCTTGTCAACTAGATCCCACAATGTATAATCAAAATCTTCATGACCATAACCTACAAAAACACATTGTTTAGTCCTTTTATCAAACTTAGATCTCTCATCTCTTGGGATGTGAACAAAAGCCATGCAACCAAACCCTTTAAAGTAACTAGAAGAGACATATTTTCCCATTCATACTTTGTTTGGAACACCACCATCAAGTGGAACAGATGGACAAATATTGATCAAATCCACTTTAGTTGTAAATGTTTCCCCAAAAAAAAATTGATAATTTTTCATGCGGGAGCATACACCTGATTATGTCATTAATCGTACCATTCATTCTCATTGCAACTCCATTTTTTGTTGAGGTGTCTTTAAAACAATCTTCTCAAGCTTTATTTCATGCTCTTTACAATAATCTTCAAATGAACCTCTATATTCACCACCATTATCAGCTCTGACACATTTCAGCTTCCTTCATTTCTCTCTTTCAATACTTGCATGAAAGTGCTTGAAAACATCGAGTACACAGTCTTTAGATTTCAAAACAAAATCCCACACTTTTCTAGTGTGGTCGTCAATAAAAATAACACAATATGATGCACCACCTAAAGATTCACCATCTATCATGAAAACATCAGTGTGAACTAAATTTAGAATATTTGGCCTCATACGAGGATCATTATTATTAAAGGAAACTTTATGTTGCTTACTAGAAAAATAATTAGTGCATGTTTTTAGAGGAGTAGCTTTCACCTGGAGGATTTTTTTTTCAAGAACATTGAGACCTTTCTCACTCAAGTGACCAAGGCGTGTATGTCATAAATCACTAGATTCATCTTCAAATGCATTCACTTCCTCTTTGCATAGCTTTATAGGCACCCTGTAAAAAGTTATGGGACTTTTCTCCTTTACTATCACTAGTGATCCTTTTATGATCTTACACATGCCAACACTACTAAAGTAAGTGTGACACCATTCAATATCCAAGGCTTTAACCGAAACCAAGTTGAGACGGCTATCAAGATCGTGTCTCACATTTTTCAACTTAAGCTTGCATTCAACACCAATTTCAACCCAAACATCTCTCATACCAACAATTTCAAAAACTCCCTCATTTCCCATTTTTACTGTTTCAAAATCATCAATAGTATAAGATCTAAGAAATCACGTCTAGGAGCAACATGGTACGAGGCACCTGAATCAATAATCCAAGTTGAATCTTGACATGCAAGGTTTATTGAATTATCATCATAAATAATGTAGGCATCCCTGTCAGATGCAACTGCTACTATGTCTTTATCAGTTTTCTTCTCATTACCTTAATTTATTTCCCTTGAAAATTCTCTTTTGAGAAACCTACAATTCATTTGTACGTGTCTCATCTTGTGACAGTCGTAGCATATAATTTCTTTTCTAGTTTTTGTCTTTCTTCTTGACTTTCCCGACTCTCAAATTTGTCACGCTTATGAAAATTAATGTTTTGCTTCTCCCCTTTGACTTGATAACTAGATCTTCAGACTGGTTAGGAGTAACAATCAAACCACACTCATTTATTCTAACTTCTTCATTAACCATGCTATCTTTAATCATTGACATTACTATTTTTCCATCCGGATCTGAATTAGTATGTGTCACAACAAGAACTTCCCATTTATCAAGCAAGAAATTAAGCACTAAAAAGGCTTGCAACTCATCATCCAACTTAATATCAGTAGTTGCCAATTGATTCACAATATTATGAAACACACTCATTGAAGGTGTGAAAAACACAAGAAATGGGGGGTTTGAATTGAGTTTTACAATCAAAAGTTTTTTCCAAAACAAAAACACCACTAACAAGTTAAATAATGAAGAGATAAAAACACAATGGTTTTTATCATGGTTCGCTTGAAACTCAAAGCTAACCCAGTCCATCTGCCAATGTGATTTGCCTTATACACAAGTACTTAATCCACTATAATCAACAGATTACAATAAACACAAAGAATACCCTTCTTTGTCTTCTCAATGGTCCAACTAAACCTTAGTCTCCTCAAGGATTCACAAAGAACAACATTCTTTGTCTTCTCAAGGATAACCTCCTTAAGGAATCAAATAAATAGTTTGAATAAAAGTTAATGTGTTACAAGATGCTTCTACAAAAGCAGATTTACACAAATGAATAATAATACTTAAAGAACATTGTATGCAAAAGATAATAGCTTTTCACAAAGAAAATTGGCTTGTCAAAATACTTGTGTATATCAGCAATCTCTTCAAGTCTCCAATGCATGCTTATATAGTGTAAGCATGTGACCGTTGTAGGGCAAAATGGGGAAAGCTCCTTGAGCATTTGTCCATTGTTGGATGAGAAAGGAATAATACCATGTACAGTCCTTTCGCCCGCATATTCAATGACAGGTGTGATGAATAGTGAAGTCCTTGCCCACGAAATCAGGTAGTGGAAAGGTTGTTTGATTTGTACTATGTACTATTTGATCATGTTCTCATTTGATCTTATCTTCATATTCATTGGCTTCTGATAAAAGATGATTGAAGAATGAAGTGAAGAAGTAGAGAGCTGGATTCAGAAACTTCTGAACCTTGTGTCAGAACCTTGACAACGTCAGTAGTCTGACTTGAGTTCTTCAGTGTCTTCAGAATCTTCAGAGTCTTCAGAATCCTCAGTCAGAACCTTGATAACTTCAATCTTCTATCTTGAGATCTTCAGAATCTTCAGCTACATAACAAAATTTCAGAAGCTTTCTATTCTTCAGAAGCTTGTTGATCAGAGTCACGTCCAGAAGAAGAAATTGAGAGAACATCGCAACAACAATAGTGAGTCTCCTCAGAAGCTTCTGATGGGTGAGATAACACAGAAGCAGAAAGAACATTGCAACAGCAATATTGACGTCTTTCAGAACTTCTAAAAGCAACGCAGAAGCGAATTTGGAACACAAAGTTCATAAACTAATGATGTTGCACATCATATGATCAGAATCAGAACTGGTTGTTAAAGCTACACAATAACAAAACATTAGGGTACCAAAATTGTTCTCACACAAATACAACATTGTTATCGTCAAAACTCAAGGTATAGATGCAGAACCAAATATTTTTCTCACACGCATATGCTCTACCATCGAGTCGCCATCCTTGTATTTCATATTAACTAGCTTCCTAGTCGAACATGTTTTATTTTGCACATTCTTGCGCTCATACAAATCTTTTAATGTATTCCATATTTTCAACGCATCAGTTTCAGCGCATCTTTTAATTCTATCCTAATTGAAAACATGTATAGTCACTATTCTGAAGGAGGAAATGCTACCTCACACCTTGTGGGGAGAAGTTGTTGCCACTGCAGCATATTTGCTCAATGGATGTTCAACTAAGAAGCTGAAAGAAATTGTTCCTTTGGAGAAGTAGACTGGAGATAAGTAAAGTGTGAGCCATCTGAAGGTGTTTGGTTCTGTTTGTTATAAGCATGTCCCAGATGCTAAAAGAAGGAAGTTGGATGACATAAGCAGAGTCGTGTTTCTTATAGTGTACCACAATACATGTGCTTATAAACTATATTGTCTTGTCACTAAAAAAGTTGAATTTAACAGAGATGTCATTGTGAAAGAATCAGAAGTGTGGTATTGGAACAAGTCTCAATCCAACTCTGATGCAATGTTAACACCTGAGTTAACTTCTGAAGACATTTCAGACTCTAAAGAAGAATTTGCCATTGAAGGAGATTCTGAGTCTTAAGATGAGTCGGAGTCTAAAGGTGACTTTGATGCTGAAGAAGAGTCTGAAGATGAATTTGACTCTGAAAGTGAATTTGATTTTGATCCTGATGATGATCCAAACTTTGGTGGTAATCATGCCTTTGAAGGTGTTCATGCCTCTAAAGGTGGACAAGACTCTGAAGGTAGTCCAAAATATGATATTGTTCCAACATCTAAAGAACATTCTGAACAAATTTAGAGGCTACAAAGAATCTGACAAATACCAAGAAGATTTGCAGAATTTGACATGTTGCAAGATATTGAGATAGACTCTAAAGGAGAAGTCATTCAGTGTTCCATGTTGGCAGACTTTGAACCAGTAAGTGCTGAAGAAGCTCTCAAGAAGAAAGTGTGGTTGAAGGCCATGAAATAAGAACTTGAGGCTATAGAAAGAAATAAAACTTGGAAGTTGATTGAGCTTCCAAAGAACAAGAAATTCATCAGTGTCAGATGGGTTTACAAGGTGAAACTAAATCCATATGGATAAATTAGAAAACACAAAGCAAGGTTAGTATATAGAGGATTTCTAAGAAATTTGGACTAGGGTTACTTTGAGGTGTTTGCTTATGTAGCTAGACATGAAACAATCAGACTGGTGATTGGTATTACTGCTAACAGGAATTGGCCTCTGATGCATTTAGATGTGAAATCTACATTTTTGAATGGTCCTTTACAAGAGGAAGTTTATGTATCACAACCTCCGGTATTTGTGAAAAATAATCTGGAAGGGATGGTGTACAAGTTACATAGTACCTTGTATAGGGTGAAACAAGCTCCTAGAGCCTAGAATATGAAAATTGATTCATTTTTCAAGCTTAAAGGATTCAGAAAATGTGAGATGGAGTATGATGTTTATGTTCAACATACATCTTATAGCAATATGATTTTGGTGTGTCTCTATGTTGATGACATATTGCTAACAGGGAGTTGTTCAAATGAGATAGCTAAGTTCAAAAAGATGTTGGTGAATGAGTTTGAGATGATTGATCTAGGACGTATGACATATTTCCTAGGGATGGAAATTATGTACTCTTATAAGGGTATCATCTTGCATAAGCTAAAGTATGAACTTGAGCTTCTAGAGAGATTTGAGTTGATGAATTGCAAGTCTGCAATCACACCTACTGAAACAAATCACAAGTTGGATTCTGATGTTGAAGGTATGATGTAGATGCTACAATTTTTAAACAGTTGGTAGGCTCATTGAGATATCTCTGTGATACCAGACCTGACATTTGTTATGCAGTTGGAATGGGGAGTAGGTTTGTTAACGAATGAAAGTGGTCACATTACCAAGTTGTTGTCAAAATACTAAGGTATGTCAAAGGAACTCTGAAGTATGGAGTTTTTCACTTTCCGATAAACAAGCACGTTGACACAAAATTTCATTTTGAGAAACCAAATTTAGAATGGGGTGCTTGAAGTTGTGTAGTGTAGCACTTAGAAACAGCTGACATATGTTCTGATCAAAATAATAAAGACTGAACATTTTATCTAGTTGAAGGGTGAAATTGATGTTGTTGATTTTGATTAGCTGAATATAAATTAAAGGATGGTGTTGGATTGTAATTCATCTCAATTTCATTTAAGTTTAATTTAGCTTTCATTTCAATTTGTATTTACTTTGATTAGTAGTATATAAACCAAATGTGGTTTTAGTTTGTATTAGATTTTTTATATATAACATAATTCTAATTTTTTATTAAAGTTAGTTAAAAACTTTACTCTCTCTTCTCTCTCTTCCATCTTCATCTTCTTTCCCTCGTGCACTAATACATAATAATTTAGTAAAAAAGAAAACATTAAAAAACTTAAAAATTCATAATTTATCGGCAAGAAAGACACAAAATTTGTCGTTCAATTATAACTTTATTTTTCTCTGTAAGTTCTTTTTCATCTTTTATTTTTCCTTTTATTAAACTATTAAATTATTATTATATTTAGATTTTTTTCAAGAACTAAATACTTTTTTTCTTAAATACTAAATTGAATCTTATAACTTTTTAAGAATTAAAATGAATCTTCAAAGACCAATTCAAATTAAAACGGTCACATATATAATATTGTCAATAAAATACTATCCATTCGTTAATAGTAAAATACTTAAAGCAGGGTGTTGTAAGTCGTGCTGATATTTACGACCAAACTCGTGCGACGTCAAGTCATAGACGAATACACTAGCCAGCCAGCCATAGAATATTACAAGTGTTTTTGTGAAGCACGTGAAGTAATGTTCATCTACCTACCCTCTAATATCCACTCTTCCTTTCATATAAAATCTTCCCTCTGCAACCATCTTTCCACCACAACACTCTTCCAACCCTTTCTTTTTCCATAACAAGTACTCAAAACCAATTGAATTCTGCTACCAAATATATCAATATGGTTAGTGTGTCTGAAATCCGCAAGGCTCAGAGGGCAGAAGGTCCTGCAACTATCTTGGCCATTGGCACTGCTAATCCAGCCAACTGTGTTGAACAAAGCACTTATCCTGATTTTTACTTTAAAATCACTAACAGTGAGCACAAAACCGTACTCAAAGAGAAATTCCAACGCATGTGTAAGTATTACTTTTTTGATAAATCTGTTATTAAGTTGTTTCTAAAAAATGGTTGTACTGATATGTCATTTCTTTATAACTATTTCAGGTGATAAATCTATGATTAAGAGAAGATATATGTACTTGACAGAAGAGATTTTGAAAGAGAATCCTAGTCTTTGTGAATACATGGCACCTTCCTTGGATGCTAGGCAAGACATGGTGGTCGTCGAGGTACCTAGACTAGGGAAGGAGGCTGCAGTCAAGGCTATAAAAGAATGGGGGCAACCAAAATCCAAGATTACTCACTTGATCTTTTGCACCACAAGTGGTGTAGACATGCCCGGAGCCGATTACCAACTCACCAAACTCTTAGGTCTTCGCCCATATGTGAAGAGATACATGATGTACCAACAAGGATGCTTTGCAGGTGGGACGGTGCTTCGTTTGGCTAAGGACTTGGCTGAGAACAACAAAGGCGCTCGTGTGTTGGTTGTTTGTTCTGAAGTGACTGCAGTTACATTCCGTGGTCCAAGCGATACTCACTTGGACAGTCTTGTTGGACAAGCACTATTCGGAGATGGAGCTGCTGCACTTATTGTTGGTTCTGACCCAGTACCAGAAATTGAGAAACCTATATTTGAAATGGTTTGGACTGCACAAACAATTGCTCCAGATAGTGAAGGAGCCATTGATGGTCACCTTCGCGAAGCAGGGCTAACATTCCATCTTCTTAAAGATGTTCCTGGGATTGTTTCAAAGAACATCGATAAAGCATTGGTTGAGGCTTTCAAACCATTAGGAATTTCTGATTACAACTCTATCTTTTGGATTGCACACCCAGGTGGACCTGCAATTCTTGATCAAGTCGAGCAAAAGTTAGGCTTGAAGCCGGAAAAGATGAGGGCCACTAGGGAAGTACTTAGTGAGTATGGAAATATGTCAAGTGCTTGTGTGTTGTTTATCTTGGATCAAATGAGAAAGAAATCAACTCAAGATGGTTTGAACACAACGGGAGAAGGACTCGAATGGGGTGTGTTGTTCGGCTTTGGACCAGGACTTACAATAGAGACTGTTGTTCTACACAGTGTCGCTATATGAGATCTTTAAATATATTTGTTTTATTTATCATTTTTAATTTTTCTTTATTTTTATGTATGGAAAATAAAACTCATAATTCAACATGAGCTTTTGTTTTAATCAATGATATATAAATAAAGGGAGCCAAAAGATACAAAGGAATGGGGACTGTGGCAAAACCCTCAACTAATGAAAACCGAAATTAAGAAGCCAAATTCTATCCCTATAGAAAACATGTCTAGCCTCTATAGAATGTCATTCTACCAATTAAAATTGTGTAAAGAAACATCAACATTAGCAAGATTATTGATGCATTGATTCCTCTTCCACATCCTTCGAGTCACTTACGGCCTATTCCTATATCAACTGATGTTTTGGATTCTTTAGATAGTAACAAAGCGATCAAGGTTTTCAAAATTTCAAAGCAATTAAGTTTTAGTTTTTTAGTTCTAAGGTTGAGGGTTTAGTGGGTCTAAAAAAATAGATAGGAAGTTGAGGTTAACTAGGTTGTCCAGGAGTTGTGTTCGATGTTGATTGGATCTTTTAATATTGGTGAGTTATGGAGTAAGATTAAGTAGAGTAAGGTGAGAGAGCTCATTATTTCGAAATCTTTTTCATCGCGATTCAGGAGACAAATATCAGTGAGGTTTCTGATTCTTTTGCTCATGCCTTGTAGGAGAACTCTTTTTGTGATTGGAGTTATTCACCATCTTTGGGTAATAGTGGTGGTCTTATATCTATTTGGTGTAGTTCGAAGGGATCATATCTCTTTTCTTTTGTTGGTCATGGGTACTTAGGTGTCTGTCTTGAGAGGGGGTGGCTAAGAACATTTGTTTCATCGTTAATATTTATTTTAAGTGCAGTTCAAGAGAGAAAAAAGCCATGTGGATGGATCTCCTATTAAGATGGTTCAATCTTGGTGGGGAGGTGCGATGTGTTCTAGGGGACTTAAATTTTGTTTATTCTTCGTCAAAAAGAATTAAAGGGGATGGCTATATCAATAAATGTTGGTAATATTGATTGTCTTGAGTTCAGTAATTTCATCTATGAGATGGTTTTGCTTGATCTTTCTCTTCTAGGAAGGAGTTTTACTTGGTACCAGCCTTTTGATTGGGCGAAGAGTCGTATGGATATGACTCTTATATCGAATGGTTGGTGGGAGTTGTGTGGGGGAAACGTCTTAATGGGATATGCCAAGAGATGTGTATGATCATTATTGTCCTATCATTCTTAGATATTCCAATAAACTATGGGATTAAAGGCATTTCTATTTTAATAATCATTGGCTTTTTCATCCTCGTCTCCGTTAGATGGTGCTTAGTAGTTAGTCTAGTTCCCAGTTCTTTATTTTGAAAAAAAAAATCTAAAAGATAAACTTAAATCCCTTAAAGGTACTTTGAAAACTTGGAATCATAGTTTTGGGAAACCTTGATTTCCATATTACTTCCTTAAGGGGGAGGTTAATTCTCTGGATGTTATAGTTGTATATGGTGGACTTTCGGTAAGGAAGATTGATTCTAGAAACAAGGTTGTCTCAGATAGATATCTGGTCTCTGCTTTGTATCAAAGATTCCCAACTTTTTACAAAGATCTAGAGTCAAGTGGCTTAATAAGGGTCATGCAAATACTGGTTACTTTCATGCTTGTATCAAGAGAAGGTCTAGAAGGAATGCAATTTTATCTCTTAAGTAGGTGATTCTTAGGTGGAAGGGGTGTCTAAGATTTTTTAGGAGGTAGTTAACTATTTTTCTAATCATTTTATATAACTTCTCCTTGATCGGCCTAGGTTGGATGGGGTCCCTTTCCCATCTCTCTCGGAGGATAATTGTGCTAGTCTTATAGCCATTTTTCTCGTAGCCGAGATTGATTAAGTTATTACTTTGTTTGATGGGAATAATATTCTTTGACCCAATGGGGTCTCCTTTTTTTATGAGGTTCTATCTCCTTCTTATGGTTGAGATTGAGACTATGTTCGAGCAATTCCATCAATTTACTTATTTTTCCCATGGTTTTTCTCTTTATCTGTTATCTTGATTTCTAATGTCGATTCTCCTTTTCACATGGGAAACTTACTGCCTATTTTCTTGGTAAGGTCTCTTTATAAACTCTTAGCTAAAGTGTTGGTGGGTAGGCTCGCTAGTGTTATTTAAGCTTAACCAACAAGAATTCCTTAAGGGTATGCTTCTAGTAGATGGGATTGTTGCTTGGAATTAGTTGGTGGACTTAGCTAAGAAGACTGAAAATTCTTGATTCATTTTTTAAGTGGATTTTGAGAAAGCTTATGACTCATTGAGTTGGTACTTTCTGAAATATATGCTTTCTAGATTTGATTTCAATGATAAGTGGAGAGTTTGGATTCGTGCACGTGTTTTTTATGGTAATCTAATGGTTTCCTAAACCAAGAAATTAGCATCCAAATGAGGTAGAATAAAGGTGATCCTCTAGACCATTTTTCTCTTGGTACACTACAAACAGTCTGGTAAATTGCGGCGGCTATTAAAGTACTATTACTATGTGAATTTGGATGCCTCTACGTTATATAAGCTCCAGGAATACAACCATAATTTACAATGAATATAATGGCGGTTCCTTATTTGTAAATAAAGGCGCTCTTAACCGCCACATTATTCTGTTTATCAGTTTTTTAAAGTAGGAAATTGTGGCAGTTCCAACAGCCACAAGTTTCAAATTTTCAACAAGAAATAATCCTTAATGATACACATTTTATAAATATAATCAGAAATTAACAAAGACATAATACCTGAAGTTTTACATGATAACATCTCTATAATCTAAAAAATCTATGTACGACTAATATGCTTGAACTTATAAAGAAACCTTTGTGGGAAAAATCTATTGGTCTCATGCACAAAGTCTTCACCAAGACTATGTTTCCTGAATAGCACATTTTTAATTTAAATTTTATATAACTAAATAATAATAATCAAATCCACAAAATTCATTTCAATTCCAATGGAAGACCAAACTAGACATAGTTGATAAATGATAATAATATCCATCATCATCCGTAAGACTTTTAATAATTTTAGAAACATTTGTAATGTGTGTATTGGTTTTTGTAGTTTTTTTTTTAAAAACATAATACAGATGGAAGGTACCAACATTTCACCTTATGCTTCTTTTTTAAGTTTATAAGTCAAATTTCCATTAATAACTCTTTTGTGATAAAAGACCCATTTTGTAAACCATGGCAAAAAGTGTTAGATTTATGCTTCCTTCATGCATTCTCCTGTAGAATTATTACATTTGGTGATATGCCCATGGACTTTTTATCAGTGGGGGAGGACATCATTAGTCCTTTTCCTTTAGCTGTCGGGCAACTAAAATTTCTTATAGTGGTAGTAGATTATTTCACCAAGGTGGGTGGAAGCCGATGTTGTATCTCACATTACAGCAGAGAGAGTAAGACATTTTTACTGGAGAAATATCATATGTCGTTTTGGTTTACCATGGATCACTGTATCGGATAATGGCAGTAATTTGCGAGCTCGACTATTGAGCACCTATAGACTTCACCTTATCATGTCCTTTACCGAGTTCAAATGATCATAGAGATATCTCAAGCCATTAAAATTGTTAGACCAGAACTTAAATGCAGTGGATGGTTTAGATCTATGGTTACTACCTGAATCCTGCACCATGGTAGTAATTATCAAGTCGGCTTGACTGACGTTATCGCTCATCAGGGTCTTCTTCCTCTTTGGATAACCCGTCTTTGACTCCCTAGAAGGAGGAATGGAGGCAGTCTAGGGCTCTGATACAACACGGGGTTGCTTTGACAGCGTCCATCTTCTTCCTTTTGAGAGTTTGGGTATGAATACCCGATAAATCGCTTTTAGAGGCATACTATTCTCCAAGCCTCGCTTTTGCTTCAGCCATCAACTTCTATTTTTCTGATAGTTTGAGGTTCGTCGTGTCAGCTAGAAAGAAAAGAACAAAGTAAGGTTCATAAAAAAATAAGGTTATCAAAGAACAATAAATGGCATATATAAGCATTACCAAGGAATTTAGAAATTTTTTATGGGTCGTCATCCATATGTACCAAGTCATTAACTTTATCTACCCGGAAAACATCTAAAACGGCTAAAGTTTGGATTTCTAGAACATTCAACTTATCATAATCAAAACTGAAAACCGATAATGGGCTATCCGACCAATAAATCGAGAAACGATAGTTTCCGTATAGTGCATACATAACGAGAGGGCACCTTTCCCAACTCTTTACTCGAAGGAACATGTCCTTAAATCCCTTATAGTTAGTAGTATAAGCCTGAAGGAAGCTTTTCCCTGGAATTTTGCTGAGGGATACCCAACCTTCTTTTTCCGTCCCCTTCAGCTCAAAGAATGAGAAAAATAAACCTAAAGGGAGAGTTATATTCACCGCCTCGCAAACGAGTTCAAAAGCTTTGATAAAGCCTCAATCATTTGGGCGTAACTGAGAAGAGGCTTTATTTAGGGTTCTAAGGAGGTTGGATTCAAAATCAGTAAATGGGATACAAACTTTAAAGTCCTCAATTATCCCTAAGTAGAAATAAAAATACTCATCAGGACTCCTTTTGGCCGAGTAACACAAACTCTCTCATCAACCACACAAGGTTCTAACACAACATCCTCCTCGTTCCCGGTGGAGGAAACTTGATTGTTAGAGCGAAGCTTCGAAATATGGTTATCGTCGATGATGTTATGGTTGTAGCTTAGAAGCTCTTTATCAATCAAAGATCTTGTTGTCTCCATCAGAGTATCCACGAAACCTGATGATGAAGACTCTGAGTCAGTTTTACTACTAGGTGAAGGGATCTCACCATAAACTTCCCTAATAATTTGGTCAAACTCCACTCGACTCAGATGACTCTCACACTCTCTCATGCATTCATTCCATATTTTACTTCTCTCGTTAGGAGTAAGGAAATCGGGAACTCTCCTGAATCGTCACAATCCTGTATTATAAACATAACAAAAAATTTATTAAAAAAAAGGAAAGGGAAAATAATACTTGGGGCTTGAGCTTGCAGAAAGAACGAGTGGTTGAGGAAGCAAAAAGAAACTCGTCAGCAATACTTGAAAGAAAGGTCACTAGCTTTGGCA
Source organism: Lathyrus oleraceus (assembly GCF_024323335.1). Taxonomy (NCBI): domain Eukaryota; kingdom Viridiplantae; phylum Streptophyta; class Magnoliopsida; order Fabales; family Fabaceae; genus Lathyrus; species Lathyrus oleraceus. The sequence continues at coordinate 490,064,119 of NC_066580.1, read as the reverse complement.
AAAAAATGAAGAAAGAGTCCTTTTAGTCGAAATAAGTTAACAACTGTCAAGAGAACAAAAATAATGATCACAAGTTGGAGTTCCCATAAAAAACCATCATGACAAGGAAAGAGAAAAGTTTGTCATCATTAAATCATTGTCACACAGTAACTCACGGAATAGATGATCGACTTAAGACAGAAGGAATTTCAAGATTTTCTTGTTCAGACACTTCAATCCGATTAGACCTCGTGATCGGGGGGCTTATGTACATCCCGGAATTTCCAAAGGTCGAGCTTTTGCAGACCGAGTACAAAGGAGCAAGCAAGTCGGATAAACGTAAGCCTAAGTACGTCGGAACCCAGTCAGGAAAAACATAATTGCAAAACTAGAGCGGGTCGGATTCGGTCTCATAGTAACTCTGGAAGAGGAACAAGTCGGATTCGGTCTCATGAAAGATGCTAGGAAGCAACATAAATAATCACAAAGGACGGTTACGAAACATCTCCATGATTGCATGAGAGTTATAGAAATTTAAGGAAGAGATGTTACTTGGTAGTTATGAAAGATGACAGAGTTACCAGAGTCATTTTAACATGGGATATGAATAGACATCCTTTAAAGGTCATTGACGAGTGAATGAGTATAAAAAAAGACTTTCCGACGAGGAAGAGGGACAACAAATACCTCCTAACAAAATAGGACGATTGTAACCTCATCTGATTCTAATCAGAAAGATTTTTCTAAATAGTGTTTAGTAGCAAGGTGTTATATCAGTGATTTCGTTTTTAGTTGTTTTTCTGCTGGTTTGTTTTGATACCTTTTATATCTCTAGTAGTCTCTTCTTTTGTACCCTTGTCCTTTAGTGCTTCTTTATATCTATAAATTATATTAGCTTTTAAAATAAATAAAAAGTTAAGAAAGGGAAAATGTATAAGTAAGTGCTCCTTTGTATTTTTTATAGTGATTTGTTAACTTATAAAAAAGTCGATTCAACTATCCTTTCCTTCTTTATAATAAATACCACTCAACTCAATACATAACAATAAAAGCAATGTAATTTTTGAAAGTCAAAGATTGCAAAAAAAATATGTACAAAAATATTATCCCAAGCCTATCTAATTAAGATTCAATCTATATTCAGAGCACCCAATATCTAGTTAATCAACTCATTATAGGCAAGTTGGTATTTATTAAGTGGCTAATTTTACCACACATGTTAAATAGTGGAAAAATTCAATTTATAAAAAAAATGCAAGCCAGTTTGGTTATAATACACATAATTATTAAAAAGAGAAAAAGGTTTGACTAGAGAGAGTCTTCAACAAACTCATCGGGCTATTTTCCACGAAAGACTTACATGGTCAGTTCAAACAAGCCAGCCAGCCAGCCAGCCATGTTCATCTACCTACCCTCTAATATCCACTAACTCACCTTCATACTATAAAAACCTTCTAACCTTAAACATGTTAATTACAACACCTTTTCTTTTCTATAACAAGCACTGCAAACCCCCCTAACTCACTTCAATTAACTACAACCGTATCATATCAAGATGGTTACTGTCTCTGAAATCCGCAAGGCTCAGAGGGCAGAAGGCCCTGCAACTATCTTGGCCATTGGCACTGCTAATCCAGCCAACTGTGTTGAACAAAGCACTTATCCTGATTTTTACTTTAAAATTACTAACAGTGAACACAAAACTGTACTCAAAGAGAAATTCCAACGCATGTGTAAGTATTACTTTTTTGATAAATCTGTTATTAAGTTGTTTCTAAAAAATGGTTGTACTGATATGTCATTTCTTTATAACTATTTCAGGTGATAAATCTATGATTAAGAGGAGATATATGTACTTGACAGAAGATATTTTGAAAGAAAATCCTAGTCTTTGTGAATACATGGCACCTTCCTTGGATGCTAGGCAAGACATGGTGGTCGTCGAGGTACCTAGACTAGGGAAAGAGGCTGCGGTGAAAGCTATAAAAGAATGGGGGCAACCAAAATCCAAGATTACTCACTTGATCTTTTGCACCACAAGTGGTGTAGACATGCCCGGAGCCGATTACCAACTCACCAAACTCTTAGGTCTTCGCCCATATGTGAAGAGATACATGATGTACCAACAAGGGTGTTTTGCCGGTGGGACGGTGCTTCGTTTGGCTAAGGATTTGGCCGAGAACAACAAAAATGCTCGTGTGCTAGTAGTCTGTTCTGAAGTTACCGCGGTCACATTCCGTGGCCCGAGTGACACTCACTTGGACAGTCTTGTTGGACAAGCATTATTCGGAGATGGAGCAGCTGCACTTATTGTTGGTTCTGATCCAGTACCAGAAATTGAGAAACCTATATTTGAAATGGTATGGACTGCACAAACAATTGCACCTGATAGTGAAGGAGCCATTGACGGTCACCTTCGAGAAGCGGGGTTAACTTTTCACCTTCTTAAAGATGTTCCTGGGATTGTTTCTAAGAACATCGATAAAGCATTGGTTGAGGCTTTTAAACCATTGGGAATTTCTGATTACAACTCTATCTTTTGGATTGCACACCCAGGTGGACCTGCAATTCTAGATCAAGTGGAACAAAAGCTAGCCTTGAAGCCTGAAAAGATGAGGGCCACTAGGGAAGTACTTAGTGAGTATGGAAATATGTCAAGTGCTTGTGTATTGTTTATCTTAGATGAAATGAGAAAGAAATCAACTCAAGATGGTTTGAACACAACAGGAGAAGGACTTGAATGGGGTGTACTATTCGGTTTTGGACCTGGACTTACCATTGAGACCGTTGTTCTACGCAGTGTGGCTATATGAAATTCTTAATTATATTTATTTTCATGTTTTTCTTGATTTTTTTTTATGTAAGCATGAGAAAATTGTTTAGAATTCAACATGTACCATCTTATTAAAATAATATAATTATGACCAGCATTTCATTTGCTATTTATTAAAATAATATATACTTTTGGTTTACACGAGCTATATATATTTGTCCTGTGTTAATTTTGTTTTCACTAGTTATTTTATTTTAGTTCTATGTCGATTTTAGTAATGCAGATTCATTGTGGATAGCGTATGTGTATGTTGTGTTTAACTTTCTATTTTTTTTCGATTATTTTAAGTTGATGTAAAAAATTATAACATTATTGTAATAATAATAATAATATGTTTGATTGTTTGTTTGGTTTATCATTACGTTTAGGGGTGTTCATGGGTGCAGGTCGACTCACGAACGCGTAGACCCAAACCAACTCAACCCATAAATTATTTAAATCCATTTATTCATGGGTATACCCAACCCAACCCATAACAACCCGTATATTTTTGGTTCAGGTATTGGGTTTGAGTTTTGCAACCCGCGGATCCATTGACCCAACTCATTGATGTGGCTTTAATAATTTCTTATTATTTTTATTATTATTTTAAATAAATATAAAATTAATATCTCACTAATAATCATAATTTTTTTAAAAAAAATTATTATCGACCAATAATATTACTAGACCAATGAATTTACATCATTTTAAATGTTGTTTCTTCTTTTCTTTTATATCATTTCCAACTTATGTATTTTACGGAAATAACGTGGTTTGTTGAATTTTATATTATTATAAAGTGTTATGTCGTGTTGATAAATTTTATTATACATTATATTACGTGTTTCATTGAGTTTGAGTGTTATAAATGAATATGATTGTATTGAATTGTGTTATATTTTTTTAAAACCGACCAAAAGAATCATAAAAAATATATTTTTTTTATTTGAAACTCAATCCCCGAACCCAACCCAACTCAACCCATTAATGAACGGGTCGGATCGGATCGGTTTTTACAATGAAATTACGGGTTGGACGATGGACCCAACCCATTGAAGTTTGAACGGGTTGGGTAACGGGTTAGGGCAAACCCGGTCCAACCCCAACCCGCGTACACCCCTAATTACATTGCAATTTTGGAGCTAAAAATTCAATTTAGTTTTTGAAATCGCTTGGACGCATAGATTTTTGCTCGACTTCTTATAAAGTGATTCCTACATGTTACACTCTAAGTTAACTTGGATATAAATCCAATTTGCTTTCGATTTCGGTTGATTTCTGGTTCCGTAACTTACTTTTTGACCTTCTTACAATGAGATCTTTTTGTTTACATTTACTTGTTTGTTTGGGCTTGTACATTACTCATTTTCTTACTCTCCATTGACAAAATGTACCCATATCCTTTGTTTGTAATTAGTATTTGTTCTCTTGTTTTTATTTTCTTACCTTTAGTTAGGTTAAATTAACTAATTTAAAATAATCAACCAAAAATAAAATCAACATTTCAATCAAGAACAAACACTTGATCAACATCAAGTTAGTTTTCAAAATCTCACCAACTCAAACTATTTTCAAATCATGTCTCATCCATACGATCTAAACCTCGATTAACATCGAGTGATTTTTCTTAAATAAAACGTAATATCAAGTTCTTTTCCTGAAACAAACGCGAAAGAAAGGGATCATTTGAAGTATAGCATTCTGATGGAACCCTCAAATGATTGGTCCCGAGATACACATTTTGGGATAGCCGCGTATTCTTTCTTCCGCACCCAAAACACTTAAGAAAACTTGGACTAAAAAGGTTCATTGGAATCTAGAATTTCGATGGAACCCTTGAACAATTGATTCTAAGGCATGTGTTTTGTTCTTATCAAGCGTTCATTGTCCATCAAACAAATTTCTTAAATACCTCGAATGAAAAAGGACCGTTGGAATCTAGCATTTCGTTGGAACCTCGAATGATTGATCCTGAGACTTATGTCTCGTTCTCATCGAGCGTCCGTCATTCGCCTAAAATATATTCAACCAATCAAACTTTGTTTCTCGCTGTCGTGCGATCCTCAAAACCCTTTTCAAAAACAAAAGATATTTTGTCTTGAGACGATGTAAAACAACGTTTTGTCCACATATGTGTGAGTTGAGATAAGTGACGTTTTCCCGTGAATGTTGATTTGTAAATCCATTCAATGTGATACAAACGTCTGCTCCTCACCTGTTTTGGGTAAGTAATGTTTTTCATCGATTGATACAAAATATCTTTTGCTAAAACCGATCAACAAACAAAATATTTTCTACCCATAACTACGTATGCCTTGAGTTCTCCATCGCACCAGGGATACGTATGAGCAAGACCCACAATCTTGTCAGGCACATTAGTAAAAAAAATTGCGACCCATTTCTTTTTCTTTTTACGCTTTTAATAATTCGAAAAAAACAATTAACATAAGTTAATATTCAAATCAAAAATTTAACTAAAAGGTACCATTTGAGTACAACGGACGTGAGGGGTGTTAATACCTTCCCCTTGCGTAATTGACTCCCAAACCCAAATATGGTTGCGACGACCATGTTCTTTTCCAAAGGTTTTATCGATATTTTCCTATTCTTTTATTGGAATAAATAAAGTTCGGTGGCGACTTTGTCCGAACATTTTTTCCGCGAGTGTGCGATGCGCTTTGCGAAGGATCGTATTTTTTGAGGTACGACACTAAGTCTAAATCAGAAACAGACACGGAAAAAAAACTCTAACTATTTGCTTTCTACAAACTCCCAAACCATCCTCAAAGCTCTGATTCCTAGGGTTTTAGGGTTTCACATTGAAACCCTAATTCCTTTGAGTTCAACCACTATCACAATCTAGAAGTACCTTGCACGAAGAAGAAAAGAATAAGTTAGAAGAGGAAGAAATGATAAATTGGATCAGGGAAAAGAAAAGGATCAAAGTAGTTACCTTTTTTGACCAGGAATAGCCTCATCCACGTAGGTTGGTTATCTCACTTTACGTGTTATTAATCATGCTTGCATGTTGTTGTAGCTTAGACTATTGTTTTGATCTACACAGATACGAGCTTGTTTGTTTGAAATGATTTGTTATCTGGAAATTTGATTATGTGTTGAGTTGTTAGGGTTAGTTTAATTGTGTTTTTGGGTAATTTTGGAGTTAGGGTTCTAACATGTTAGGGTTAGGGTTCATTGGTTGGGGTTTAGAGTTCTTGAATTTAAGGGTTTATGGGTTGGTGTATGAAGTTTATGGTTGAGCTTCAACCTGAAATTGGGTGATACGGTGGTTTGGGTGGTGGTAATTAAGAAGATAAGGTGGTCGGAGAGGTAGAAAATAGAGGGGATGTGTGTGTGTGTGTGTGTGTGTGAGAGAGAGAGAGAGAGAGGGAGAGAGAGAGAGAGGGAAAATGGGAGCATTTTGAAGGAAAACGATTTATATACTCCGTCTGATCATGTCCAGTCACGCCCATATGGTTGACTTTCATCCAACTAATTAGCTTACTCAGACTAACCATATTGTACCAGCACCTACCATATGACTTCTTTGACTTTGCATTTCCGCCTTCCTTAGTGCATACCTTGACTGGTAAGACCAATCAGAGGCTACGATTTCACGCAGCAGAACCCTTCTGATCATGATCAAGTGATCTAGAGAGAGTCAACCGTTGATTCTCTCTATGAACTGTCCCTCCAGCGCGGGCTTCAGAGAGTATTGGGTCTCTCTCCCTTTCTATTTGCACACCCTTGTATTTGGGCCACTGCATATATAACTCAATTTACACCACTACTGATTTTATTTAATGTATTTATTTTATATTATTTTCCAGAATTATTTAGGATTATTAATCAGTTGTTAAATAATTAGTTAGCATAATTAAGACTATTTAACTTAACCATAATAGTTTAGGTCTTAATTATCTTATTATAATTATTATAATAAAAAAATATCAAAAATATAGATAATTAAGTGTTTAATTAGGTTTTTATTAGGATAGGGTTAAGGACAGTTTTATGACGATATTAAGATCAATAAAATATAATTAGAGTACTTAAGCATAATTAGGTTTAATTGATTTAACATATTGGATATTAGTTTATTTTAATTATTTTTTTATAATTAACATGATTAAAAATATAATATTAATCTTTTTTTGTTAGCTTGTTTAATATTTTTCAACTATAATAATCATATATATATATATATATATATATATATATATATATATATATATATATATATATATATATTCTTATATCAAACTAATCATAATATCTTGCAATTAAAATCAAAATTAACCTTCACACATTCAAATCTTAAGTCATCTGTCATTGCACATTGAGGCATTTTCAAATCAAACATTTTTCCGCCTGCGATGCATTGAGAAGTTTCAAATCTAAAAAACAACAAACAAACAAACATTTTTTAGACGAACTATGATACTATGATCCTTCAATAAACCTGAGGGTGCATAGAAATAGAGTTGTAAGACTCTAACGAGTACAATAACAAAAACCATTTTCTTTGTCCCTTTTTCCTGATTAATAATCCCTTTGTAAATAAGTAATTAGACCAAGAATAATCAATTTTAGCAAACAAACATCCTTAACCCTAGAATTAGAGAAGACTCTCATTGAGTACAATGGAAGGGAGACACAATTGAGGAAGACAAAGCCATCATGATGGAGCTTCAAAAGAAGACTAAATATCATAGGAGAGAGAAAGTACACGAAGTTGGTCATACTATCTATTGACCTAATTGATGAGATACCCTGAAGTTTGAAGGCGGATGAATACATGATGGACATATTCAAGCCTCTAAAGGAGATCTATGAATTCATCAAATTATGTCGATACATGGTAGACGAGTTTAGAGCTAGGATTAAAAGCATTGTTAGAAAGTTTTCTTGTAATGGCTTTTAATTTGTGTTCTGACTAAGAGGCATTCATGGATTGTATTTAATATACATCTTGGTTTACTGTGACATTAATGACTATGTTTATTCGCTATATTGAGAGTTGAAAAGAGAGGCATGCCTTAAATTAAGTATTTCAAGGAAGCAACTATTTTTGTGTTGGGCACTAATTTTATAGAATAATTTTATAGATGATGTGACTTTTTTAACTATTTTGTATTTCATGCTGCTTTGTAATATCCGTGTTTGTTATATGTTTTTAGATGGTATCCAATAGTAAATGAACAGGGCTCCTCCAAAAGGATCAAGTAAGGGTGAATACTGATAGACCCTTCATTTTGTCAAAGCACATTTCTATGTGATGAGAGTTGTAGAAGTTTAGTTGATGTTTATAGAATAGTTGAAGGGATGTGATTAACATTAAACTTGCTAAAGTTGGAGTTATAGGTGCAATTGATATTATTGAAAAAGCAAGATCAACAGATTTGATGATTGGTGGTATGGTCGAGACAAGGTAAGCTATGGGATTTGCTAGTCATCTTGATGCTGGCCTTGGATGTCTTAAGTAAGTACTATTGTTATTGCATACTATTGTTATGGATTTTGAATAGTACTTACTTAAGACATGATATAAAGAATTCTTGGCACCTCAAGGTGAGCTATGGGATTTGTTGGTCATCCTGCTGCTGACTGGATTGTATGTCAATGATATAAAGCATTCTTGGCACCTCAATCTACCACAATGATCTATGAGATATATTTTATAGCGTTGTAAGGATCTTAGCTTTTTTTTCTTCCAAAACTTAAGGAAAGTTTTATCCAATAACAAGCTAAATTTTACAATTTGTAGACTATTTTACAATTTGATCACCTTCAAAAGAATCATTTTGCACTTCATTATCAAACTATACTTAAATGGGCTATGCTTGCAATTAGCTTCAGATGTCAGGGAAACAATCATCAATTGATCAGCACAATAGACACAAATTCATATATGATTGAACCACAAGCCTTTGCTTTACATCATTATTGGACCTTTGCAATGCTTCAGCTAGATACACCATGCAATAATTAGACAAACCCTAGAAAGCTTAACATCCCATCGGTGTGGCGTATCCAGTCATGAAGAACAACATGAACAGGGATAGATGGACCAAGTCCAAGTTCCTAAAAAAATCAAATAAACATGATGACGATTATCCATGTAATCGTAAATGTGGCATTATTTAATATATAAATAACTATGGCTGAACTGATTTTAACTTACTGAAGCAAGTTCCTCAATGACAATAGCCTGGTTTCTGTCTTTCTCAAAAATTTCATATGCACAACGGGCATGTTGTTCCCAACGATCAAGAGCTTCGAGTTGATACACACTTAACGCAACAACACAAAATTCTTCAAAATCCATTCTTCTATATTGTAACGAAGTCATCTATAGTAAAACTAAAATAACAAGGTTTTATTACCGAGGAAAGAAAATCAATGATACGAGACTCTTTCATAACATCTGTCGCATATTTCTTCAAGGCATGTCTAGAAAATATGAACGAGAAAAATTTATTTTATCTTACAAAATAATAAACTTCTTACAAGTTGATATGATATGATATAACAATAAATCTTGAATGTGGTGGCATCCAGGTTTAAATATTAATTGTTTTTTATGATGTGTGGTCAAAATTTCTACTAGACCACCTTGCTTTTAGAATATCTCATGTAAATTACATTGTTGTTTCAAGGTTCAGATTTATTGACACAATTTATCAAGTGAAAATATTGTGATTCAAATTTTTTTATTTACGTGAACAACTTTACTATTGATTCAAATATTTTTATAAATTTTGTCAAAATAAAAATAATATTTATATAAGGAACAAAATACATTGTTGATTCAAAAAAAATTATATACGGGAACAAATTAACTATTGATTCAAATATTTTATAAATATTATAAAAGCAAAATAATATTTTTATACAGAGAAATATACATTGTTTATTCAAATATTTTTATATACGAGAACAACCTTATTATTGATTTAAATATTTCATAAATATTGTTAAAACAAAAGTAATATTTATTTACTAGAAAAAATATATTGTTGATTCAAATATTTTTATATACAAGAACAACTTTATTATTGATTCAAATATTTTTATAAATAATGTCAAAACAAAACTAATATTTATATACGGGAAAAAATACATTTTTAATTCAAATATTTTTATATACGAACAAAATAATAATGTTATAAATGGATACAAGTTTACTAATGATTCAAATATTTAATAATAGAAATTTATTGATCATTTTTTTCAAATATGTGAAAAAATTAAGAGAGTTTTAAAAATATTGAGTATATATTTTAAAATTGCTTTCTCTCTTATAAAATCATTGTCTTATTTATAAAAAAAAACTAAAACCAATAATTTATCTAATACACGTTCCAATAGTTTTTATTTTTAATCATATTATTCATAATATTGTTGTTTATATTTCATATTCTACATTTATTACTATTTTAACTTAAGTTTACCATTATTCTTAAATTTATTCTTTTTTCAACTTCCTATTTTTATTACAGTCTGAAAATAAATATGCATCCAAAATCGTACTCCGTCCTAAAACGTACCTCGTGCGTAGACACGGGTTTGTTACTAGTTACCTTGAAAAATGGTAGCGGCTATGTTACTCGAATCACCATTTTCTTGCTACTCTCTTTTGAGCTTCATACATTCTCTCTTCACGTGACCTTTCTCGTGATAATGATAACATTCTATGTCTTTTCTTGTCCATGATCTTCCCCTGAAATTATCTTTAGACTTTCCCCTTGCCTTGTCTCTAGTATTGAACTTCTTGTGGATACTTCTTCCACGATACTCTGTGACAAGCATATATGACTCTGACGACATTCTTGGTTTCTTCCTTCTTGATTCTTCATTAAACATGTTATCTTTTACTATGTCCAATGTTAGAACACCTTATGGTGCTGAATTACTCAATAAAACCACAAGCGTGTCTTAATTGTCTAGAAAAGAACTTAATAATGATAATGCTTGCAATTTATATTCAAGCACCATCTTCATATTGGTCAACTGATTTATCAATCTTTGAAAATCACTCAAGTGTTCAAAAACACTTTGAGTTTCTCTATACATGAGGTTCACCAATCGACGAGTAATGGTGGCTTTATTTTGGGTTCTCTTTCTCGCGTACAAGGCGCTAACACCTCAGGTCTCCGCCGTCGTTTATCATCGGTCAGAGAGAACACCGTTGTTGCGTCTGCGGAATCCTTGGGCTCTTGCGTTCACATCAGCGCGTTCCCTCAGTTCACCATTATGATTTGCGTCTTAAGCTTTGGCATCATCGTCTTAACAACGCCGCATCTTTCACATCACAACTCACATTTCTCAACCCACCACGTTCAAAACACGAGCTGAATACAAGAATCTTCTGACTTTCTCATCGCCATCAACGTCTGCAAAATTCTATTAACATCCTTGTTCACAAACCGGATTACGACGAAGACCGCTCCGTCGTTTTGCAGAAGAGTTGTGAATGGCGATTGAAGCTCGGTTCTTCTCCTAATGAATGACATTGATGAACGCGACATCGAGATCAAAAGTGTCCATGAGATCGAGTGCTCTAAGTCACTTATGCATATCTAAACAGTAAAGTGGAATGAGAACAAGGAAACATACCTGATTGGACTCTCGATTACGAACATCTACAATTCAAATCTTTCTCAGATTTGGCTTGCCTTCTCTTTTCCTTCTACGTATGAGTTCCGATTTCACTTCTTGAGCACGAGATGAAATCTTGACACCCAATAACTGATTATTCCATGTAACAGGGAGAAAGAACTTCATGAAGAAGAATGATTGTGCAATAGCTGAAGCACAGAAAATCGGCTGCATGGAAAAGATGACTTAGTCGCTCGTCCAGGAACAATTTGTCGTTGCACCATGTCAATCTCCAAACCAGGTACCCGTTCGATCGCAGCAAACCGTAGACCGACCAAAACTCCAACCATCCATTCTAACTCAAGTATCAATTTCTTCTTTTCTTCAAACTTCTGCTATGTGATGTCGTTTATGCTTCTTCTTCTCGCAGTTCCTTGCAGTGCTTGACTTGGTTGTTGTAACACCCTGTTTTTTTATTAGGTATTTTATTATATCTTAATTGTTTGAATTATACATTTTGATGATTTATTTTATGGCTGAGTGTTGGCGAGGTATGTATCCTTGAGTTAGGGGTATAAAGAGATGATAGAAGTAAGTAGAATAATTTAGAATTCTTTTAATAATTAAAAATAAAATATTTTATTTATTTTTATTATATTAATTAGAGAAGATGGAATAATTGGACCAAATATGAGAAATTGAGAAAGTTAGTGGGAGGAAGGAATATGAGATAATTAAGTTTAGGCCAAGTTGGTGATTTGAAAAAGTTTACCCTAAAAATTAAAAGTTAAGAGGAACCTAGGTTTATGGAGATTCTCACATTTGAGAAAAAGGAGCAAAGAGACAATATGAAAAGTGATCAAGGGAAGAGAGTGAAGGTTTTAATTTAGAATTTTTGCAAGGAAATCAGGTAAGGGTGGGAACTTATTCCAATAGTAAAGGGTATGATAGAAGGGTAAAATGGAGGAACCCTTAACCTCCTTAGGGTTGGGTGTTTTGATTCATAATTTTGAATTTGGACGCTATGATGGTTGTTATATGATGATTATTTGATGAATTTTGTGTCCCTTATGTGCGTGTATTTTTCTATTTTTATGATTGAACATATATCCACCATCGTTGCAATTTCGAAGGTTTTAGGCATAATCTTAAAATTGTAATTAAATGATTTAATTGTGTTAAATCTGTAAATTAACTTTATATAATTAGAGTATTGTATGGGTTGTAACTTTTGGAGCGTTTGGCTTTTTACGGAATCGAAATCGGAGGTCCGGAAGGCCTTCAACAATGAAAAACGCAGAAAATTCTGCATTTTGTCTCTCACGATCGCGCTCAACGCGGGAGCTTTATTGTGTTTTTCGATCAAAATCATTTTGGCCATAACATTTGATCTGTAAGTCCAAATCGAGTGTCATTTGAAGTGTTGGATATATGAAATAGAGGGCTATAACTTTGTTACAGGGATAAAATAATTTTGGTGATTATTTCATGGACTTTTTTGGGGTTGAAAAATATGAAAATTGTGTTGGAAATTTTAGAAAACAACAACTTTTTAGTAACGCCTTCGTGCACGGTTTTGATTATAAATTTTAACTCGTGAATCATTTTGGGTTGGGGTTTGAAGCATTAGAAAGTTGAATCTAATAGATATAATGTGATTGTGATAAGTGAATTGATTGAGTATTATTTATATGCTTATTGTGTTGCTAAAGTTTTTGTTCATACGTTCGGTTAATGAATTGTTGACACATCCCGACGATTTTGGTCATAACTTTTATTTCGTAAGTCTGATTTTGATGTCGTTTGAAGCCTTAGAAAGCTAATCCTCATACCTAAACATGATAGTGATTGTTGAGATGTTTTAATAATATTAACATGCCTACTATGTTAATAAATGTATTGGTTTATACGTTTGGTTGATGAATCGTTGCATTGTTGTAATATCGTGGTATTATAATTATGTTGTTATGTCGATGATGTTAAGATGTTGAAGAGTTGATTCTGTTTGTTGATATTATTCACGTGGTAGCATGAAGTGGTTGTTGCATGATGAATGATGTGATGCATAAATGATGAGATATGTGTGGGGATCCTTTAGGTGAACCTTGTTGTGTCAATGCATGTTATTTGAGAGTCATGCATCTTGGTGTATGGGCTTAGGTCCAATTTTTGTGAGCCTCGATTCTATGGTGATGGATCGGGTACGAGTAGTTAATTCTTATTATGAGGGATTAATGAAGTGTTACCTATGTTGATGGTAACGAGTTTTGGTGAGCCTCAATCCCATTATGATGGATCGAGAGCGAATAGCCAATTCCTATTATGGGGGATTAGTGAAGTGTTACCTATGCTAATGGTAACGAGTTTTGGTGGCCTCTATCCTATTATAATGGATCGGGTGCGAGTAAATAATTCCTATTATGGGGGATTAGTGAAGCATTACCTATGGTGATGGTAGCGATTTTAGTGTGCTCTAGTTCCAAGAGGGAATCGATCCTATGGTGGGGATCATGGAGTGAGATGAACCTGAGTGTTCATATTTGATACCACATGCATGTCGAGTCGGTGTTGAGTATATTGCATAAGTGTTGCATTTGTATTGGTTGTTATTGATGTGTTATTGGATGCGATGTTGTTGCATATGATGTTAATGATAATTGAGATGTGGTTTTGTATGATGTTGGTGATAATTGAGAAGTTGTCGTGTATGATGTTGATTATGATTTGGATGTAAGAATGTGATATATTGTGGTGCATGATTATATAGACGTTGTACTCTATTCTTCATATATCGTTATTATTGAAATGAATTCTCACCCCTTCTGTTTGAATGTTTCCTTTACATGGGCATCGTACAGATACTCAAGAGTAGTATTGCTGAAGTAAGTGGAAGGTAGCTCTTGGATTAACTCTTTATTTTGTCACTTTTACTAGTGGTACCTTGCTCTGATCATGTAACATCATGTTGGGTTAAACACTTATTTTATTCATTATGTCTGATTATGTTGAAATCATAAGACTAATTTTGTTGTTGAGAATTCTTAAGATTTTGAGATGATTGATTACAACTCTCTTATTTTGTCATTGCAATTGAAGTTGAGACTAGATGTTATTACTTGTTTTATCTTCCATAATGTGATGATAATTCCGCTACGATGATACTTTAAAATGGAAGTGAGCTTGCGGTGACAAGTTATGAATGTCTTATTATGTGAATACATAATACCGATTAGATGAGATGGATGTCGTGTAAACATCCCAGGTATGATTCAGATAAGTGGGATGTCGTATAAACATCCTTATTATAAATGTGTGTATTAAAATTTACTATTGAAACTCGTGTTAAAGAGCAGGGCATGTTGTTATGAATGTGTGACACCCGACATGGTTTTATTTTATATTTAATTTATGCGATAAATTATGTGTGAGGTTTAGGGTGTTACATTAGTGGTATCAAAGCAGGTCAGTCCGTCCGTCCAGGTTGTTTAATTATGTTTGTTCCCTAGTGTGCGACATGTGTGTGAGAACACTGTCGATGCTTATTTTATTTTCCATTTGCAGGTTGGGAATGAAACAAGTGGGAGAGAACCGTCTGCTTATCTTGGATTTTCCAACTGTATCGATCTTGGACATTATGTTGTTGCATGCAAGAGTGCAGTGTTGGCTAGTTAACCTGTTTTGAGAATGTTGTGCTTTTCCTGAACCTGAAGACAGGTCGGATTCGAGGATTGTGTTGGTTAGAAAAATGGTGTGATCCTTAAGGGAATACGGCCAGGTGTTCTCGTTGGTCGCTTCCTTGTGAGGGGGAAGGCGGTGTTTTGGCTAGAGATGAGCCAGTGGTGTGTTGAGTATCCTGACGTGTTCCCTAAGGATGTGTATAGTTTTTATTTTTGTTCGAACAAGTTGACGTTATTCTTGGAATGAATTGGTGGGAGTTAAACCAAGTGTTTACCAATTTTTTTGTTAAGTTTGTGCAGTGTGTCACTGATTGCAAGAGCTCAGGCGATGCTAAAGATGTGTTATTCCTAACACTGGAGATGTTATGGATTCAAGATTCTTGTCTACCAGTCAAGTTGGGAAGTTTTTTAGAGAAACAATCAGCTATTGTTATGTTGTTTCTCAGAGAGTAGAGAGCGATGTGACAACTAGTGTTATGCCAGTGGTATGTGATTCCAGATGTTTTCCTAAAGATATTTGTGACTTGTATCTAGAGCGTGAATTTGAATTCGATAGAGGTGAAGAGTTGACGTTTGTATAAGCTAAGCAAGTGAGATAATTCGTGAAAGATATGGCACAAGTGTTTGTGATGTTAGCTTCGTTGGAAGCTAGCGGACAGGGAGTAGTTCGTGATCTTTCTGGAGTGTGTGAATTTCCTGAAGTGTTTCCTGGAGACATCAGTGATTTTCCTCCAGAGTGCGAAGTGGATTTTTCTATAGACTTAATACCTTGTACTAGTCTGGTGTCGATGACTCCTTATAGGGTGTCTACTTCAGAGTTTAGGAAATTGAAGAAGCAACTAGAAGATTTGCTTGAGAAGAAGTCTGTTCAACCAAGTGTTTTTCCGTGGGGTGTGTCAGTGTTATTAGTGAAAGAAGAGGGACGGTAGTATGAGGCTATGAGTGATATGAGAATTGTATTATAGGCATTGAAAGAGAACCATTTGTACGCAAAGTTTTTCCAAATGCGAGTTATAGTTAAAGGAAGTGAGTTTCCTTGGTCATGTGATTCTAGTGGTGGTATAGTTATGGATCTATCGAATATAGATTCTGTGTTACAATGGGAGACTCTGAAGTCTTCCATTGAGATTAGAAGTTTTTCTTGGATTGACTGGTTACTACAGAAAGTTCATTAAAGGTTTTTCAAATTTAGCATTGTCGTTAACTCAGTTGACTCGAAAGGCTTAAGCCTAGGTTAGGATGTGCATTGTGAAAAGAGTTTCCAAGAACTCAAGAAGAAGTTGACGTCTTCTCCAATTTTGATTTCGACAAATCCAAGTGAGTCCTTTGTTGTATATTGTGATGCTTCAAATATGGGTTTGGGAGGTGTGTTGATGAAGAATGGGTATGTCGTGGCTTATGCTTAGAGACAGTTGAGATTTCATGAAAGGAATTATCCTATGCATGATCTTGAGTTGACAACAGTGGTATTCATGTTGAAGATTTGGAGGCATTACTTATTTGGCTCCAAATTTGAAGTGTTTAGTGATTATAAGTGTTTGAAATTAATATTCATTTGATCAGAAGAGTCAAATATGAGTCAGAGGAGATAGCTTGAACTTCTGAAGGATTATGATTTTGATTTGAGTTACCATCCGGGTAAAGCTAATGTTGTAGTTGATGCGATGAGTAAGAAGTCTTTACACATGTCGATGCTTATGGCTCGAGAGTTTGAACTGATTGAGCAATTCAAAGATATGAGTTAGTGAGTGGAGAAACTCCTAACAATGTGAAGTTGGATATGTTGAACCTGACGAGTGGTATCCTTGAAGAGACCGGAGAAGTCAGAGATCTGATTTGAGTTTGATAGATCGTCTCACATTAATCAACCAAGGTAACGAATGTGATTTCCGAGTTGATGAAAATGGTGTGATGATGTTCAGAGATAGAGTTTGTGTTTTTTATGTACCCAAACTTAAGAGAAGTATTCTTGAGGAGGGGTACAGAAGTGGATTGAGTATTCATCTTGGTGCTACAAATATGTATCAAGATTTGAAGAGGATGTTTTGGTGGCCAAGAATGAAGAAAGAGGTTGTCGAATTTATGTAGGCTTATTTGATTCGCCAGAAGTCAAAGATCGAACATCAGAAGTCGTTGAGTCTGATGCAACCATTGAATATTCCATAGTGGCAATGGGATAGTATTTCCATGAATTTTGTAATAGATTTACCGAAGACTTGAAAGGGATGCAATTTAATTTGGGTGATTATGGATAGATTGACTAAATCGGCTTATTTTGTACCGATGAGGATCAATTATCCTTTGCAAAAGCTTGATGAATTGTATATTGATGAGATTGTGAAACTGCATGGTATTCCTTCAAGTGTTGTGTCAGATAGAGATCTGAGATTTACATCGAGGTCCTAGGAGAGTCTGCTGGCTACTTTGGATACTAAGCTGAAGTTGAGTTCTTCTTATCTTACTTAGACAGACGGTCAAATAAACAAGATTATCCAGTCTTTGGAGGACTTGTTGAGGGCTTATGTGCTAGAACAAAGAGGTACTTGGGATAACTATTTGTCGTTGATTGAGTTTACCTATAACAATAGTTTCTATTCTAGTATTATAATGGACCATATGAGGCGTTGTGCGGTAGGAGGTGTAAAATTTATTTGTGTTTGTATGAGTCAGGCGAGTGTGTTGTGCTCGGATATGAGATTGTTCATTAGAAGACTGAAAAGATCAAGATGATCCAAGAAAACATGAAAGTGTCGCAGAGTCATCATAAAAGTTACTATGACAAGAGAAGGAAAGCACTTGAGTCCCAGGAGGGAGATCACGTGTTTTTCAGATTTACGCCAGTAACTGGTATTGGTAGAGCTTTGAAGTATCGAAATCTCACGTCGTGTTTTGTTGGTCCGTACCAGATTTTATAGAGGATAAGAGAGGTGTCCTATCGAATTGCTTTGCCGCCGCCGCTTGTTAATCTTTATGATGTGTTTCATGTGTCTCAGTTGAGGAGATACATTTCGGATCCATCTCATGTGATCCAGGTGGATGAGATCCAGGTGAGAGATAACTTGACTGTTTAGGTATCATTCGTGCGGATAGAGGATCGACAAGTGAAGCAGATGCATGGTAAAGAGACTACCTTAGTGAAGGTAGTTTGGGGTGGACCAGTTGGTGGGAGCGTGAGAAGCAGTTGAGGGAGTCGTATCCGACTCTGTTTTCCTCATGTAATTTTTGAGGGCGAATATTTCTTAAGTGAAGGAGAGTTGTAACACCCTGTTTTTTTATTAGGTATTTTATTATATTTTAATTGTTTGAATTATACATTTTGATAATTTATTTTATGGCTGAGTGTTGGCGAGGTATGTATTCTTGAGTTAGGGGTATAAAGAGATGATAGAAGTAAGTAGAATAATTTAGAATTATTTTGATAATTAAAAATAATATTTTATTTATTTTTATTATATTAATTAGTGAAGATATAATAATTGGGTCAAATATGAGAAATTGAGAAAGTTAGTGGAAGAAGGAATATGAGATAATTAAGTTTGGGCCAAGTTGGTGATTTGGAAAAGTTTACCCTAAAAATAAAAAGTTAAGAGGAACCTATGTTTAGGGAGATTCTCACATTTGAGAAAAAGGAGCAAAGAGGCAATAGGAAAGTTGATCAAGGGAAAAGAGTGAAGGTTTTAATTCAGAATTTCTGCAAGGAAATCAGGTAAAGGTGAGAACTTGTTCCAATAGTAAAGGGTATGATAGAAGAGTAAAATGGAGGAACCTTTAACCTCCTTAGGGTTGGGTGTTTTGATTCATAATTTTGAATTTGGATGCTATGATGGTTGTTATATGATGATTATATGATGAATTTCGTGTCCCTTATGTGCGTGTATTTTTCTATTTTTATGATTGAACATATATCCACCATCGTTGCAATTTCCAAGGTTTTAGGCATAATCTTAAAATTATGATTAAATACTTTAATTGTGTTAAAACTGTAAATTAACTTTATATAATTAGAGTATTGAATGGGTTGTAATTTTCGGATCGTTTGGCTTTTTACGAAATCGAAATCGGAGGTCCGGAAGGCCTCCAACGATTAAAAACGCAGAAAATTCTACATTTAGTCTGTCACGATCGCGCTCAGCGCGGGAGCTTTATTGTGTTTTTCGATCGAAATCGTTTTGACCATAACTTTTGATATGTAAGTCTAAATCGAGTGTCATTTGAAGTGTTGAATATATGAAATAGAGGGCTATAACTTTGTTACAGGGATACAATAATTTTGGTGATTATTTCATGGACTTTTTTGGGGTTGAAAAAGATGAAAATTGTGTTGGAAATTTTAGAAAACAATAACTTTTGAGTAACGCCTTCATGCACGGTTTTGATCATAACTTTCAACTCGTGAATCATTTTGGATTGGGGTTTGAAGCGTTAGAAAGTTGAATATAAGAGATATAATGTGATGGTGATAAGTGAATTTATTGAGTATTATTCTTATCCTTATTGTGTTGCTGAAGTTTTTGTTCATACGTTCGGTTAATGAATTGTTGACACATCCCGACGATTTTGGTCATAAATTTTATTCCGTAAGTCTGATTTTGATGTCGTTTGAAGCCTTAGAAAGCTAATCCTCATACCTATAACATGGTAGTGATTTTTTAGATGTTTTAATTATATAAACATGCCTACTATGTTAATAAATGTATTGGTTTATACGTTTGGTTGATGAATCATTGCATTGTTGTAATATTGTGGTGTTATAATTATGTTGTTATGTCGATGATGTTAAAATGCTGACGAGTTGATTATGTTTGTTGATATTATTCACGTGGTAACATGAATTGGTTATTGCATGATGAATGATGTGATGCATAAATGATGAGATGTGTGTGGGGATCCTTTAAGTGAACCTTGTTGTGTCAATGCATGTTATTTGAGAGTCGTGCATCTTGGTGTATGGGCTTAGGTCCAATTTTGGTGAGCCTTGATTCTATGGTGATGGATCGGGTGCGAGTAGCTAGTTCTCATTATGAGGGATTAGTGAAGCGTTATCTATGTTGATGGTAACGAGTTTTGGTGAGCCTCGATCTCATTGTGATGGATCGAGTGCGAGTAGCCAATTCCTATTATGGGGGATTAGTGAAGCGTTACCTATGCTGATGGTAACGAGTTTTGGTGAGCCTCGATCCCATTATGATGGATCGCGTACGAGTAGCTAATTCTTATTATGGGGGATTAGTGAAGTGTTACCTATGGTGATGGTAGCGATTTTAGTGTGCTCTGGTTCCAAGAGGGAATCGATCCTATGGTGGGGATCATAGAGTGAGATGAGTCTGAGTGTTCATATCTGGTACCACATGCATGTCGAGTCGGTGTTGAGTATATTGAATAAGTGTTGCATTTGTATTGGTTGTTATTGATGTGTTGTTGGATGAGATGTTGTTGCATATGATGTTAATGATAATTGAGATGCGGTTTTGTATGATGTTGATGATAATTGAGAAGTTGTCGTGTATGATGTTGATTATGATTTGGATGTAAGAATGTGATATATTGTGGTGCATGATTGTGTAGATGTTGTACTCTATTCTTCATTCTATAGCGTTATTATTGAAATGAATTCTCATCCATTCTGTTTGAATGTTTCCTTTATATGGGCATCGTGCAGATACTCAAGAGTAGTATTGCTGAAGTAAGTGGAAGGTAGCTCTTGGATTGCCTCTTTATTTTGTCACTTTTACTAGTGGTACCTTGCTCTGATCATGTAACATCGGGTTGGGTTAAACGCTTATTTTATTCATTATGTCTGATTATGTTGAAGTTGAGACTAGATATTATTACTCGCTCTATCTTCCATAATTGTGATGATAATTCCGCTGCGATGATACTTTAAAATGAAAGTGAACTTGCGGTGACAAGTTATTAATGTCTTATTATGTGTATATAATACCGATCAGATGAGTTGGATGTCGTGTAAACATCCCAGGTATGATTCAGATAAGTGGAATGTCGTGTAAATATTCTTATTATAAATATGTGTATTGAAATTTACTGTTGAAACCCGTATTACAGAGCAGGGCATGTTGTTATGAATGTGTGACACCCGACGTGGTTTTATTTTATATTTACTTTATGCGATAAATTATGTGTGGGGTTTAGGGTGTTACAGTTGTGAACTGTGTGAATCGTAGAATGTTGCAGGTTGTGAGGTTGAACTTTGATGGTGATTGAATTAGAGTTTGGTTGAAGGATGCAAATTGAAGATTAGAAAAGAGGATTGAAGAAAATGATTGAAAATTCTCCCCCAAATAGAATGTGAAGGAAGGTACTTATATACAATTCCGAGTTTGTTAGAAATTTTATCTAAATTCACATGAAATACAAAATTAGTTGTAAATGAAAATGTTAGTTAGAAATGAAATTTGGTTGTAATGGAAATTCACTTCAAATCACCTTGAAATCCACAATTATGTTAGAGGTTATGATTCTATTTATGATGTGTTAGGTTAGTTAAATTGTGTTAAGTTAGGATAGGAATGTTAGCTTAAGTTGAAAATTAAGATGTTAATTGATGTTTGCAATGAAATGAAAGAATGAAAATTACTTTGAAATTGATTTAGCTCCCAATCGCCTTTGAACTTGATTCATGCCAGCTTTGCCGTTAAATGACAGTGTATAAAATGATTGTTAGTTTTGTATGATTCCATTGAAATATGCACGAAGTTTTCTATTAGTTAACTGTTATGCCCATAGGTGACCTTGTAATGGCAGTAAGCCAAACATTTGGTTTTGAACCAGAAATATGGTGTGAGTTAGCGAGAGTTATATTGAAATGAAATAAAAGTTAGTGAATGAATTCGGAAATGGTTAGTACAAATGAAATATGTGAATTGTGATTAAATAGGGAAATGTTAGGAATATAAAGGTTAGAGATGTCGCTTCGTATGTACATTGAAAAATCAATAGTGTATTAATCTCGGATTGAATGTATTAATGTTTTAAATTGCTATGGAGATTTAATTAGGCCAGTTTAAAATGAATGAAAATTATGAGGTTGGTTTTTGAATGTGTGTTGGATTGAATTTGGGATGGAAAGTTTAATTGAATGTTAAGATAGTTATGAAACACAAATTGAAGTTTGACATTGAAGTTATAAGTTGGATAATAGTTTTGGACATGGTGAGAAATGTATTTGAAAATTGAGAAAGATTTGAAGGGTTTAATGAAATGAGGTTTAAAAGATGGTGTAATGGTTTTGATAATGGATTTTGATGGACAAATGGATATTGATGGATATGGATTTTTGAAATGGATATGGATTATAAAAATAATCCAAAATTAATCTAAATATCAATCTAAAATCAAAGTCAATTAAAATATAAAATAATTAAAATCAACTTAAGAATCCAATTAAAACCAATTTTATTTAAAATTAAAATTAATTTGATATTAAAGTCACTTTAAAAATCCAAAGTTCGATAATTTAAAATTGGCATTAATTTAATATCAATTTAAAGAATCCAACAATCATTTGAAAATTAAAATCAATTAGAGTTTGAATTATTTTAAAGTTGAAATTAGTTTAAAAATCAATTAAAATTAAATTGAAGTTTCATATTTAATTTGAAATTAGAATTTGAAATTAATCAACTTGAAATTAAAAATCAAATGAAATCAAATCAAATTGAATAGGACCCGTGCGTTCGCATATTAATTGAAGTTCCATATTAATTGATTTAACTCTAATCACTGTTATTCTTCTTTCCTTTCTTCTCCGCCGCTGCCTTTCTTCTCCGGCGCATCTGCAAAACAACCAGAGAAACACAGTCGGAGAGAAATAAAAAAATAAAAGTGAATAAACCGCTCCGCTCATGGTGCGGCCCGCGACCCGCAACCCGCGTTTGCGGCGATCTCGTACGCGTTTTCATTTATGGTCTATCTTAAATGGTTTATTGTTTTGATCTTTTAATCCCATGGCCAACATAACAAAAAATCTTAATATATTTTGTTTCATTTTTTAGTCAAAGAAGAATTGAATCCTTATCTTAAGGATGATGGAAGTGGTTACCCAGAAGAAAGTGATGGAGTTAACGTTGCTGCAAGCAAACTTCTATCATCTTCCCTTGTTGGGGATGGAGGAGCAAGTTGGAGACTTAAAGCATTAAAGCGTGGACAAGAGCAAGCAGCTAGAGAAGGACGAAGCTTTCAAGAGGTTATATGCACTTGCTTTTCAGATATTTTTTATTTCTATTTTTGTAGTAGTTTTCCTCTATTTATTCTGTTAGGAGGGTAGAGGAAGGACCACTCTGAATTGGTAGCATTTAGGATTTGAACATTTGCTTTGTTTGTAGAATGGTAAAACCTTTGTAAGGAGAATTGTCTCCTCTTGTTCATACTCCAAAGCAGATTCATTCCCGTACTTTCTATTTACCATTTTGTCTTTAATTACGCTTCAATAGTTATTAATGCATTCACCATGTGGATATGTACAGGTTGTGGGAGAAAGGTGGGGTTCCCTTGGTGAGTTGACTGCATCTGTTGCATCAGGAGCAGCTGCCCCATCCCGAGCTCATTTACGTGCTATTAAAAGTAGACAAAGAAGGGTAGCTGAGGATAATTCACCAGATTCTGAAAAGCCTATCCAAAGAGATTCTAAAAGGGTAACTTTGAGAACAAATAGAAAACTATAGCATTTTTATTTTTTAAACAGATTCTATTTTCAATAAATTATATTGGGTATGAATCTCATTTATGAAATATATTCATTGTACTTAACTGAATTTTGCAAATGTCAACAGGATTGGCACCATGAAATGAAAGCGCCTAAAGTGCAAGATTCATTATCTTGGAGAAAGCGCAAAAGCCAGTTTGTGGTAGCTGAGGGTGCTGAGATCGTTGCGGCTGCAGCATCTAGCTTAAATAAATTTGCTAATGATGGAAGCTTTATGCGGGAATTAGTCAGTAAGCTGAGTGGTAACTCAGATGTAAGCACAACCAGTGAAGGAAATACAGTAGCAGTACAAAATAAGATGAGTGCAAACCAGTTGGCAGCCAAGGCTATGCAACTTCGTTTGAAAGGAAAGAATGACGAAGCTGACAAACTAATGGTAAGACCATTAGATGGGAGAGTGTGCTTTATTTTCTTGACTTAGTTTTCCTCTTAATATATTGTCTACAAAAGCATATCCTTCTAGTTTCATGATTATTTTGATTAAATTGTTCACTTTCCATTATTGTTTTGGTGGGCAGGAAGAAGCGAAGGTTTTGAACACAACGCAGACAAACGAAGATCATGTAATTAGATCAAGAGCTGAGGGAAGTTCTAGAAGGTATTTTTCTATCTTGGAACTCTGTGTATATGTTTTTTGAAGTCCTTAATCCCCATACATATTTTCATTTCTTCTGGATGTGAAAACATTGCGGTTAAGATGAATTTCTTGTATTGCAGCAAAACATAGTGACATATATTGTCTTTGGTTTTTTCAAAAATAAATTCTTTATAAGTTCTGAAACATGTTGATGTCTTCCATCAATTAGTATTGGTTTCTACAACCTTATACATATATTTCACTTTACTCTAGGTATGCTATGCAAAGGATATCTACTGAACAGAACAAAGGCGAGGATGATGCCGATATGAATCTTGCTCGCAATATAATGCAGAACAAACAATTTAAGGTTCACACTCAAGCAGATGATGAATATGATTTTGAAGATGGTCCAAGTAGAAAGAGTAGAAAGAAGCAAGGAGGCGAAGACCCCAAGAATATCCCAAATAAGATGAATGCAAATCGATTCTTGACCCAGAAAGAACGCTGCCTCTTTTGTCTAGAGAATCCAAAACGGCCTATGCATCTTGTTGTATCCATTGCAAATTTCACATATCTTATGTTGCCACAGTTGCAGCCATTGGTGCCTGGTCATTGTTGTATTCTACCCATTCATGTGAGTTTAATTTCTTCTACTATAAGGTTTATAAAGTTTAATATGAGTTTAAAGTTGATGAACTGATTTTTTAGTCTGTTTTTTATGTCATAAAAAACTTCATTATTTTTATTTTATTGACTCATGCAACTTTTTCTTATCATCAATATGGCAGCATGAATCAGCTACAAGAACTGTGGATGATAATGTGTGGGTAGAAATCCGAAACTTCCAGAAATGCCTAATTATGATGTTTGCAAAGCAAGATAAGGAAGTAGTGTTTCTTGAAACTGTGATGGGATTGGCACAGCAACGACGCCATTGTATGATTGAGTGCATTCCTTTACCCAAAGATATTGCTAAAGATGCTCCTTTATACTTTAAGAAGGTCAGATGTTAAACGTTGTTATATTTTGTAGTTCTGCATTTCTCATATTTGTCTCTCTCCATAATTCATGCTTTTCATTTATGCATCGTTAAAATGAACTATTAATATGCTGCACATAATTGTATTACCACGTTGTGTTCTAAAAGCCAACATAAAAGTATTATTCAGCTTTCCTTTGACACAATATGATTACCAACTTTTGGGGAGTAACTTGTTAAAATGATTTTAGTATGATTAAATTATCTACTCAGTTTCATAGGATCTCTTTCATGGATGAAATATCAATTATATAGTGCAAACTAATAAGAATATGAGCCGCAAATTTTATAGTGAAAAGGTGGAGTGCTCTTGCTTCATTTTTGTTTCCATGGTGTACTTCACACTCATTGCATAAGGTGGTCTAATGGGAGATTTTTCTAAGCCTAAAACGACACCCATATAGAAAACAATTAACCACATCGTTTATAAAACTGGATTAATTTCTAGATCAGCTAAAATTGCTTTATTTTATTTTTGGGTGCAGTTCCATTCAGTTTATAAGCTTGTTTGCACAACCCTTATCATGCATGTTCTTCTGATGAGTGTGCCACATGTGGTTAAAACTTAATTGAATGCAAACCTGTAGAAATGGAACATATTTGTTAGAAAGATGTTTCTGCCTTCACTCATTTACCTAGTTTTCACTTGAGATTATTGTTCCAGTGCTATTAGTGAAAAAGATCCTTTGTAATGCTTTATTGTTGACTGCACATTTCTTTCTATTCATTATTCCTTTTCCGTTTTTGTTTCTGTTGTTTCAAACCATATACTCACCGTCGGTTTGTAAAATGACTTAAATCACAGGCAATTGATGAAGCAGAAGATGAGTGGAGCCAGCATAATGCCAAAAAACTGATTGATACTAGTCAAAAGGGTCTGCGCAACTCAATTCCCAAGGATTTTCCATATTTTCACGTTGAATTTGGCTTAAACAAGGGATTTGTTCATGTCATTGACGATGAAAAGGACTTCAAAAGTAGCCTTGGATTGAATGTTCTTAGAGGCATGCTGCATTTACCTGAGGAAGATATGTACAGACGTCAAAGGTATGCTGCATTGGAGGTACAGAAGCAAGCAGTCACTAGCTTTTCTAAAGAGTGGAAGCAGTTTGACTGGACTACAGAACTTCATTGACGTATTTTTGTAGTATTTATAGTCTTGATAAAAACAAATCATGCATTGTAACAAAAGGAATGAATGGAGTGAAGTATTAAATAAGTCACTCTTTTTAATCAAGTATTAATTATTTTCTTCTAATAGCAACTGTGTAATGGTGATTACACAATTGGTTTTAATTTAAAAAAGAAACATAACTTCTCACTAATAGATAGAGACGGATCTTTTGTTTGTTGTTGGGAGTTTACCATCCGAGGAACCGTTACTTGCTTCATCTTGGAATGGATGCTAGGCAAGAAGAGAGACAGGATTTGGCTGATGATGTTGGTTCGGTTCCCGCGATTCGGGCTGTCGGGAATGTTGATGTTGTTGGTAAGGCTGATTGGATTACATACTTGGGATCTTCTAATGTTGCTATTGCTCTACGTGCTGCTGCCATTATGCTTAAATTGGATAGTGGGTGGAGTTGGTTTATTACTTTGAGTGCTCGTGATTATCCTCTTATTACACAGGATGGTATGTGAATTTTGGTTTTCTTTGTGCCTTTTATTTGATTCATGATGTTTGAGTGTGGTGTGAATTGGAAATTTGAACATGTTGTGTTATAAACTAATGAGCTTGGCAATTTGATGTTAAACATTGTTCTGTGTGATGCGTGATGGCTTTGTATTCATGGGAAAGTTTTCACCACTGTTTAGGAGCTTTGTTTCTGTTTTGGTTTTTGTTCCTTGTATTTATCATTTTCTCGATCAGGTTCGATTGTTTTAGGAAATTTGATATGCATTATTACTTGGAAACGTGATATCTTTAAAAAATCAAAATCCTGAAGTTTAAGGCTTATCCTTTTTGAATGATACTGAAATATCTTCAGGCTATATTGTTATAACATTGAATTGAATACAATAGTTTGATTAAAATGAAAATGGTGAAAAGGTGCCAGTTGAAATAGGGGAGAGGAGTAAGTGGGTAGAAATGGTGGAAGTAGGGTTTCACATAGAAAATTTGTAGAGGGTGCTTATAGTAGATGGGGCAGGCCTCAATTGCCTTCCCTGAAGCCCTTGCCTCTATGCTGGCTACTGTCTGTTGTTGATAGAACCAACTGGTAATTATTACTGAAAATGGCAGCACTTCTGATTGCATCTGATTTCCTGTGATTGTTCTTTCATGAGATGTTTCTAATGTTTGTTTGTTGCGCTTTGTCCTCTTTATCAGATCTATCCCACGTATTCTCCTCCGTAAGTAGAGACCTCAATTTCATAGATCACACCAGTGACCTTGGATGGAAAGAGTATGAAAACCATTGCTAAATCTAACTGCTACTTTGTGGCACTTATTTCTCGGTGCCTGGGTTATTTATTTATTCAATTGTGCAGGAGTGATAGATTCCAACCTATTGTAGTTGACCCGGGAACATATTTAGCTAGGAGAAGTCAAATATTTCAAGCTACAGAGAAGAGGACAACACCCGATGCATTCAAACTCTTCACTGGTAAATCTGGTTTCTCATACTGTCTGTGCAACACATCTATGCCTATGATTTTTTTTAAATTGAATGTTTTTCACGCCATGCAGGTTCACCGTGGGTCACCTTGAGCCGACCTTTTCTAGAGTTCTGCATTTTTGGTTGGGATAATTTACCACGAACGCTACTGATGTATTTTACGAATGTTAAGTTATCTCAAGAAGGCTACTTTCACTCGGTCATTTGCAACGCACCGGAATTTAAGAATACGACAGTAAATGGTGACTTACGATGCATGATATGGGACAATCCTCCGAAGATGGAACCTCTCTTCCTTAATACATTGGTTTATGATATGATGGCAGAAAGCGGAGCAGCTTTTGCAAGACAGTTCCAGGCCAATAACCCTGTTCTGGATTTGATAGACAAAAAAATTCTGCGACGCGGTCGGAATCGAGCCGCCCCAGGGGCATGGTGCTCAGGACGGGGAAGCTGGTGGGTGGATCCATGTTCCCAGTGGGGCGATGTCGATATTCTGAAGCCAGGTCCTCAGGCTAAGAAGCTAGAGGCGTCTGTTTCTAGTCTTCTTGATGACTGGACGTCACAGACGAATCAGTGCCAGTAATCATATAATAGACACTAAGAATAGAAACCATTGTAGGAAGCTGTGCGGGTCTATCTTATCGCACTGACCAGTAGAAGTTGCCATTTTATTTTTGAAGGAAGAAAAAGAAAACACATTCTTCGGTTGCGAAAGGTTAATATCAATCTTGAAAAAGGATGGACTCTGTGTATAAGAAATCAAGAGTTGAGAGACGGAAAGAGGAAATGCGTTTTGGCTGGGATTTTTTGGAGGCTTTGATATTTATGTTGGATCCTCCGATGATCTTCTTGCTTTCTATTGATAATGTTGTATGTTCTATAATGTTTTCTCATCTCGACGATTCGAGCAGGATAGCAGCTAGCTTATTCTTTTTGGATTATGAATATGATTGTCATTTTCCAGTCTCTAATCCATATATTTCCATTAGTTTTGACATGTTTTATACTATAGACAGGATATTAGATGTTTGCTGGTCCTGCATGCACACATGCTGACTTTGATAGGGATGGATATTGGCAAGTGGAAATGTAGTCCATTGTCATTGTCACCTATTGTATTGTCAAATAACTACAGGGGAACATGAGAGGAATGTCTAATTTATCAATTTTCAATTATTTTTTCTCTGAAATTTTTGTATGTGTTTTCCTCATTTTGAATGGTGAGAGATTTCATAAGAGAAAATCATGCATGAGAAAATCGACCTGAACTGAATCAAATCATACTAAAAATTTATTCGAACCAAATCAAACTGTTTTAGTTAATTAAGAACCGAATCAAATTAAAATTATTGGTTTGGTATACGAAATATTAGAAGATAATTTTTCTTAAACCGAATCATTTATTAAAAAATTGAAGCTTTAAACTATTTTTGAATTAATATATATATTGGTTTTGTATCTTTTTTAATTCTTTTGTGTTTGATATAGTATTAAAATGTTTCATTCATAAAGTTTTTGAGTTATTTTATAAATTTTAAAAAATTTAGGTCAAATTTTAAATTTGAAAAAGAAAAATTAATTTACAACTTTTTAAAATTTAAAGAACTTTATAAAATTTGAAAATTATGAATGCTATTTTGTAAGCTTTTGAAAATTTTAGTGTCAATTTCAAAATTTAAAAGAAATGAACTTACAAAAATTTAAAAGATTAATAATAATAATCAATTTGACAATTATAATGTATAAATTGAAAAAAAATTCAAATTCTTTACTTTTTATTTAATTATGTAATTTAATAGCCAGGAATTTTAATTTTAAAATCAGAAGTTTTCAATTTCAGACATACAGTCCTGCATTAAGATGTATTTGTATAACTAAAATGAATTAACATAACAATTTTTTTACTTTTATTTGTCCTTTAAAACTTCTTCAACAAAACACTTTATAAATTTTAATTATTTTAATAATTTTTCATATTTTTCATCCAAAATATTTTGAGTCATTTTATTTATTTTTTCAAAAAAATAAACTTTATTGAGTACTTAAGTAAAACGATTTGAAAGTAATACAAACCCTTATTTCTTGAAATGACACTCTCACGATTATTCAGAAAATTCCCCAATTTTGTTCATCTCTCAAAATCTTGTTACCCAATTTCTCTAACACCATCACCAAGTTCAAATTTTGATCACCATTCCTCAAAACCCACCAATCAATTCAGCCAAAACCCGTCTGGGTCTCTCAAATTCAACATTTTTTCATTTCACACTTCACGTGTTAATGTTAATAAACCCAACCCAACCAACCCAGATGCAGAAACAATCTGCAAAATCTTATCCACCGCACCAGATTCTCCCGTCGATGTCTCCTTCCGCAACTTCCCGGCGGAGGTGTCGCCGGAGCTCGTTGTTGATGTCTTGAACAAGCTCAGCAATGCTGGGATTCTCGCACTCTCGTTCTTCCGTTGGGCGGAGAAACAGAAAGGGTTCAAGCACAGTACAGAGAGTTTCCATGCTTTGATTGAAGCATTGGGTAAAATCAAACAGTTTAAGATGATTTGGAATTTGGTTGATGAAATGAAACAACAAAAGTTGATAAATGGTGACACTTTTGCTCTCATTGCTCGGAGATACGTCAGAGCTAGAATCGTTAACGAGGCATTGAAGACGTTTGGGAGAATGGAAAGATATGGACTGAAGCCTCAGATATCGGATTTCAACAAGTTAATTGATGTATTGTGTAAGTCGAAGTTTCATGTTGAGAAAGCACAGGAACTGTTTGATAAAATGAGGCAATGGGATTTGGAGCCTAATTTGAAGTCTTATACTATTCTGTTAGAAGGTTGGAGTCAGCAACAGAATTTGTTGAAGGTTAATGAGGTTTGTAGAGAGATGAAGGATGAGGGTTTTGAGCCTGATGTTGTTACCTATGGTATAATCATTAATGCTTATTGTAAGGCTAAAAAGTATGATGAGGCTATTGGTTTTTATCATGAGATGCAATTGAAGAATGTGAGTCCTAGTCCTCATATATATTGTACTTTGATTATTGGTCTTGGTAATGGTAATAGATTAGATGAAGCTCTTGAGTTCTTTGAAAAATCTAAGGCTAGTGGATTTCCACCGGAGGTACCGACTTATAATGCTGTTGTTGGGGCTTACTGCTGGGCAATGCGGATCGATGATGCATACAGGACTGTTGGTGAGATGAAAGAGCTTGGGATCGGTCCGAATTCTCGAACATATGATATAATACTTGTTCATTTGATAAAGGGTGGAAGAACAAAAGAAGCTTACTCGGTTTTCAAGAGAATGAGTAGCGAGATGGGGTGTGAGCCGAGTGCAAACACGTACGCGATTGTGGTGAGGATGTTTTGTAATGAAAACCAATTGGATATGGCAATGGTAGTTTGGGATGAGATGAAAGACAAGGGAATTCTTCCTGGAATTCACATGTTCTCGACGTTGATCATTTCCTTGTGTCGGGAAAATAAGTTGGATGAAGCATGTAAGTACTTTCAACAAATGTTGGATGTTGGGATCCGGCCTACTGCCAATATGTTCAGCGCCTTCAAGAGTGCTCTAATGGACGCGGGAATGGAGAATACTGTGAAACATTTTGCTCTGAAAGTTGATAAACTGAGGAATACTCCATTTATTGCTTAACTTAATCTTACACAAAGGAATTCCAGGATGTTGGGAGGTTAATAGACCCATCTAAATCACACTAAGATATCTTAATGATTGATTGACTACCTTAAGCTTCTAGTCTTTGACTTCACTGGCTCCCCCTCTTGAGATTCTCTGTTCAACTTTGCTATGCTATATTTCCTAAGATCTTATGGAGTGATGTGTTTAGACATCAAGTCTGAAATAATCAGATTTGCTGCGAATGAAGTACTATGGAAACGGTTTGTGCCATCTTTTTTATTATGTGGTCTGATGCATTGGTTGCATCACTTCCAATTTCTGAGGCAGTAGAAGAAGTGCAACTTAAGAGGATTACAGAACTACATGTATGAAAATAAATCAGGTCTAGGGGTTGTTTATGCAAGCATTAGATGCATTGGTTGCATCACTTCCAATTTCTGAGGCAGTAGAAGAAGTGCAACTTAAGAGGATTACAGAACTACATGTATGAAAATAAATCAGGTCTAGGGGTTGTTTATGCAAGCATTAGATGCATTGGTTGCATCACTTCCAATTTCTGAGGCAGTAGAAGAAGTGCAACTTAAGAGGATTACAGAACTACATGTATGAAAATAAATCAGGTCTAGGGGTTGTTTATGCAAGCATTAGATAACTGTTTGAACTTGATGAAACCTTAGTTGTAACTTGTGAATTTGGCTATTAGAAATTTCTTTTGACAAAAGAGCATGTTTTAGGAAATTTGATATGCATTATTACTTGGAAACGTGATATCTTAAAAAAATCAAAATCCCGAAGTTTAAGGCTTATCCTTTTTGAATGATACTGAAATATCTTCAGGCTATATTGTTATAACATTGAATTGAATACAATAGTTTGATTAAAATGAAAATGGTGAAAAGGTGCCAGTTGAAATAGGGGAGAGGAGTAAGTGGGTAGAAATGGTGGAAGTAGCGTTTCACATAGAAAATTTGTAGAAGGGTGCTTATAGTAGATGGGGCAGGCCTCAATTGCCTTCCCTGAAGCCCTTGCCTCTATGCTGGCTACTGTCTGTTGTTGATAGAACCAACTGGTAATTATTACTGAAAATGGCAGCACTTCTGATTGCATCTGATTTCCTGTGATTGTTCTTTCATGAGATGTTTCTAATGTTTGTTTGTTGCGCTTTGTCCTCTTTATCAGATCTATCCCACGTATTCTCCTCCGTAAGTAGAGACCTCAATTTCATAGATCACACCAGTGACCTTGGATGGAAAGAGTATGAAAACCATTGCTAAATCTAACTGCTACTTTGTGGCACTTATTTCTCGGTGCCTGGGTTATTTATTTACTCAATTGTGCAGGAGTGATAGATTCCAACCTATTGTAGTTGACCTGGGAACATATTTAGCTAGGAGAAGTCAAATATTTCAAGCTACAGAGAAGAGGACAACACCCGATGCATTCAAACTCTTCACTGGTAAATCTGGTTTATCATACTGTCTGTGCAACACATCTATGCCTATGATTTTTTTTAAATTGAATGTTTTTCACGCCATGCAGGTTCACCGTGGGTCACCTTGAGCCGACCTTTTCTAGAGTTCTGCATTTTTGGTTGGGATAATTTACCACGAACGCTGCTGATGTATTTTACGAATGTTAAGTTATCTCAAGAAGGCTACTTTCACTCGGTCATTTGCAACGCACCGGAATTTAAGAATACGACAGTAAATGGCGACTTACGATACATGATATGGGACAATCCTCCGAAGATGGAACCTCTCTTCCTTAATACATCGGTTTATGATATGATGGCAGAAAGCGGAGCAGCTTTTGCAAGACAGTTCGAGGCCAATAACGACATGAAACGAAAACCTTACAACAGAGTAAACAGCATAAGCAATTTCAAACTGAAATCAGCAACATTCCTCATGGATCTACCATAGTCTATACTTAAATCAAAACAATTCATGAATAAACAACAAAATCGTCAAGTCAGATACGCAATCGGCGACTACATGGTGATATAATGCCTTGAAAAGGTTGAACAAAGGGTGAAGGACGTCACCGGAACCTTCCGACTCCGGCGAGACTCCGATGAGCGTTTACCTCAAGTAAGTGTCTTTCTTTGTGTGAGTCCTTCTCCCGTCTTCGTTTAGCTTTCGATTCTTCTCTCTTCTTACTCCAATGTTTCTATGTCGCAAGTCACGATGACGGTTTAGTTCAACTAATCCAGAGCTCCGATGAGAAACTCTGGATAGTTTTCGATCGTATGAACTTTTAATGAATGGTTTGGTGTTTGTTTTGGCAGGGTAACGGTGCACTTTTTTCTCCTCTTTTTCAATCGATTGGATCCCCCTTTTATAGAGTGAAATGAGGTCCCCAAAATCATGTGCGGATCGTTGGCAGCTGGTGCAAAAAGAATCATTCCGTTAGCAGGGGATTTTCCTTAGATTTTGTGGTAAGCATCCCTTTTGTCTGTAGCGAAACCTTTCACAAATGTGGTCCTGCTTTGGATTTCCCACTCACTGCCGTGAAATATTTACATGTCGTGGTAACAATTCCGTTTTTTACTGTCTATTCAAAACCTTCATTTCACTATTTCTTTAATTCGCGGGTCTGGTTTAGGTTCTAACTTGTGGTTCCCCCTGTTCTGATATGACCTTGCTTGTTAACCTTCAATGCCTGTATGTGAGAATCCAGATAGAACCGTTTACGTGTTTCATCTTGGCTTGCTATTGTATTAATGCGGAGTTTCTGCGTTTTGCAGGTTCATTGGAGGTGTTGTTATGGAGTTTCTGCGTTTCATCTTGTGTTTTGATTGAAGGGTGAATAAGGTTAGAAAAAGGGAGTCTTGGAAGCAGGTTTTGTTATGGTGTTGAGGATTGTTAGAAGTTCTGTTATGAGGCTTTTGTTGACAGTTGCGGGGTGAATGAATTTGCAGGGGCGATGTTACGAAAACGCCGGTGGATTATGTATGGTATGCTGCTCAAGTATTTTCGAGTCCTGTGAATCTTTGCCTTTGGTTTATCATAACGATTGTGTTCTTACAAGTCTTATAACCATTGAATTGATGCCATACTTGCTAATGCTTGGTTGGACGTTTGGTAGGTGATCTGAATAATTCTCAAGATGCTTGATGATGCTTTGCCTGTGCGTGAGCTGATCTGTGGGCTGCTATGCTTGATGATGCAGCGTGTTTTGTATTTGGATTGAAACTCATGCAGGTTTGCTGCTTTATCCACCCATAGCAGCTCATTTTTTGGGAGCCGTTTACATTACCGTTTGGCTTTGAGCTTACACATCAGAGGTAGTGGCTGGAGTTTTGTACTGCTTTGTTGCAGCTTATTTCTTTCGGTAGTTTTCCATGTTTTGGACTGTTATGTGTAGCTTAAGTTTGTAGCAGGCTTTGGTTGTAACTTTGGTAAACCTTCTGTTGTAACAGGTAGTCTCGAAACCATGTGTGCAGCCCAATTCCACATCTATGCATTGTTTCATCGCCGACGATGATAGGTGTTCTGCAGCAGGTTATTTGTACATTAGTTTGAAGGGTTGTAATGTATTGTTCTCCTTGTATTTGATGCTTTTTGTGGTTCTGTATTGACAGTCCGGGTCTTGTGGCGACATCTCTTCCCGCATTCTTAAATGGCACTGACTTTTGGATGTATAATCCGGTGCGTTATCGCCTCCTGCTAGAAGGTGTCTTGTGTGAAAACGCCTTTGGGAGGTTATTTGAAGTCTCCCTAGTATCTCATGCTTGGAACCAAAATCCGTTAGAATTAACTAGGGCCATTTGTATGCTTGCGTATTGGTTTTGAGTATGGCTGTAATGCTTGTAAAGCAATTGACTTAGTATGTCAAAACAACGATGTAACCGATTGTATTGTGATGATGCGTCTGGTTTTTGTTTTGTCAACCGTTGTAACACCCATTGTAAGGTTCCTTATTGCCAATTCTCGCTTGATTCGGCATGGACAACTCATTTCTGCGTTAATTTGAGAATTAGTAGATATTTTGACAATTATTCTTGGTTGGACCTGTGTCACTTTAACTGTACCACGAATGATGGTTGAACCTGTACGTTACTTAAACCAGTAATATTGCCAGCATGCTCTAGTTCCACTCTTTGACTAAATTACAGCATATGAAGGGCCTGGAGAGGAAAGGCATTGATACATAGTGTGATTCATTTTGACAACCAAGCTCCCTCTAGTAAGTATCTGAAATGGCTTCATCACTAAGAAGTGCTTCATCAAGTATATCATCAACTTCTGACACGGTTTCTATTAGTTTGCCTCTTTTTTCAGCCACCAAGGCTTTCATATCTGAAGGCACCTCTTTGATGACAATTTTTTTTCCATTTGAACCATGAAAATAATAGGCCTTTAGCTTCACGAGATCAACAAGTCCCTTAAAAACATCTTCCGAACCTATTGGAACTTGAACTGCAGCATTATGATGCCGAAGCTTAGATCTAGCCTGATTCATTACTTTCCATGGATCTGCTCTCATTCGATCAAGCTTGTTAATAAATGCAAGTCTTGGAACCTCATATCTTCTCATTTGCCGATCAATAGTAATGGACTGACTTTGCACCTTTTTCGTGAGTTGATCGCCTTTTGCCTTTCCTTTTCCAGCCAGATTGCATAGGCGTGTTGTGAATTTGTGGCGTGGTTTTGTATATGTTGTAATGATGCTTAGGTTATGTACTTTGGTCATTGTATTGTGTATGTCAACATGTGAGTTGGTTTTTGGTTGTAATGAGAATGGGCAAGGTTTATGTAATGGTTTTCAATGGCTGATGTAATGTAAATTGGCTTTTTGGAATGAACATGATTTACATCGTCTTATGTATGGTAGTGTAAAAAACAGTGGATTAATGATTTATTTTAGGTTTTATTTATGATGAAATGCATGTCATGCTATTCATATGATGCAAAATAAAAATGAAATCAATTCTATGAAAATTTAAATATGCCCGGACAAAATTGGGGTATGACAGTATCAATCAGTTTTTTTGCATTGTGCTGGCTCCACTCATCTTCTGCTTCATCAATTACCTGTGATTTAAGTCATTTTACAAACAGTTTATGGTTTGAAACAATGGAAACAGAAACAGAAATGGAATAATGAATAGAAAGAAATGTGCAGTCAACAACAAAGCATTACAAAGGATCTTTCACTAACAGCACTGTAATATTAGTAATCTCAAGTAAAAACTAGGTATAGCAAACATCGTTTTAACAAACCTGTTCCATTTCTACAGGTTTGCATTCAACTAAGTTTTAACCACATGTGGCACACTCATCAGAAGAACATGCATGATAAGGGTTGTGCACACAAGCTTAAGAACTGAACAGAACAACACCCAAAACTAATACAAAGCAGTTTTATTTGTGGCTCATATTCTTATTTGCAGTTTGCACCGTATATTTGACATTTCATTCATAAAGGACATTCAATGAAACTGAGTAGATGATTTTGAAGTCTTATACTATTCTGTTAGAAGGTTGGAGTCAGCAACAGAATTTGTTGAAGGTTAATGAGGTTTGTAGAGAGATGAAGGATGAGGGTTTTGAGCCTGATGTTGTTACCTATGGTATAATCATTAATGCTTATTGTAAGGCTAAAAAGTATGATGAGGCTATTGGTTTTTATCATGAGATGCAATTGAAGAATGTGAGTCCTAGTCCTCATATATATTGTACTTTGATTATTGGTCTTGGTAATGGTAATAGATTAGATGAAGCTCTTGAGTTCTTTGAAAAATCTAAGGCTAGTGGATTTCCACCGGAGGTACCGACTTATAATGCTGTTGTTGGGGCTTACTGCTGGGCAATGCGGATCGATGATGCATACAGGACTGTTGGTGAGATGAAAGAGCTTGGGATCGGTCCGAATTCTCGAACGTATGACATAATACTTGTTCATTTGATAAAGGGTGGAAGAACAAAAGAAGCTTACTCGGTTTTCAAAAGAATGAGTAGTGAAATGGGGTGTGAGCCGAGTGGAAACACGTATGCGATCATGGTGAGGATGTTTTTTAATGAAAACCAATTGGATATGGCAATGATAGTTTGGGATGAGATGAAAGATAAGGGAATTCTTCATGGAATTCACATGTTCTCGACGTTGGTCATTTCATTGTGTCGTGAAAATAAGTTGGATGAAGCATGTAAGTACTTTCAACAAATGTTGGATGTTGGGATTCGGCCTACTGCGAATATGTTCAGTGCCTTCAAGAGTGCTCTAATGTTCACGGAAATGGAGAATACTATGAAACATTTTGCTCTGAAAGTTGATAAACTGAGAAATACTCAATTAATTGCTTAACTTAACCTTACTCAAAGAAATTCCAGGACGTTAGAAGTTGTTTATGCAAGCATTAGATAACTGTTTGAACTTGAAGAAACCTTTGCTTTAACTTGGGAATCTGGCTATTAGTGATTTATTTTGTCAAAAAAAAAAATCACATAGACTATATTTGATAGGTGGCAATAAATATGGCAATTTGATGTGAGCAAGTATAAATTTTCTTATTAATCTATATTGATTTCTACATAATTAAATGTGTTTTTATAAATTAAGATTAAAATATGACATCATATAGTTTATAGGTAGGTACAACTTATATGATAAAAAGGGATTCAAAACCGCAATTTGCAATTTATATGCACTCTCTGTATGAAATATATGATAAAAAGAATGCATAATCAAAAATGGTGTTTCAAATAAGTAGTAATCGTCTATAAAAGAATTTTATTCACTCACTTGTGGACAGTGAAACTAATTATCCGTCTCTGTCCTACTATTAGTGAGAAGTTATGTTTCTTTTTTAAATTAAAACCAATTGTGTAATCACCATTACAAAGTTGCTATTAGAATAAAATAATTAATACTTGATTAGAAAGAGGGACTCATTTAATACTTTACTCCATTCATTCCTTTTGTTACATTCCTTTTGTTACAATGCATGGTTTGTTTTTATCAAGACTAAATACTACAAAAATACGTCAATGAAGTTCCGTAGTCCAGTCAAACTGTTTCCACTCTTTGGAAAAGCTAGTGACTGCTTGCTTCTGTACCTCCAGTGCGGCATACCTTTGTCGTCTGTACATATCTTCCTCAGGTAAATGCAGCATGCCTCTAAGAACATTCAATCCGAGGCTACTTTTGAAGTCCTTTTCATCGTCAATGACATGAACAAATCCCTTGTTTAAGCCAAATTCAACGTGAAAATATGGAAAATCCTTGGGAATTGAGTTGCGCAGACCCTTTTGACTAGTATCAATCAGTTTTTTGGCATTATGCTGGCTCCACTCATCTTCTGCTTCATCAATTGCCTGTGATTTAAGTCATTTTACAAACCAACAGGTGAGTATATGGTTTGAAACAATAGAAACAAAAACAGAAAAGGAATAATGAATAGAAAGAAATGTGCAGTCAACAATAAAGCATTACAAAGGATCTTTTTCACTAATAGCACTGGAACAATAATCTCAAGTGAAAACTAGGTAAATGAGTGATGGCAGAACCATCTTTCTAACAAATATGTTCCATTTCTACAGGTTTGCATTCAACTAAGTTTTAACCACATATGGCACACTCATCAGAAGAACATGCATGATAAGGGTTGTGCAAACAAGCTTATAAACTGAATGGAACTACACCCAAAAATAAAATAAAGCAATTTTAGCTGATCTAGAAATTAATCCAGTTTTATAAACGGTGTGGTTAATTGTTTTCTATATGGGTGTCGTTTTAGGCTTAGAAAAATCTCCCATTAGACCACCTTATGCCCAATGAGTGTGAAGTACACCATGGAAACAAAAATGAAGCAGATGCACTCCACCTTTTCACTATCAAATTTGTGGCTCATTTGCACTATATAATTGATATTTCATCCATGAAGGACATCCTATGAAACTGAATAGATAATTTTAATCATACTAAAATCGTTTTAACAAGTTACTCCCCAAAAGTTGGTAATCATATTGTGTCAAAGGAAAGCTGAATAATACT
Source organism: Lathyrus oleraceus (assembly GCF_024323335.1). Lineage (NCBI taxonomy): Eukaryota > Viridiplantae > Streptophyta > Magnoliopsida > Fabales > Fabaceae > Lathyrus > Lathyrus oleraceus. The sequence goes on along the minus strand of NC_066580.1, from coordinate 490,024,437 downwards.
TTTATGTTGGCTTTTAGAACACAACGTGGTAATACAATTATGTGCAGCCTATTAATAGTTCATTTTAACGATGCATAAATGAAAAGCATGAATTATGGAGAGAGACAAATATGAGAAATGCAGAACTACAAAATATAACAAAGTTTAAGATCTGACCTTCTTAAAGTATAAAGGAGCATCTTTAGCAATATCTTTGGGTAAAGGAATGCACTCAATCATACAATGGCGCCGTTGCTGTGCCAATCCCATCACAGTTTCAAGAAACACCACTTCCTTATCTTGCTTTGCAAACATCATAATTAGGCATTTCTTGAAGTTTCGGATTTCTACCCACACATTATCATCCACAGTTCTTGTAGCTGATTCATGCTGCCATATTGATGATAAGAAAAAGTTGCATGAGTCAATAAAATAAAAATAATGAAGTTTTTTATGACATAAAAAACAGACTAAAAAATCAGTTCATCAACTTTAAACTCATATTAACCTTTATAAATCTTATAGTAGAAGAAATTAAACTCACATGAATGGGTAGAATACAACAATGACCAGGAACCAATGGCTGCAACTGTGGCAACATAAGATATGTGAAATTTGCAATGGATACAACAAGATGCATAGGCCGTTTTGGATTCTCTAGACAAAAGAGGCAGCGTTCTTTCTGGGTCAAGAATCGATTTGCATTCATCTTATTTGGGATATTCTTGGGGTCTTCGCCTCCTTGCTTCTTTCTACTCTTTCTACTTGGACCATCTTCAAAATCATATTCATCATCTGCTTGAGTGTGAACCTTAAATTGTTTGTTCTGCATTATATTGCGAGCAAGATTCATATCGGCATCATCCTCGCCTTTGTTCTGTTCAGTAGATATCCTTTGCATAGCATACCTAGAGTAAAGTGAAATATATGTATAAGGTTGTAGAAACCAATACTAATTGATGGAAGACACCAACATGTTTCAGAACTTATAAAGAATTTATTTTTGAAAAAACCAAAGACAATATATGTCACTATGTTTTGCTGCAATACAAGAAATTCATCTTAACAGCAATGTTTTCACATCCAGAAGAAATGAAAATATGTGTGGGGATTAAGGACTTCAAAAAACATATACACAGAGTTCCAAGATAGAAAAATACCTTCTAGAACTTCCCTCAGCTCTTGATCTAATTACATGATCTTCGTTTGTCTGCGTTGTGTTCAAAACCTTCGCTTCTTCCTGCCCACCAAAACAATAATGGAAAGTGAACAATTTAATCAAAATAATCATGAAACTAGAAGGATAAGCTTTTGTAGACAATATATTAAGAGGAAAACTAAGTCGAGAAAATAAAGCACACTCTCCCATCTAATGGTCTTACCATTAGTTTGTCAGCTTCGTCATTCTTTCCTTTCAAACGAAGTTGCATAGCCTTGGCTGCCAACTGGTTTGCACTCATCTTATTTTGTACTGCTACTGTACTTCCTTCACTGGTTGTGCTTACATCTGAGTTACCACTCACCTTACTGACTAATTCCCGCATAAAGCTTCCATCATTAGCAAATTTATTTAAGCTAGATGCTGCAGCCGCAACGATCTCAGCACCCTCAGCTACCACAAACTGGCTTTTGCGCTTTCTCCAAGATAATGAATCTTGCACTTTAGGCGCTTTCATTTCATGGTGCCGATCCTGTTGACATTTGCAAAATTCAGTTAAGTACAATGAATATATTTCATAAATGAGATTCATACCCAATATAATTTATTGAAAATAGAATCTGTTTAAAAAATAAAAATGCTATAGTTTTCTACTTGTTCTCAAAGTTACCCTTTTAGAATCTCTTGGGATAGGCTTTTCAGAATCTGGTGAATTATCCTCAGCTACCCTTCTTTGTCTACTTCTAATAGCACGTAGATGAGCTCGGGCTGGGGCAGCTGCTCCTGATGCAACAGATGCAGTCAACTCACCAAGGGAACCCCACCTTTCTCCCACAACCTGTACATATCCACATGGTGAATGCATTAATAACTATTGAAGCGTAATTAAAGACAAAATGGTAAATAGAAAGTACGGGAATGAATCTGCTTTGGAGTATGAAAAAGAGGAGACAATTCTCCTTACAAAGGTTTTACCATTCTACAAACAAAGCAAATGTTCAAATCCTAAATGCTAACAATTCAGAGTGGTCCTTCCTCTACCCTCCTAACAGAATAAATAGAGTGGTCCTTCCTCTACCCTCCTAACAGAATAAATGGAGGAAAACTACTACAAAAATAGAAATAAAAAATATCTGAAAAGCAAGTGCATATAACCTCTTGAAAGCTTCGTCCTTCTCTAGCTGCTTGCTCTTGTGCACGCTTTAATGCTTTAAGTCTCCAACTTGCTCCTCCATCCCCAACAAGGGAAGATGATAGAAGTTTGCTTGCAGCAACGTTAACTCCGTCACTGTCTTCTGGGTAACCACTTCCATCATCCTTAAGATAGGGATTCAATTCCCTAGGATTTGTCTTCTTTGACTAAAAAATGAAGAAAAAATATATATTTAGATTTTTCGTTATGTTGGCCATGGGATTAAAAGATCAAAACAAGCTGCCCAAAAATTGAAAGCATTTAAGATAGACCATAAATGAACATACAGAAAACTTGTTAGAGCATGGGAATGTTGCTATTCATTAGTCATTCAAACATAAACATACAAAGATACATGAAAATATTAAAAAAAATCCTCGCATAAATAATATTAGACAAATGAATATAAACTAACTCTCATGCAGAAGAAAGCCATAGATTCAAATCATACTTCAGAAGGCTAATGCTCCCTAAAAGCCAACATTGATACCTTTTTCTCAGTTTTTGGATAACATATTTCATCATTTTTTCCATTTTGTAAGAGTTCAATCTAGAATGCTTTATTTTTCATTCTAGTTTCTTTCTGTTATTCAGAGTTGTGTCGGCAAGCACCTCTGTTACAGCTTTCTAGAGTTAGTTACATTCAGTTACAAAGGGTGTATGTTAACCCTTGGTGGGTGTAGCTTACATATACCTACTTGAGTCTCATTTTGTTATAATTAATCAAAACAGAATTTCACAAATTATTCTAGAATGCATTTCTTCATCTTATTCGCTATTTCTAAAACATTTACTTATTAGTTATTCTTTCTATTTAATCACTTAGTTTTCATCATTTTCAAAAAATATTACAATGAGTGATGACAATACAACAACATGAAGGGGAGCCTTGGCATAAGATTTGAAGATATTATCATGTCATGTGTGACTAGGAAGTTAAAATTATTGATTCTCAGTTTCTTTCTGCACACATGTCCAAACCATCTAAGGTGGGACATTACATTCTTTGCTACAAGAAGTGCTACCCAAACTTCATCTATTGTGATTTTATTCCCAACCCTACATTGTCTCGTATAACTAGTCATTCATTTGAACATTCAAACAATTGCCACAATGACCTTACTTTCTTGATGAATCTTTATTACCGCCCAACAATAAGCTCAGTGTTGACAATGGCAGATGGCGGTCCATGGCAAAGAGCCACCGAGCCAAAACCCTGCAGTAACACCAGACATATGGCGGCACCATATCTGCATATGGCGCCACCATATCGGCATATGGCGCTGCGGCACTGCCATCCTTCACATATTTTGGCCATGGTGGATAGCCTAAAACCCACCATTGATATCTGCCATGGCCGATACTTAACAACAATGGCTCTATATAGTGTTACGGGTCTTAAGTTATATTACAATACAATTGTCCTTTAATATTATGTGGTATGTTCTATCACAAATCACATCTAAAGCATTTCTTTAATCTTTAGTTCATCCATACTACTTGAATCCTATGGTTTACATCTTTCATCTCAAGGTCAATTTGTATGATGTATCCACATTCACATTACTTAAACTCTAATACTTACGCTATGGTATATTTTCTACTTTTTACCTCTAAGATAGTATTTGTGTGCATTGCACTCCATATATGCTATTTTAGTGATGAGTGATGACCATACTAGTAAAATATTAGAGTTTGTCAATGCTTACTTTCCCTGATTTTTTTTATCTTTCCCTTCTTTACCTTTTTTTCATTTCTCCTAAGAAATAGCTTGAAAATGACGCCAACGTGTTTTAATATTATAAAGAGAGAAGTCATTACAAAACCGAGAAAGAAAAAAACAGATAACAATGAGGCTTCCTTTGAGGACACAAAGATATATCAAAATAGCCTAGACATGAGAATTAGACAAGTAAACAGCTGAGGGGAAACAGAATTTTATACTAAGACGTACCTCCTCAACTGGAGCTTCTTCTGGTAATATCTCATTTGTTTCTGAAACTGCAGGCCTCGTACTTTCAGACCTAAGCATCCAATCCAACCCCATTTCTTTTCTAGCAATATCCTTCTTACTTGTAGAATTGGCTGCAATGTTGGCAGCTTCTCCTTTGATCTTGTTCTCTCTACTCCTACCCTTTTTCTTCTTTCCTTTCCTTCTCCTTTTCTTATCATCCCGGTCGCTTTCACTTTCGCTTGTATAAAATGAAGAATTCTCATCAGATGAGTACCGCTTCTTTCTAGATCCCTTTTTCATCTCATCCAACGCATCCTCATCAGACGAGATATTCATATAACTCTTGTCCTTTTTCTTCTTTCCTTTACTTTTCCTTTTCTTATCATCCCGATCACTTTCACTGTCGATTGTATAAAATGAAGAATCTTCATCCGATGAATACAACTTCTTCTTTCTAGAACCTTTTATTCTATCAAGCTCCTCCTCATCAGAAGAGCTATTCCTAGGGCTCTTATCCTCTTTCCTCCTACTGTCTGATTTCTTTCTTTCCTTGGAGACAGAATCCTTATCTAAGTCCCGATCTTCTACCTAGCACAAAGCAGTGGATAGAAAACGAAAACAAAGTCAGACCTAAAATTAGGATTGAATAACAAAAGTGACAATATGATCGAAGTATTGTTACTCTACAAACCTGGTCACGGGGAATGAATTTCACCCCAAAAAGCATTTTTGTAGATTGCACCGCCTTACAAATGCCTGCTTAATGATTAGAAAAAAACACCAAATATCATAAGGGAGTGTAATATTAAAGTATAAAATTGGACATGAACAAGGAAATAGCCTTAAGGAACAATAAATATCATAATTGTTAGTACATGTGAATGAACCAAACCCTCAGTGGTGATGGAATATACAATTCATACAAACAGAATACCTTTTTTTCAAATCAGAATACAATAGATAACAACAAACTAAATCAGAATACAATTATAATTAAAATACAATAGATAACAACAAATTGAATTTGAATACAATCATAATCACAATAACAATAACAGATAGAATATAATTAGAAAAGAAAAAAAAACGTTACTTGAGGGAGGCGATTTGGAAGAGATGCAGCTGCGAAATCTGAGGCCAAAACGGTGGGAGGATGAAGCCAAATTGCAGAAAAAGAACCCTATTCTGAATTGGGGGAAACAGAGAGCCCTAATTTGTTATGACGTTAGATTTGAAGTAAACGCGCGTCGAGCTTGAAGGAGCTTATTTATTTTCACACTGAACTTAGTCTCCTTCTTCTCCTTAGGGTTATAGCTCCCTGGTATTCAAAAATACAAGCTGGTAACAATTAATCAAATGCAATCAAGAGAAGTGAAACAGGAGCCTACCTTCAGAGCGATGGCTTGGTCTGGGCGTCGTTGCAACGAAGAAGATGAAGACATACGAGAATTCCAGAGATAACTTCACTGAGGTAATTGAATCAAAATCCTAATCCAATGCGGTCTTCTTCGTCTCCTTCTTCTCGTGTCTTAGTTTGTAGGTCCGAGTCGTTGTTGTTATGGATTTGCATTGCGTGAGAGTGAGGTTGGAGTGTGTGTGTGTGTGTGTGAGAGAGAGAGAGAGAGAGAGAGATTTGTGTAAAATGAAAGGTGAATCCCTAATGATTGGGGATAATGATGAATTATATAGAGATGGAAGGTGTAACAGAAGGGAAATATGGTCAGGGGTTAGGGCACCGTGGTTAAGTGATTTTGTGAAGTGGTTTTTAGAAGTTTGTTAACACTGTTAAACCTCTGTCAAATGCAGTTAGAGTTTGGACTTGAAGTTAGTTATTAGGATGAAAAAAATTAGTCAGCTTGGATGGATTATTATTGAAGGTTAGTTAGAAATGAATGAAACATTTATATTTCAAGTTAATTATTTAGATCTTAGTTAGAGTTGTTAGTATGAACTTTTGTATTTGAATTGTAGTTAATGAATGAAACAGTTAGTCAGTCTGCTAAACTTATTTTGAAATGTCAGTTGAGAATGTATTGGAAGTTTTAGTTTGTTTGAGTTGAAATTATTTGATTAGTTAGAGTTAATACTAATGAGATTGGTTGTCATGAACTTTCAAACAAGAAGGATGGTTAGCTTCGGTTAGGATTAGTTTGAAGGTGCAATTAGTTAGTGAACTTGAGTGTGAATTGATTGTTAATGTAATTTGTTATATTGTACTTGGTTGTATCAAAAGCCAAGTTTTATGAATTGTTAGTGATCAAATGTAAATGGAACTGATCAAATGTTAATGTACTGAAATGAGTAGGATGGGAATAGAGATGGGAATTTTACTAAACTCTATGAATAGAGATGAAATACTTTGAAAAATTGGGTCAAACATCCCGTATCCAAAGATATTCAGAATAAGGATGGGAATACTCCCTCTCATTCCTTCTCCACTTCCTAAGGTTCGTGGCGCACAATTCTAATCGTATTTTTAAGTGTGTTTGAATTCATTTACAAAAATGATTTTAGTCTTATATGGACAAAGAAAGAAAATTTGTGGGAAGAAGACTTGATAATTATTCAATTTTAATTGCACTAAAGTCTACGAGTAGAGATGAATACTTTGAACCATTGGGTGAGGCGTTCCGTATCCAAAGATATTCAGAACAAGGATTGGAATGCTCCTTATCATTCCTTCTCTACTACTTAAGGCTCTTGGCGCACAATTTGTATCACAATTGACAAGTGTTGATGGGAGAATCTTTTTGCTATGCTTGAATGATGAAGCGTTGATCCAATCTTGATGTCTTTCATGATGATGTCTTGAATATGAAGTGTGACTTGAGTTGATATCCAGTGTAATGCCAATATAAAGGACTAATCCTATCAAGTGATCAAGAGACTTTTGATCACTTGATTGGATAGAGAAATTAGACATGTGTCAAAGGACTACTTGATCAAAGATAACTTTCATCAATAAGTCAATCAGGGGTTAGATCAAAGTATGAACAAGCACATGAGTTTTTATGAATTCTAAAAACCCTAAGGAAAAGTAAAGTGTCATCATACTTAATTTCTACAGATTAATCTAAAATTAACATGAACATATGTGTTATTATTTTTTTTTCAAAGCATGGATTAAATGGTAAAGACAATTAAATACAATTATCTAAGTATATCATGATTTTATAAGTATTTTCCGTGGTATTAAAAATCAACAAAAATTCTAAAGAAAGAGATAAAAAAACAAACAAAAAAACATATGATGTAGATGGTATGCCTGGGATGGCAGGGTGTGTCATGTAATTATGGATGCAGACCCATGCAACAAGGCTCAAGTTTGTTGTTGGTAAATTAGTTCAGATCAGGGGAGTGTAATAGCAATGCGCATGGTGTATTAGCAATTGTTGTGGGGTTGATAGATTGTGAGCCCAAACGAAACTAAGCAAGGATTGAGGGAGTAAGGATCCGAAAATTCCACCCTCTATCCTACATTGTTATGTTTGTCTCTTCTCCTTTTCTTATAATCTTCAAACCGTTTCCTCTAATTTCTCATCCAAATTTCAAATCGAAACAAACACCATATGAACCCTAAGTTTCCAAATCCAAATTAAATACCATACAAGCCTAATTCAGACTCAAAACCTTAGGGTTATAGCTCCCTGGTATTCAAAAATACAAGCTGGTAACAATTAATCAAATGCAATCAAGAGAAGTGAAACAGGAGCCTACCTTCAGAGCGATGGCTTGGTCTGGGCGTCGTTGCAACGAAGAAGATGAAGACACACGAGAATTCCAGAGATAACTTCACTGAGGTAATTGAATCAAAATCCTAATCCAATGCGGTCTTCTTCGTCTCCTTCTTCTCGTGTCTTAGTTTGTAGGTCCGAGTCGTTGTTGTTATGGATTTGCATTGCGTGAGAGTGAGCTTGGAGTGTACGATATATATATATATATATATATATATATATATATATATATATATATATATAAATAAAATATGGTTTCACATATTTTAATTAAAACAAACATAAATAAAATATATTAAAAAATCTGAATTTTTTATGCAAATTCTATGATTCTCAAGTTCACGTTAACTCGTGTCTACGCAGGGGATATATGTTTTGGTGGAATATGGTTTAAAACGCGTATTTGTTTATCAATTAGGTTAAAAATTGGAAATTAAAAAAAAAGTTAAAAATAATAGTAAATTTATGTTAAAATAATAATAAATATAGAATATAAAATGTAAAGAGTAATATTATGAATAATATGATAAAAAAATATTGAAATTTATATTAGATAAATCAATCGTTTTAGTTTTTTTATAAATAAGACAATAATTTTATAAGAGAGAAAACAATTTTAAAATATACACTAATTCTATTATTCAATATTTGGATCAATAATAAAGTTGTTCCCGTTTATAACCTTATTTATTTATGGTATTATTTTTTCATATATAAATATTATTTAGTCGATAATTTTTTATTATTCGATAAATTTTTCATATATAAATATTATTTTTGTTTTGATATTATTTAAAAAAATTGAATAAATAGTAAAATTCTTTCAGTATATAAAAGTATTTAAGTCAACAATATAATTTTTTTCTCGTATATAAACATTATTTTTTAAAAATATTTATAAAATTATTTGCAACAATAGTAAAATTGTTTCGTTTAGCGAACCTGTACATAAGTACGGGGTACGTTTTAGGGAGGGATATGATATTGGATGAGCATTTGTTTGTAGATTGTAATACAAATAGAAAGTTGAAAAAAAATTAAAAATTATTGTAAATTTTAATTGAAATAGTAATACATGTAAAAGACTAAATATAAACAACAATTTTATAAATAATATGATAATACAAATTATAGAAACTTTTATTTAGTTTTTTATAAATAAGAGAATTATTTTATAAAAGAGAATACAATTTTAAAATATCAACTCAATCCTATTTAATAGACTCCCTAAATTGTTTTCACATATTTTTAAAAAATAAATAATAAATTTCTATTATTCAATATTTGAAGCAATAGTAAAGTCGTTCCCGTTTATAATAATAATATTTTTTTCCGTATATAAAATATTTTAATCAAAAACGTATTTTTTCCCACGTATAAGTATTATTTTTGTTTTGATATTATTTATAAAAATATTTGAATCAATAGTAAAATTGTTTATATAAAAATATTTGAATCAATAATGTTTTCTTCCCGTATATAATAATTATTATTATTTTAAAAATGTTTATAATTTTTTTAAATCAATAGTAAAATTGTTTTCGGTTATAACAATAACAAATTATTTGTATAAATTTGTTTCCCGTATAAAATTATTTGTATGATACGCGTAGATAAAGATGATTGAGTAAATATTGATATATCTAAAAAAACTTATAATAATTTTAATCTTTACAATGTATAATACAATAAATATTTTATGTATTATGCATTAGTCATAATCATTTGTTCTATAATAAATCAATTGTATTTTTTTTGTCTCTAGATAAGTTTATACATATATTAAGCATAAATATTTGTTCTATTTCTTATTAGATCGATCTATATGAATATTTGTTTGATATATATATTTTAGCAAACAGTGACTTTTAAAATTCACTTTAAAGTTTCAAGTTATAATATTTGATTCAAATTGAATTGTCATTATTTATTTTTCTTTGTTTTATCAAACTCGAATTTATTTATCTTTAATGCATAATAAAATGTATTGAATCCAAGGTTATGAAAATGAACCTTAAAATTCAAATATAAAAAATATTCAATGTTTCATTAAATGAAGTCATTCATTTTAATTTTCTTTTATAAATAAGTCAACTATTTTTTTTACACAATAAGTCAATAATTTTAGAATAGAGATAATACAATATTAGAATCGAGACTATCTTCCTGGTTCATTCACACAAAATTTATAAAATCATATGATTTTTCTTAAACATAATTGAATTAATTTTAATTTCAATTAAAATAATTCTACCAAAGTTCCACTTCATATTTTTTTACTTACAAATAAAAAAATAAATTTAATAATTTCAAGTTTATTTCAAATAAACTAAGACAAACGCTACATCTTCTTTATTAATAAATAATAAATTCGCAAATTATATAACAATTTTAAATTGTAACATTAATTCGACAAATAATTATTAACAAAAACAATACATCAAAGAGAGAGAAACATGCATCAAAATCAATAAATAAAAGAAATTTTAACATTAACCAATGAATCAAAAGAAAGGTTAGACCTATTGCAAAAATAGAAAAGAAATATTGTGATAAATTGTTTTATTAGTGTAGCTCAGTCTGAAATTACTATATTAGGTCTACTGCAAAAATAAAACATTAAAGTGTATTAATTGATTGACATGAGGATGGAAAAGGTACATTATTACTAACTTAACCATTAATCAAGCATAATAAAAAATACATGAAGATGAAGTTACTCTACCATCTAGTCTACCGTCATCATTAAGAAACTAATTTATAAAAAATTTGAAAAGAGGAGGGAAAATTTTGGGGTCCGACAACAACAACTCCAATCCTCTAGGAAATCTGATAGGAACCAATAAAACGAGGAGTCAACTTCTTAGACTTCAAGGCCCTTCCATTACCAATCATATGTGTGACTCTCAGAACACACATGATTGCCCTCTCAGAATTCAAGAGTCTTCCTACGCTTATTGTGATAACTCTTTTCCCTACTCTGTGATGCTTTCATCTTCTTTGGGATGACCTTCACTTTCTCTGTAGTTTGTTGCACAATCTATGGTCCAAGTATAACACTCTCTCCAGACTCATACCAGCACATAAGAGTCATACACCTCTTCCCATATAACGCTTTGAATGGTGTCATTCCGATACTTGAATGATAAATGTTATTATGTGTAAACTCGACCAATGGAAGAAAATTGTCCCAAGCACCCCTTTGCTCTAAGACGCAAGCCCTCAAAAGATCCCCTAAATATTGGATAGTCCTCTTAGTCTGACAATCGGTCTATGGATGATAAGAAGAACTCAACTTCAGCTTGATACCCAAAGCCTCATGTAAGCTCTCCCAGAATCTGAAGGTGGATCTCAAATCTCTGTCCGACACAATACTTGATGGAATACCGTGAAGCTTCACAATCACAACAATGTAAAACTCAACCAGCTTATGTAACGAAATATTGATCTTAATCGGAATGAAATGTGCCGATTTAGTCAGCCTATCCATGATCACCCAAATCACATCAAACCGTTTAGGGGTATTTGAGAACCCAGTCACAAAATCCATCGTTATATTGTCCCACTTTCATACGGGAATATCCAATGGTTGCATCAGTTCATAAAATTTTTGGTGCTCAATCTTCGACTTCTGGCAAGTCAAACATGAATAAACAAATTGTGCACGCCTCTCTTCATTCCTGGGCACCAAAACATTTTCTTGAGGTCTAGGTACATTTTAGTAGCCCCGATATGAATACTTAAACTTCTTTGGTGACTTTCCTCCAAAATGGTCTTCTTAAGTTTTGGGACATCAAGTACACAAACTATATTCTGAAACTTTAGGATCCCATTCTCGTCAACTCTAAAATCTCCATCTTCACCTTGGTTAACTGATGACAGACGATCAACTAAGGCTACATCCAATTTCTGACTTTCTTTGATCTCATAAAGAAAACTACTACTAAACTTCAACATGCCCAATCCCACACTATCTGCAGTCACCTTGCACATTAAACTGAAGTCTCTAAATTGCTTGATAAAATCCAATTGCCTAACCATCAACGTTGCCATGTGCAAGGACTTCCGACTCAAAGCATCTACTACAACATTGGCTTTGCCGATATGGGAATTTGACCCAAAGTCGTAGTCCATCAAAAACTCTAACCATCTCATATGCCTCATATTCAGCTCCTTCCGATAAAACAAATACTTTAAACTCTTATGATCGCTGAATACTTCGAATCTAGAACCATACAAATAATGTCTCCATAACTTCAGTACAAATACCCCAATTACCAAATCTAAATCATGAGATGGGCAGTTCTTCTCATGAACCTTCAATTGTCGTAAGGCATAATCTATAACTTGCCCATTCTGCATAAGCACGCCACATAATCCCATCTTGGATATATCATAATATACTACAAAAGGCTCCTTCAAACATGGCGATATTAATATTGGTGTTGTAGTAAACTTCTTCTCCAGTTCCCAGTAATTCTCTTCACATTGTATATCCCACACAAAGGCTTAACCCTTTCGAGTCAACCAAGTCAAAGGTATAGCTAACTTAGAAAAGCCTTTGATAAATCTTTGGTAGCAACCAACCAATCATAAGAAACTCCTGCTCTCGGTAACTAATTTCAGAGCCTCCCACTGTAGCATTGTATCTAGCTTAGAAGGATCAACCACTACACCACCGTTGGAAATCACATGACCGAGAAAATTCACTTCTTACAACCAGAACTCACATTTGGATAACTTGGCATACAAATTATTCTCTTTCAAAACTTGGAGTATAGTACGAAGATGCCTAACATGATCTTCACCCGATTTTGAATACACCAGGGGCATTTGACACACTAAACGACATCACTTAATACTCACAGTGATCGTATCGTTTCTTGAATGTAGTCTTCAGAATATCTTTATCTTTCACTCAGATTTGATGATAGCCCGACCTCAAGTCAATCTTACTAAAAACACAATCCCCCACTAACTAATCCATAAGCTCATTGATTATGGGAAGAGGATACTTATTCTTACTAGTTACCTTGTTTAGTTGATGATAGTCAACATACAATATCATATTGTCATCCTTCTTTTTCACTAACAACACTAGAGCTCCCCAAGGTGACACAATTAGTCTGAAAATTTTCTTTTCAAGCAGGTACCAAATGGCGCCATCGACATTGACACATACATTCTATATGGTGCCATCGACACAGGTTTAGTACCAGGTACCAAATTTATGGCGAACTCAATCTCTCTCCCGTGGTAGATCAATAATGTCATTTGGAAACATATATGGAAATTCAAACATTACAGGAAGATCAATCATTGTCGCTTTACTTTCAACTTTCAAAGAAGCAAACATCGCAAACCCTTGGGCTTCATCTTTCAAGAGTTCTTCCACTTGGCTAGCAGATATGAACTTCAATTTTTCCTCTTTGAACTCAGGAAATTGCATTGTCTCATCCAACAACCTGCATCTTACAATCAGCGGTATGCTGAATCCACCCTCCATACACGAACCATCTTAGAGAAGCAGGAGCTTCTCCACCACTTATTTCAACCCGCTCCTGTGGGAAAGTAGTAAGAAAATAAACGAGCACTGATAGTGTGTCACATGCCAGGGAACAAATAAAAAAAACTGGTCAGACGTACTAACTTGCTCAAATACCACTATGTAACACCCCAAACCCCGACTTACACTATAGAAGGAAAAATTGTATTATTTAAGAATGTTACTTCACACAAAAACAAAATAAAAACGCACTCGTTCCCAATGTTACAGACCAAAGTAGACGACAACCAACTAAAAACAATAAAAGAAAAAAGGAAGAAAACTCCACGAAGTCTCCCATTCACAAGTGACTACTCCTGCTGAGTACTTGTACATTAATTTGCACACAACCGTCAAAACAAATAAGAAATGGGTGAGAATAAAATCTTACAAATGTTAACAGTGAAATTTAGCAAGATAGTAAAAACGAGTTCATAAACACATCATTGACACTCGACAACACAATCAAAGTTAAATAATAATGTGAATGATAATGAAAATTTCACCAACTCCTCATCAAAATGCAGTTGGTACCAAGTCTTTAGGATCAGATGTATCTAACTAATTTACCCATGTCTCCAATTCCCATTGAACTGTGTCCCTCTCTAGATGTGAGACCACCATAGTCTCTCTCTGAACCAGGCCATCACTGGACCGAAGTCCTACCTAATTCCGAAATAAGTGCATACATGATCATGTACAATGTAAACATGCAACATCATCAACATCACCAACATCGTAACTTCAAAAAATCACAAACAACAAAAACATCATTAAAAAGTTCCCACTCTTGAACCTATAGATCGCCAATCATAAGCAGTCATTGTAATCCTTATGGATTATTATTCATCATAAATCGCCAATTAAGGTCATTATTGTAATCCCTCCGGATTACTATTAATCAAAATCGCCAATTTAGGTTGTCTTTGTAATCCCTCCGAATTACTATACTAAAAAATATGGTTTAAAATAATTTTAATCATTTTTCATCAAAAAGGGAAAAGTTATATCATTACCCCTAACCCTCGACTCATCAAAAAATTTCAGGGAAACTCAAAATATCTCAAACCTCACAATTCTAAAAAAACAACCCTAGAGTATCCCAAAAGTACTTTAAGGTACCCAATTGCTCGAATGGTAAAGGTTCACAAGTGATAACTCTACTAAGCATAACATCGAGTTATTTTACTCAATTTAGTCAAAAGTGACCCTAAGGTCACCAAAAGGTTTTTAACATTAAAAGTTACTAGAAAAAACCACTCACGGACTCCCAAACTCGGAAAACTACCAAAAATGCTCGAACCCGAAAAAAATGCTGAAAACGCTTGAACGCTCAAAAACCGTCATCGAAATTGATCGATCACCGCTGGCGGAGCGTGATGCGACACCCCTTGGCCTCAGCGGCGACAACGATCCTGAAAAATCTTGGGTCACCGCCCTTCCGGCGCGGTGCGACTGTCGCGCGACCCCTTCATATAGCGCGACTCCTCCGCCGCCACCACCACACCAGTGTCGCCCGACAACCTAACCTTTCTGGCGTCGCCGCGACTTTGCGGCTATCGACTTCCCCCGCCCTAGACCGATTTTTGATTTTTAAGTTTTTGTTAATGGGGTAGTATGATTTAAAATATTTTCCTATTACATATATTTAAAGAAACACTCGTAAATTATTGTTTTGATAGGTAGTAGTTTAATTTCCTTCCCACTATATTTTTAGTTCCTCAATTCTCTATTTTAAGTATTTTTACTATTAATGTATTTTTTCTTTTTGTAAATTTTAATAAAGAAACTGAAGATTCGTGGAAAAGACCAAACTATGTGTAAATCATCCTAATGAGACGAATTTCATAATATTTATTGTGAAAATTATGATAAAGACGCAAGAAGAGAGGTAAAACACAAAGAAAATAGGGAAATCAAAGAAAACTACAAAAGACATGCAAATCGCAACATACCTATATCTTAATTTTTACATTGACATAAATTCAACTTCAAATGACCAAAACGAAGTAAGCACAAAACAACGATGTGATTCAAAGTTTATTTCTGAAGTGCAAATACAATTACGATATCAAATTCATAAACCAAAATTTAACGACACAACACCATAAGAGAAAATAATATCTTTTAATAAAAACCCACAAAACCTAATATATTCTTCAATTTTCATCCCCAAAAGTTCAATATTGTATTAATCTAATTCAATAATTTTAGTTAGTTTCACGCAATGACCAAGAAATTGAAACAATGAGCGAAGTATTGAAAAATTTATATACCGAAGAAATTGTGTTTTGATTTATTTATGTAATACTTTTGATAAATTTTTTTGAAAATTTCAAACTTTAGGTATATTTTGTCTTGGTTTTGCAGTTAAAATAAGAATTCTATAATTTGAGTTTAATCATCATCAAAGAAGATGAAAAAGTTTGTGTGAAGCTTAAAAATATAGGAGTTTTTAATTTTTTTTTATCGTTCTTTAGATATGATTGGTCATTGAGAGCTTAATAATTTTTAAGATTGAATTTAAGATTTAAATTCAGTTTTGTAAATTTTTTTTTTTAGTATAAAATGTTGTTGTTGTTGGATCTAAGTTAAAATGTAGATAGAAGGAGATGAAGATTTGTTGGTATAGAATATTTTTGAGTATAAAATATTGCTGTTGGATCTAAACACAAATTAAGAAAAGAATTAAGATCTAAAAAGAAAACAAAGTTAACCAATAAAATAGTTTTTAAAATATATAAAAGATTAAAGTATAATACTATTAAATAAAGTTATGATCGCTGAAATAATAAAGCTAAAACAAAATTAAAAATACAAAAGTCAATTAAAATTAAAATAGCGAGGCGCTGGCTCGCTTAGGCTTGTGAATTGTGATAGCGTTTCACACTCAATATACCCTTTTAAATGGGCAATAAAAGTAAAAGTAAAAATAATTATTAATAGCCTTTTAAATGGGCAATAAAAGTAAAAGTAAAAATAATTATTAATAGATAAAGAAATATTACCAAAAAATTCAAACCCTGCTTCAAATTCAAGCTATTTCTTCAGTATAAAAACTCCAAAAACCTTCTCTCCCTCCTTCTCTTCTCTCTTCTCTCTTCTCTTCTTCCCTCCCATCCTTTTTCGTTTTTCTCCCTCCCACAAATCGCGTTCATCTTCCTCGCTCTTTTTCTACTGTTTAAGAATTATCACTCTCTTCCTTCGCTATGGCCGCCGAGAAACTCAGAGATTTCTCCCAACCAATTGATGTCCCCTTGCTCGATGCTACTGTCGACGCCTTCTATGGCACCGGATCTAAAGAACAGGTTTACCTCCGTTTTCACTTTCGCATATACTCAGCATTTTGTTCTATTTCACTCATTAACTATCTCGTTTACTTCACTCATCAATTTGGTTTGGTTCAGTCCGAATCCTGTTTTCGTTTCATCACTATTTGGTGTTTTCCAATGTTTGATAATAGGGAGAAGTTAAGGAAATTTTAAGAGTTAGGGTTTATTACTCTTTTCTTCTGTGTGTTTTATTATCAACGGCTATTAGGAATGTATTTATTTAATTATTTTTATTTTTAACTGTGAATTTGTTTTGGTGTCTCTAATTATACATTTTGTTGGTGATATTGTTTTCAACCACTCAATGTTTTGGAAGTATAATTCATGAGTAGAATTATCTATATCTGTTCACATTTTTTGCTTACATGCTCTTGTTTGTATTTAAATTTGAATACTGGAATTTTATTAATGGCGATTCTTTACATTCATTCTACACAATGCAGAGAACTGCTGCTGACCAGATTTTGCGGGAGTTGCAAAACAACCCAGATATGTGGCTTCAAGTCATGCATATCTTACAACACACTCAGAATCTTAATACCAAGTTCTTTGCTTTGCAGGTTAGTTTTAAGCTATGTTGTTTTATGTTTGATAACCCCAATGCACCCCAAGGAATACAAGAGTTTAGATTGTTCCCATAATATTACATAGTAATTGCATGGTTTTAAATTGCGATTGCAAAGCGGTCCTTGATATTGCAGAAAATTGCAAGTCATATTGTGCTATTGGCGAGGTCTTAAAACCGACAGACCTTGACAATTCACTGCAGTCATAATCCTAGTTGCGGATCTTTTTTGAAACCTTGACAATTATCATGCCGACTAACCTTTTTATAAATAGGCAATCAGATCGATAGGAATCATTCAATTTATTATGACCAAACTTTAACGCTTGTCACAAATTGGATGAACAAGAGTTTAAGGTTGGTGGTCATGAACAATTGAAACCCAGTTACCCAATTACTTGTGTATGATCACTATTCTAAACTTGGTTTCCTGCTTTGCCAATCGGTTGTATACGGTCACTATTCAATTGATCAACTAACTCATAAAGGTGGCAAAATCTTAACGTGCAATAAAATAAACTCAATTAAGAAAGAACACCACAACCGGCGGTGGCAGACTCATGTGTGTATGAGGGCGTGTTGTGTGTAGATGTCCCATTGAGGTTTAAAGTATTACATTTATTATCCTGAGTTCTTTATTTTTATTTTTGTCCCCCAGTTCTTATATATTTGAATCCACTACCCCACCATTCTTCCATTTTATGTGACTGCATTTCAAAAATAAATCAGTCTTCTTGATTGATCAGTCCTTGTTTACCTTATTATCTCGGCTACAGTTAGATGCATGATGCATCTCATTGAAACACTGATTTCCAGACAGTGTGTGAATGTCTTCTTTTGGCCGGTGTCCCTATCATGACATGTATGCACTATTTGAGTCCCATTACTATTTCTACAAGAATCTACTCTTCTTGCTTCAGTTCTGCCTAGCCTTGTGCTAATCTCAGATGTAGCTTGGTCATGTGACTATCCTAAAGAATCAGCATTGGCCTGTAGCAGTCTCATAGAATCAGCCTGGCTCTGACTCATGTAGTCCCAAAGAATCAGCTTGGTCCCATGACAGTCCTTGAGAATCATGTTGGCCCTTTGACGGTCCTAATGAAAACACTTTTATTTTACCAATCTACAATCTTAAATTATATTCTTTGGATCATATATACTTTTTCTAAATATTTGTAGCAATCTTAGAGTTTAGTAAACTCAAGCTTTAGAGTAAGGATTATATGAAACTATCTAATCACATCTTGTTCTTATCCCATGAGTGTCTTAGATTACATCATAATATTGACTTTCTTATTTCCTCTTATTTCATATTTTGTTTCCTTATTTGATTAGGAATATATGAGTTTAGTGATTATCATGATTATTTTCCATATTTAATATCGTTTAAGAGCTAATATTAGTATAGATAATGTTTAGTATATTAACTTTTGTGTATTGGAAATAAACCATAAACATAATTTTCATAATTCACATAATCCATATTCTTTTAATTCAATGTCGACAAACATGTTGAACGAGGAGAATTCTTTATGCTGTCACTTGGTGGTCTTACACTAAACCTTGATTCTACTCGCAACCAAATTCTGTCTAGCACTCTTGTCCCCTTATATGACATTGTTTGCGGGCAACTGCTACATTTCTGGCCCCTTTCTGCTTTTGCTCAAGCCCCTGCTTCTCTCAATGTGCCAGTTGACTCTATTGCACTTGTATCAAATTCTTATCAACGAGGTGGTAGAGGAGGAGGATGTGAAAATAGTTGTATTTGACCTCGGTGTAGCTATTGAATTTTTTTGGCCATGCTGAGGCACAATGCCGAACAAAAGCTTGTCAATTGCAACCCAAAGTT
Organism: Lathyrus oleraceus; assembly: GCF_024323335.1. NCBI lineage: Eukaryota > Viridiplantae > Streptophyta > Magnoliopsida > Fabales > Fabaceae > Lathyrus > Lathyrus oleraceus. The sequence goes on along the minus strand of NC_066580.1, from coordinate 490,005,128 downwards.
GCGAATGTTGATCAAATTCTCAAGCATTTGACACTAGTGGTCAAGTCTCCCTTTCTATCATTAAGTATAATGAGTACCTCCAACTGAATGCACAAATGCAAACTGACATTCATATATTGCTCAGACTAGTAATCCTATTGCCTTTTGCTAAAAATAAAGACAATTTGGTACCCACAGTAAGTTATTGTGAATTGATAGTGCTTGTGAATATTTGTTACGTCATTGCAATCTTTTGACTTCACAAGTTATCCTTCATCAAACCTCATGTGCTTGTAAATGTGCTGAGAGAAAGAATCGACACTTAGTTAAATTGGCTCATACCATACTCTTTCACAATAATGCACCTCCTCATTTTTGGGATATGCGATCCTTACAACTTGCTATTTAAACAATCTCTTGCTCTCCTCTGTACTCGACATTCCAGTACTACGTTCCATTTTGTTTACCCGACACCATATATATTTCTCTACTACTCTAGCCTTCAGGTGCACATGTTTTGTTCATGACCTTACTCAAGGTAAACTTGCTGGAAAATCCCTCAAGTGTCTCTGATGCTATTCTCTTTGACAATACACTATCTCTGCCAATGTCACTATCTCTACCAATGTCAGCTTCATTGAGACTCGTCTCTTCTTTCTTTTCTACTCATGAAATATCCATGGTGGACATGGAGGGAGAAATGTCAAAGTCATATATGAGCTGCGGGATCAATCTTCAATACTAATTTATGTATCACTTTGTTGGATATAACTATGAACTTCTAGTCTTACATATCATGTTTTCATTTGCTTATTTTCACTCTACATGGTTTATTTTTCCTTTTTACCTCTGCATCCATCATTGTTGTCAGTGCTGCCGAAGTAATCATTGTTAAATGTCCAATAAGTTCTCTACTTTGATACCATAATTTTATTCTCAGCTGCCTTTCTCATTATATATTTTCCCTATGCTTGTAAATATAGGTGCTAGAGGGTGTCATAAAATATAGATGGAACGCATTACCGGTTGAGCAGCGGGATGGAATGAAAAACTTCATCTCAGATGTTATTGTACAGGTATCACTTACATGAAGGAAGCTGATACATGAGCTAGTCCGACTTAGTTTGTTGTTTTATCAATGCTTGTAATAATAATGTATCCTTTATTCCATTATTTACCTATCTTGCACAGCTTTCTGGCAATGAGGCTTCATTTCGAACAGAGCGGTTGTATGTCAACAAACTCAATATCATATTAGTTCAGGTAAAGTTGACGCTGCGTTTCCCTTCTATCATTTAAATTGATCTGTTCCTGTTATTCTCAAACAGTTATTCAGCTCATTTGCTTTATCTATCTTGATGAAACTTATATAATTTCTTCAGTTTATTTCTGTTATTTATATGGAGATTTGGATTTATTTTTCCTTCGTCTTTAAAAATCTAGATTTGCAACATTTCTTTGTTATCTTTTGGTGTTTTGGTATCTATCTAAAACTTTGTAAGCTATAACATTTTATATAACGATCAATATATATGCAGATTTTGAAGCATGAGTGGCCAGCGAGATGGCGAAACTTTATTCCCGACCTTGTTTCAGCAGCTAAAACTACTGAAACTATCTGTGAGAATTGTATGGCTATATTGAAGGTAAGTTTATCTTTATTTTTGTTGAATTTTGTTCCTTCAATCAATAAGTAACATTATGCAATGTTCATTCAGCTTTTGAGTGAAGAGGTTTTTGATTTTTCAAGAGGAGAGATGACTCAGCAGAAAATTAGAGAGCTTAAACAATCATTGAATAGGTAACAGTTAATAACTTGTATCTAACATGATATTTTGGGTATTATTTCATTTCCCTTGCTTAAGCTTGGATATTTGGCAATTGTTTTTGTTCTAAGAGGAGGGTCTACCATTGAGGTGGGAAACAATGGGCCCTAGGGAAGCCCACACAGGCTGTGGGCTGGGCGATGATTTATATAATTATTGATTTCTCAATGATAGATATGTAAATTAGCTTTTCCCTGAACAAGTCTATATTGTGGTTTTATTTAGCTGAAAACACGCCAACTGTTTGGTTCAATTATTGATTCTCAAACTGGTTCTGGCTTTAGATGCTCTAGCTTGTCAGCATTTCTGTTATTTATAGAGTGACTTTACACTGCTAAGAATTACACATGGTTGTTTGCAGTGAGTTTCAGCTCATACATGAGTTATGCTTATATGTGTTGTCAGTTTCCCAACGAACTGAACTCATACGTGCAACACTGTCTACATTGCATGCTTTCCTATCCTGGATTCCCTTGGGCTATATATTTGAATCATCATTGGTAGGTAGACATGTCTGTTTAGTTCAGTATTACACTGCCATGGAGCAAATCTGAGACCTATTGGTATTTGTGTTAATCACAGCTCGAGACATTACTGAAGTTTTTCACAATGCCAGCATATCGAAACCTGACATTGCAATGTTTAACTGAGGTATGGTCCCTTTTCCTAATGCTTTTGGATTTACTTTTAACTTTCAAGGCTATTATTTCATATTTTATAATTTATATTCACAGGTGGCATCCCTTCAATTTGGGAATTTCTATGATGCACAATATGTTAAGATGTATAACATCTTCATGGTTCAGTTGCAGGTAAAGTTAATTTAAACAGCTTTTCATTTTGTTCCACATGGTCATGCATTTTTCTTTTTGTCTCTGCAGCACTGTAGTCATGTATCTATTTTGTTCTATTTTTTTATTGTAAAATAATTTTTAAATTATGTGGTTGATTTTGGGATGATAATATGTTAAATGCATCAGACCATACTCCCTCCTACTACAAATATGCCCGAGGCATATGCGCATGGTTCAAGTGAGGAACAAGTGAGTATTTGCAATTTTCTGAAAATAAGAAGCCTGATTTACTGAATTACTTGTGATCTTACATTGATTTTTTTTTGCACTGTCTGTCTAGGCATTTATACAGAATTTGGCACTGTTCTTCACCTTATTTTACAAGGTAGGGTTTATTTTCCCTGTTTGATGTCTTTCTGGGATTTTATCTTTTATAATTATATAATAATGAAACATAATGGAACCAGACGGAAGAATTAGACCTTTCTTATATCTGAGCATAACTAGCTTTATTATTGCTTAACTGTCCCTTGCCGGCTCATTGCCAGGCATCTGCTTAAACTGATTTGTAACTGTCTCATGCCAGTCATCAGTGGGTGTAGGATAAACACTGCTGTTGGTGCAGGATTTGCATGTATATAAGTAATTGTACCTCAATCTCTGATCAAGAACTCACAATATCAAATACACATGAACTTTTCTATTGTTTTCTCTAATATATCTTTCCAGTAGTTCTTATGCAGTATCAGCTATATTATGCTTGTGCTGGCATTTTTAAAAATGAACCCTTATTTTGTATCTTATACTGTGGTGCCCAAATTTCCTTTTCTATATTGTGTAGCTCCTCCTCTTCCTCTTTCTCTCTTTTGCTTCCATATTAGGTTTCCTGTATGCTTGATGGGTGTTAACACTATAAACATTTTTATCTGTTTATGCAGGTTCACATCCGAATTCTGGAATCCACTCAAGAGAATATCTCTGCTTTACTATTGGGTCTTGAATATCTTATCAACATCTCATATGTGGATGATATTGAGGTTTTCAAGGTATGAAGTTGATATGTGTTTCATTGCTCTGCATGTTTTAATCTTATGAGTACTCAGACCTTATGTGCTCATTCCTCAAGTTATGTTAATAGAGCTTTCTTCTCTCTTGTCCCCAAAAGCATCCCCATTCCAATAGCCTTTTATGACTTTATCTTGCATGCATGTTTATTTCTCTTCCTCCTGTTCTCAATATGCACTAGTCATATATTTCGTTTATTTGTTAAAAATACCAGGTCTGTCTGGACTATTGGAATATCTTGGTGTCAGAACTTTTTCAGCCAAACCGTAGCTTGGAGAATTCTGCTGTAGCAGCCACAAACATGATGGTTTCTCAGGTACTCTCTCTAATGACGCATCAAATCTTTGTTCCTTGATGGTTAGAATCCAACTATTTCTTTTACACAACCAATACACTTATATGTAGCAAAATAGGATTCTTTCCGTTAGTGTACTCGGTGTTGTAGTATATTCACATGGAACATTGAGAGTTGATGCTGCTGTTTTGTTGAATGTTCACCGTTCGTCATCATTTGCTTGTAACTTGGCAGATATTTCTGTCATCATTCACTATATTCTGATGTGTTGTTGCTTACTTCTCCCCCCTTTTTAATGAATTTTGCTTATCCTTGTATCCCTCTGTAACTCTATTCTCCCTGTCTTAACCATTGCAATTTTTCCATACTGTTTGTTTTGTATACACAATCTGTTCTGATTTGTTTTAAATTTATTTGATTACCATTGTAAGTTGAGTTTGCAAGATAGAGTTTGGATCAGTAGGTCTTAAGCCAGCAACCATGATTTTGGAATATACATTGTGTAAAAATGGTATTCAATTATGTTCTTAGGAACTCTAAACCTTGCAGTATTTTATTTTATTTCTTTGTTTTCTAGGAGCTTCAGTATATCTTGCAACATTATATTTTGGCCGAACATGTAGATATTTTAGTCTGAATATCTCTTGTGATCCCGATGTATTATTTTCATCTTTCCTAGAATGACATTGGTCTATATTTGTAATGGAATTAACAGGTGTCAGTAACGCCTCCTGGTATGGTTGATGGCCAGCCTCTTCAGCGCCGACAGCTTTATGCTGGTCCCATGTCTAAGTTGAGGATGCTTATGATCTGTCGTATGGCTAAACCAGAAGAGGTTCTCATAGTTGAAGATGAAAATGGGAATATAGTCCGTGAAACCATGAAAGACAGTGATGTTCTCGTTCAGTACAAGGTAGTAAGGCTAAATCTGACCAGTGCTAACATATAGATGGACACAGTCTTGAAGCCATTTTCATCTGAATATTGTGTTGTAGACGATGATTTATACAAATTAAATTTGAGACATTTCTAGGTTAAATAATGTTAGTTATACATATATTATGGTTCTTTCTCTCAAGCAATTTGTACTAATCCAAGTTCAATCATTATACAGATTATGAGGGAAACTCTTATTTATTTGGCACATCTGGATCATCAGGATACTGAAAAGCAGGTATGTAAATCAGAAAGAACTGATCTCATCTTGTTCTGTCAGGGGAATGAAAAGTCATGGTGATGCTTCTTTTGTATGCATTTTAAATTTTATTATATGGGGATTTATATCATTTACGAGCTATTTAATTTTTTTTCATCTAATGGCCAAATTAGGATGGAAATTGTTTCGTTACTCTTTAACAATAAAATTATTAAGCTTGACTGAGATTTAGTTAATGTTACACAAATATGTTTTCATTTTGAGTTCCTATAAATTGATATTGTTAAGAGTCCCACATCGGACAATCTATGGCTTGAACATGTGTTTATAAGTGGGGGCAATCCTCACCCTACAAGCCGGTTTTGTAGGTCTGAGGTAGGCCCAACCACACATTCTTAAGATGATATCAGAGCATCGTTTAAGATCCATTGGACCATCCACCATTTAATTCCACGCCCCAGATCCAAATCCTGGGCGTGAGAGAGGGTGTTAAGAGTCCCACATCGGACAATCTATGGCCTGAACATGTGTTTATAAGTGGGGGTAATCCTCACCCTACAAGTCGGTTTTATAGGGTTGAGTTAGGTCCAACCACACATTCTTAAGAGTTTTGAAATTGTTACATTTGTGCCTCTTTATAAATAGCATTCCTTAATGTAATGGTCTAATGTATTGTAAATGTACAGATGCTTGGAAAATTAAATAAGCAACTAAGTGGTAAAGATTTGACATGGAACACTTTGAACACATTATGCTGGGCAATAGGATCTATCTCGGGTTCCATGGTAGAAGAACAGGTATTACAAATAAACCAATTGTTCAACAAGCTCCTGTTTTCCGTTACTCCTGTTAGAATATTGGTTCTAACATATTATGAGGAATTATAGAATATTCCTAATCCATTTTTCTTTTATTGCTATGCTTGTTTTTTGTCACTTGTTCTAACATGAAGAATATGTTATAAATCCCATGTCATTATGTGTACGAATAGTAGGATGATTGGATTCTGCACATTAACATTCAACACTAGATTGTTGATTTTCTCAATATTAAGATATTCATAATTGTTAACATTTAATATTAAAATATTAATATAGGAATGGTACGATTATTTCCCTGTAGACCCACTCTTTCCCGATGAAGTTTTTCCCAAAGTTGTAGTTTAAATCTACAAACACCAACAATCTAAGATATAATCACCACGATTGTGAAGTACAATGATAAACACAAGAATAGAGTAGAAAGAAAAAGGGAAAATTATGAGTTTAAAAGAAAATACCTGAACAATTTGATTACTAACTAGGAGAATGTGAACAAAGGAGGAAGAAGAATGAGCATGACACAAGAAAATAACAGAAAACTGTGAAGAAAGGACTGAACAGAGAGAGAGGGGGGAGTGAGAAGGAGAGGAATGGGTCACTGGGTCTAATCATCATACAATAGAGTTCAATACACACGGGCCAGTTTTTTTGCAAGACTGATTGACAAAGATTTCAAACCTTATTATTTTTTGAATTCACAAATACATAGAAATATGCGGTCATCCATAAAATTGGATTGAAGACTCAGAAATTGGCGGCCAAATGTATGGATAAACCCCGGTTTAGCTAGAGAATATGGCCACGAACATTGGCTGAAGTTTTTGTTTCGACAGTTGCAGCACTCCCCAGCAGCCACCTATTGCGACATGTAGTAACAGAGATATGGTGCTGCTATTTTGATTTTTGAACTGGTGACTCTGGTGAAAGTATGACGACATGAACAGTTTTCTCAATTCTATCCTTGACCATAAAACATATTAGTTGGTGACATAGGAGCAGTCTGACACATTTGTTCCCGCTACTTTGCAAGTTAGCAGATTTCCAGGCTTTTTTGTTCAGTGAACTTGGTGCAATTATTTAATTGGTGAATTTCACATAAGGGTTTTCTAAATTTAGTTTTGGCTGAAGGTATTTCTGTTACTGACTTACTTCAGAGTCCTGATGTCTTTAATATTATTTTTCTGACTTTTAGCACGGACTATAAATGACTGTTTCCTAAACTTTAATTTGTGTGCATGAAACTCAATTTTATCCAATATTTTTTCTGATTAAATTTGTTTGACATCAGTGTTTGTCTTGTATATTCTTTTATTGGATCTAATATTTAGTTTTTAGCATCTAGAGCTTAAGTGATCAAATCTTGCTTTTGTTGCAGGAAAACAGATTCTTGGTTTTGGTCATTCGTGATTTATTAAATCTTTGTGAAATAACAAAAGGCAAAGATAACAAAGCTGTTATTGCAAGTAATATCATGTAAGATTTGTTTGTTTTCATGTGCTATTTGACGAAGTTTCTGTTTCTTTGTTGAATAATATATAGTATTGTCTGTTGGCAGGTATGTTGTAGGGCAGTATCCACGGTTTTTAAGAGCTCATTGGAAGTTTCTAAAAACTGTTGTGAATAAGTTGTTTGAGTTTATGCATGAAACACATCCTGGAGTTCAGGTTGTTATTTTCTTCCTTTAGGTTTTCTGCCAGTCTCTACATGTCTGTTATCTCAAGTGATATTTGTATAGTTTGATTAAATTAACCTAGTGTGTGGTAGTTTTTCATGTGTCATCTGATTTTTTTTGTTGTTGTTGTCAAATGACTCAATTTGAGATCTGTATTTTCAGGTTTGATTTTTAAGTATGATTACGACATCTTTTATTTCTAGTGTATTATGAATATGAATACTTCTTCATGTTTGCTTCTGAGTTGTTACTTTTATTTAAATAATTTAAACAGAGACATTCTTTGATGTTCAAAATATTTTGTTATGTATAGAAAACATCTTCTGCTTGGAATTATTTAAGCTTAATTTAGTTTTTGTTTCATGTACATCTGTATCAGGATATGGCCTGTGATACATTTTTGAAAATAGTCCAAAAGTGTAGGCGAAAGTTTGTAATTACCCAGGTAAAATGGGCCACTTCTCTTTATTTGTTATACTCCCAAGGGAGACTTTTGTTTGTCTCTTAAGTACATATTCAGCTCTTGATATTTTTTAAAAATAAACATAATAACTGCGGTCATTATTTCAGGTTGGGGAGAATGAGCCATTTGTGTCTGAACTCTTATCCGGCCTTCCAACTACAATTGCAGATCTTGAACCCCATCAAATACACACTTTCTATGAATCTGTATCCATCTTTCTCTCTTTTATCTCAATTTCTTTGATTGTAATTTTTTGTACTATACTGTACGTTAATACTTCCGTTGCACATATCCCGTTGTAGGTTGGCAGCATGATTCAAGCAGAGTCTGATTCACAAAAGAGAGATGAATATCTTCAGCGGTTGATGGTACTTCCGTATCAGGTTCTTTTCTTTCTAGAGTAGCCATATAATTATTACCAATATCCTTTTAATGTTAGTTTAATGAACACCACATTATTTGTAGTAATCCAAGTGTTATAATGTTATATATCTCAATAATCTTCTGCAGAAATGGCTGGAAATTATTGGACAGGCACGTCAAAATGTTGACTTCCTTAAGGATCAAGATGTCATCCGAACTGTGCTTAATATATTGCAGGTATAACTTCGTCGTTATATTTAGTGTGACTGTGCTATAGACTCTTTGATATATTTCATTTTTCATGTTTGAAGACCATTTGAAATATAAGTTCTACATGTTTCTGTTATCTGTAAATGTTATTTCCTTGATGTGTTGTTTGATCTTTACTCTATGAAGTTCAACATTTATGTCTATATTACTTGATGTGGGGCTCAGGCGCCCCATAATACCCAGGTCTCTATCATAGCACCGCTCTTCAGAGCCAACAACCCGGAGGTTCACTCGACTGTGATGTATTCAAATCTTTTCGGTCACCTCATTTGTGGGTAGCCCTTTTGGAGTCACTGTCAATCAGACTTAAACCAATTGATAAGTATTCAACCACTTTGAGAACCCTCTCTTAATAGCCACCTATCAAGGGAGATGGACCAAGCCACATAAATACTCCACCAGACATTCCTTACTACTCAATGTGGAACGTGAGCACCTCATAATACCAAAGTCCCTGTTTTGTAGAGACAAGTACCATGACATGAAGCAACTATTTTCAAAACTTTTAACATTTTTGGTTACATGATTAATTTTATATTTCTTCTCTAATTATTTTTATCCCCATGGTCTATAGTTTTTCTTGGTTTTATCTCCTAATATGACAATAAGCTTGTTATTGATGTCACTTCCAAACTGCAGACAAATACAAGTGTTGCATCTTCTTTAGGAACATTTTTCCTGCCCCAAATCACATTGATCTTTTTGGACATGTTGAACGTGTACAGGTATCTTCTTTTTGCTTCTAAGTCTTCATATTGTTTTGGTGTGGTACTTAGTCTTAGCAGTAAATAATTTGGCTAGGTTATATTTTGTTTCAGTGAATATTAAATCCCATGTATGTTTTCCCTGCAACAGGATGTACAGTGAGCTTATCTCAAAAAGTATTGCAGAAGGGGGACCTTTTGCATCTAGAACCTCATATGTTAAACTTCTGCGGTAAGGTTAATTATGTTAATGCTAGTATTGTTCTAACTGGATCACACATTAGTACTGATTCTGTAAGCGTTCTTCTTGATGCAGTTCGGTTAAGAGGGAGATACTTAAACTGATCGAGACATTCTTAGACAAGGCTGAAGATCAACCACAAATTGGAAAACAATTTGTGCCACCAATGATGGATCCTGTTCTGGGAGATTATGCCAGGAATGTACCAGATGCAAGGGAATCAGAGGTTTTGTCACTTTTTGCCACAATTATAAATAAGTATGTAAAATTTCTGTCCCAGTTTTTCTTTTTTCATTTATATTTAATGTAGGCACTACATTTGTTTTTGTCTTCCTGATGGTTACCCCTGACCGAAAATATCTCTGGGGTATTCTAATACTAGCTGTTTTAATTATAAGTCACTCATTTTTATCTTATACTTGTAGATATAAAGGTTCAATGATTGAAGACATCCCTCACATATTTGAAGCTGTTTTCCAGTGCACACTAGAAGTAAGTAATTGTTTGTCATTTGACTAGGTTTGAGTGATCTAGTTGACAATCATTTTAATAGTGCCCCTTGTGCTGATTTTCAGTTTTGAAAAATTTGATTGGTGTAAAATTGTTGGATTCCTGCAGTGGGATATCAACTGACCTATATTTATCCTTTTATTCTGTTGCACAGATGATTACGAAAAACTTTGAAGACTACCCAGAGCATAGGCTAAAATTTTTCTCTTTACTACGCGCCATAGCTACTCATTGTTTCCCTGCGTTGATCTGCTTGTCAAGTCAGGTTCTATTTCTTGCTCTTCTCTAACATGATAAACGAATAGCACGTAAATTTATTTGTCATCATTTGATGTTGACCATGACTATTTTAAAATTTGCTATCTCTACCTGATGTTTGTAATATATGTCAGCAACTGAAGTTTGTTATGGATTCAATTATATGGGCTTTTCGGCATACAGAAAGAAACATTGCTGAAACTGGGCTCAACCTGTTGTTGGAGATGCTGAACAAATTTCAGGTGTGATCTTCGTATATATATGTTTTTTCTCAAGAACTTTCCCTCTTAACTTTCAAAAGTTATTTTTAAATTCACATTTATCTTGTTTTTTATTTGTATGTGGCTTTTCCTGCTTTGGAAGATTTCTCGTCCTCTCCTTGATTCTACTTCTCTCATTTATTCTTAATATATTATTTATTTTTATATCTTTTGGGATGCCTGTTGAAATGTCTATTTGTGTATGAAAAACAGGCTTCGGAGTTCTGCAATCAGTTTTATCGGACATATTTTTTGACAATCGAACAAGAGATATTTGCTGTCTTGACAGACACTTTTCATAAGCCTGGGTTCAAATTGCATGTCTTGGTGCTTCAACATTTGTTTTGTCTGGTACTGTCTAAATCCTGCTTTTAATTTCTTTTACTAGTGCGAAAATATTTAATTACGAGTTTGGTGCATTTCAGGCTGAATCGGGTGCCCTGACTGAGCCTCTATGGGATGCTGCTACGAATCCATATCCATACCCAAGTAATGCTGACTTTGTACGCGAGTTCACGATAAAACTTTTAAGCACATCATTTCCCAACATGACTAATGCAGAGGTAATTGGGCAGAAACAGCGAAAATTTAACCCCTTTGCCTGAAGATGACTAATTTCAAGAATTTTTGCAGGTTACCCAATTTGTTAATGGACTCTTTAAGTCCACAAATGATCTCTCCACATTCAAAACTCACATAAGGGATTTTCTTATACAGTCAAAAGAGTTTTCAGCTCAGGTAATGCTTTTTTCTAGTGGTGTTTTTTTACATCCTTTGACCATTTAAGGAAGCAACATTAAAAAAAAAAAGAAGAGGAAGTAACATGTATTAAAACTCCTGACAATAACTCTGGTTACTTTGGCTTGCTTATATAATTGCCTTGTTAATTATATTGGAATAACAAAGATCTTTAACCTGTTCTCTCTACATGGCAGGATAACAAAGATCTTTATGCTGAAGAGGCCGCAGCTCAGAGAGAGAGAGAACGGCAAAGAATGCTTTCTATTCCAGGGCTTATCGCCCCAATTGAGTTGCAAGATGAAATGGTGGACTCGTAGTTAATAGGCAAGAATCAACATGGTAGAGTAAATAGCAGGGAGGGCATTTATACTTTAGTTGCAGGTGCAGTGGTTCAAACAGATGCAACATTCTCCTCTTTAATATATAGTAACATTATGCACTCTTCCCAATATTTCATGTTGGGACTGAGTTTGCAATAGAGATTCCTGATTTCAGAGATTATTGGGTGATGAGTGTAGTTTGTTCAGTAACTGATTTAGGGTGAGATACTAATACTAGTCTTTAGTAAGTGTTTAGTCAAGGCAACATTCCATAGAATTATTCCATTGTTGAGGCTGATTGTGCAGAAAACCCTTGTGGTTTTATTTTGTTTTTTCATCAATTTATTAATTTTAGAAAAACAAGTTTCTGTGTTTTATGGCATATTTCATAAGTTGTTTGTTCTCTGTCCCTTACTGAATACAACATTTACCGACTCTTAAACTAATATTCTGTAAACGTATATATAATTCAAATCCAATCAACTAGTTGTTCTTTTAGGTTATTATTCTCCAAACGTTAAATATAATATAAAGAAAGAAAAAAACTTTTTGAGTAACTAAGCATGTATTCACTTTATCTTTATTTATATAGATGACAAAGTATGTATAAAATTCCACTAAAATGTGAATGAAGGGGTAATAGGACAAAATAAATAAAGTTAAGTAAAATCGTTTATTTTCTAATTTTTAATAATTTCTCTAATGAGAAGTATTTTTTTAATGAAACATATAAATACGTCTACCTTGTTTAAACTAAGATTTGATTAATATTTTAATTAAAAAAATTCATCATTTTAGTCTCTTGAAAAGGTAATTCATTGTTGCTTCAATTTTTAACTTAAAAAAAAGTCCCACATCTATCGTGTATTCTTGGGAATTTCTTATCCCATTCTTTGGAGATGTATCTTTGGATTGCATCATCTTATGATGGATCAAATGAGTGTTATTTTAGAGTAAAACAAACGAAAATTATGATGTATCAAATGAGTATAATAAAACAAATTTATTTTGGAGATGCATCCAACAAATATATTATATTTGAGCAGTTCAGTGGATATTCCGGAGATGTATCTATGGAGGAGATGTATCTATGGAGGTTTGAGACGGAATTTTGAAATATCCATCACCTTTGTATGTCAGATATTTCTGTAGATGCATATCCGGAATAAGTTGATAAAACACTCACCTGCATGATCACCGACTCATACTTGTTTTCCACTCCAAATCCTTTTCAAAAATCCTTCCATTCTCAATCAACATTTTCACTAAATCTTCATTCTTGTATTTCATCACATAAAAGGGAGTAAAAGAAGTTGAAATTTCAGGTAAACATCATTTATTTCAAGCCCCGTTGCTCACATTAAACTTCATTTTAGGCTGGAAAGTATTTGTTTAATCCGAATATGCAACTTCAGTTTCCGTATGAATCCCTTAGTGATGCATAATCGAAGCCTGTCTGTTCTCATTTTTCCAGCTCTATTTACGGTATTATTAGTTTTTGAGATTTTTTTTATTGTAACTGTTTTCATTAGATATAGTGTACCCCGATGTTTTTTCCAAACATGTGTCTCCGGATGTTAAAGATGTTGTTGTGAAGGAGGTAGATGTTGACAATCAATTTAAAAATAAGCAAAAGTTTGAATTTTGTGATCACATGCTTCAATAGAATCGTATAGAGGCCTCCAAATTGTGATTTGGTGTGGTAATTCGGAATAAAATGGTTCGAATATGAGAGGTGCATTTGTGACAATGACACGTGAAAGAAGTGAGAAATATAGACCTCTCCGTAATTTTAAACAAGATGACACCGATTAAAAAAATGTAAGTGTACCTTTAATTTCGTGGTTATATGTTGGCAAATAAGAAATGGGGATTTAATGTCATATGTGGTTTACATAACCATAACTTGTGTGAAAAGTTAGTCGGTCATCCAATTTCGTGTCGCCTCATGCCAAAAGAGAAGGAATGTGTTTAAGACATGACATTGAATTTGATTCAACCGAAAAACATACTTGCAATTTTTAAAAATAAAAGATCTGAAAATATCTCAAATATCAATCAAGTGTACAATATTCAATATCAAAATAACAAGGCGCTGATGGGGAATAGAAGTGAAATGCAACAACTTTTGAAACTTTTGGATGATAACAATGAGGATGTAGTAACCGTTAGAGATATATTTTGGACTCATCCTCATTCCATCAAGTTGTTCAACACGTTTCCTATCGTGCTCATCATTGATTCAACATATAAGATCGACAAAAGTACTTTCTACTTCTTATACATTATTTTGTATGTATCATATAATAAAAAAATGTGAGAAATCAGATTAAATCCTAGATAAGGATGATACAGATAAAGACCGAAGATGAAAGTACGATAAAAACATATGTGATAATGAAAAAGTAATGGATGCATGGAAGTAAATTCTTCTACTAAAAAAATTATATGCTGATTTTGTTAAAAGAAAAAAATTAAATTTAAATTTGATTTTTAAATCATAACCAAATTTAAAACTTGTTAGAAACCGATTTAAAGAGAAGTGTAGTTTTGGTTATTATTATTATTATTATTATTATTTATTTATTTGCAAAAACCAAACCATGCACACCCTAATTGCATGTCTAAAATAGTCATTTCCGTTATCTAGTTTCTTTCTTTGTGTTTGGAACCTTTTTGTACTAAAAAAATGAATATGCTGTTGGTGAAACATAAAAGAAAGTTCTTAGAAAATAGAAAGAAAGCAACGCTACCCTATTCCGTTGGGTGTTGTTCTTTCTTGAAATTCAAACCTCCAAACTTCAATTCAATCTCTCTCTCTCTCTCTGATTCTCAACACAGAAAGCTTCCATGGGTCAAGTTTTTCGGAAGCTCTTTGACACCTTCTTTGGCAACTCTGATATGCGGGTACTTTCTTCTTCTTCTTCTTCTTCTTCTTCTTCTCTACAGACTTTGCTTAGTTAAATTGCTTGATCCTCTTGTTTGTGACAGGTTGTGATGCTTGGTCTTGATGCTGCTGGAAAAACTACTATACTCTACAAACTTCACATTGGAGAAGTTTTATCTACTGTTCCCACTATTGGTCAGTGTTTTTTGTTTTTTATTTTATATCTTAGAACCCTAATCCCCTTGTTAAGAATGTTGTTTTCTTAGGTGGGTTTATGTGTTGTTTTTCTATGCTTATAAATTTTATTTGGCTTTCAGGTTTCAATGTCGAGAAAGTTCAGTATAAGAATGTTGTTTTTACGGTTTGGGATGTTGGAGGACAAGAGAAATTAAGGCCACTTTGGAGACATTATTTTAACAACACCGATGGTCTGGTAAGAATCAATATCCTTGCTTTTGTGTCTCTTTCTTAGTCAAAATTGAAATTCTGATATGTTGGAGGTTTTGTGAAATTTTCCGTCTTTCATCCTCGCTAATATGTCCAATTGATAGTAAGGTTGATATTATATAAAGATGTGTGCATTTATGCAGATTTATGTTATTGATAGCCTCGATCGTGAGAGAATAGGTCAAGCAAAGCTGGAGTTTCAGGTTGTAGTGTAAAATTTCACTATTCGCATTATATTATATGTGATCCTAAGATGCTGAGTGTATTATCTTAAACAAACTCTAATTTGATTCATTGATTATGTGCAGGCAATCATAAATGACCCTTTTATGCTTAATAGTGTCATATTGGTGTTTGCAAACAAACAGGACCTGGTAAGTCATTGTTACTATTTTTCATTTCTATTCTTTCTACTGCATGAGCTGACATTGTAGTTATCTGCGACCGTTCGTACTGCTGTTTTTTTCGTATGCATTAAGTAATCATTAATATTCTATAATACTAGCCGGCATTTTGTTTTTTTGTTAAAAATACTCTCCTAGAATTTAAGTTTTGGTTCGTGCTCAAGTCTGATCATAACTATTTTCTATTTTTTTTTCCATCTTTTGAAGAGAGGAGCGATGACGCCAATGGAAGTATGTGAAGGACTAGGTCTCTTTGATCTAAAGAATAGGAAATGGCACATACAAGGCACCTGTGCCCTCAAGGGAGATGGCCTTTACGAGGGCTTGGACTGGTTGGCTTCAACTCTGAAGGCGATAAAAGCTGAAGGAACCTCATCCTTCTAATTGTCAAGGTTTGAACTATACTTTCTTTAGTTCACATTTTTGTGTATCATTTCATGACGTCATGTGAATTATTGTATATTGCAGGTATTTTGGTCTGCGTCATTGATGAAAGAATGTGTAGAGTTTAGCTAGTTTCATTCAAGAATGTTGTAGAGTGCAGGAAAAGTTTTAATATAAACCCAGGTTATGTAAATATACTAGACCACAACACTTCCAATCATGATATCATGATATATAGACAAAATGAAGTTGGAATTTGTGTATCTAGTATTGGAAATATAGTGGGTTAGTTATTAGTTGGTGTTTGTTATTAGTTAGTTAATTGTACTTAACTGTATCATTTGTAATATTTTCATCATCATTAATACACAAATGTTTCAAGCTTTTTTTTCTACCTTTTCCATGGATGCTATGTTTCATAACATGATATAAGAGCAAATTTGGTATCCAGCTTAAGGAAAAATTTCTGCTGCATTTTCTCAAGAAAATCCAATTTTCTCACCTCTAAGTCTCAATTACTCATCGTTCTCTTTTTCTTTGATCCCTATTAAACCAAAATTGATCCCTATTCTTCGATTCTTGCTCTTCGATTTTGCAGTTGGAAGTTCTTATTTTATTCTCCAACATGATTTCTATATTCTGTCTTTGGTGGTTAAGTGTAGATGATTCAGAAGAAGATTCTCCGCTTGAGGATCCTGGCTTATGTGTTGTTGTCTTTGATCGGTTGCATCTCAAAGATTAGAATGGTTAAGGGCTTGTCATCCTGGCTTATTGAAAGTCTCGGAGTTGGAAAACTATTGTTACTGCTACAATGATTGGAAGATAGATCCAAGTCCTTCCTTCATTGCATTTAGGTTCAAATGGAGATTGCTAATACTGATTGCTTTTGTTCATTGATTGTGGATCTCGTTTTAGCCTAGTGACTCATGTTTGCTTATGTTAATCTGTAACTGTGAAGATTGGAGAACATAGTTGAGCTCTGTGATATGTTTCATTAGCTCTTGTTGTAGCTGTTGTTGCGTATGAAGAAGAAAAAAGGCTACCGATGCAATTTTGGAAGATGCTGCTGTTGTGATTCGCTAGTATTGTTTCATTAATTTTTAATGCATTTGTTGCTATTGTTGACTTGCGTCAAGCGCTGACATTTTTTATTTGCTTCTTTGTTGCTTCCATGACAATTAGCTTTGTTAGCCAGATGTTAACTTCTGTCCGTGGGCACAATGGTGCTTCTACTTTGAAGTTTTTAAAATGTTGTGAGAGTCTAGATTGATTCTTCATGTTCCAAATTGCGTAAGACTCAACTATATGTACAGGTGCACTTAACAATCTGGTTTGTAATTCTGACAGATTGATGGAGACTATTCCACTCTGTATTCCTCTTATTTTTATTGAAATGAAGTAGTTTGATATCGTGGTAAAAATAAGCTAGCAAGTTGAAACTAGCCTGTTGGAGAGAAAACAGGAGCTAAATAAGTTATTTTATGTGGTAAAAGGAATTAAGAAAAGGGAACAAGGTTGAAACTAATTCCAACAACCAAAACTATTGAACTGAAATTGGTTCTGGAATTTTATCTTAACCAAACATGTCATGTTGACTTGGCTGGGAAATAAATAAAGTGTGTAATATTTTGAACAAGTCAATGGTTGGACCATGTGATTTCGGTAATATATTATTAGGATCATCCTTCTTAGTAGGAAGCAATTATTAAAGAAAGTAGGAAGCTACACCATCAGTTCCAATTGGATCACCCTCTGTATGTTTTTCATTTTTTTCTGTCTCCGATTTCATGATTCATTCAATTTGTAGTATTTTACATATTTATTTATTCAATCGAAAGTTCTATGGATTTTTATTGTTTCGTTTGAGTTTTGATTATGTTTGTTTTGTTGCAGCATCGTCCTTCTAGCGCTTTCAATTCTCCTTTCTGGACTACGAACTCCAGTGCTCCTGTTTGGAATAATAACTTCTTCCCTAACCGTTGGATCTAGAGGTATTTAATTGATTAATTTATCTAACTTTTTAAAATCGCTTTTCTTTTAATCTTGTTGAAATTTGTTAACTATGTTATGAGGAAATTGCTTTTTATTATAATTTGATTTCTTGCCAGTATAGTAGAATCACCGTAATTAATATGATTTCATGAATAAGCTGCATCAATATATAATATATATAAACTTTGCATAAGCCTTTTTTTGTTGTTGTGATATTATGAGCAGTTTATGAAAATAAGCTATAATCCAGTTATGAAATATCATAATCTTATTTTGTATGCTCTTACAAAAACTTTAGAAGTATCTATATCATAAGAAATCAAAGTCCAAACTTCATCCCCCTCTTTGTCTGTTTCCGATTCTTGGCACAAATTGCAAATTCCTGAGTGGTTGATTGCAGGTACAGATACAGACATGGGTCAAGCTTTTCGGAAGCTCTTTGACACCTTGTTTGGAAACTCTCAGATACGGGTATCAATCAAATATCAACTGCTTTTTCTATGAAATTTGTTTGTTTTCTTGATTGCTTACTTACTATATTGATCTGCTTCCAACTGATTACAGGTTCTGATGGTTGGTCTTGACAACGCTGGCAAAACAACTATACTCTATAAGCTTCAAATTGGAAAAGTTGTAACTACTATTCCTACTGTTGGTGGGTCTTGTTTTATAATTATCTTCATAATTAACTCTGATTTTTTATTTAGTTTTTAAAAATACTTTCTTGATTTGCCTTGCAGGTTTCAATGTGGAGAAAGTCGAGTATAAGAATGTTGATTTTACAGTTTGGGATACTGGAGGCCAAGGACTACATAAATTAAGGCCAATTTGGAAACACTATTTCAACAACAATGATTGTCTGGTAAGAATCAATTTCCTTGTTTTTATATCTCTTTTCTCATTGAAAAGAACCTTCGCGCTATACTGGCTGTTTCCTTCACATGTGTTATTTTGCGTCTTTATGCAGATTTATGTTGTTGATAGCCTGGATCGTGAGAGAATCGATCACGCAAAGGAAGAATTTCAGGTTACAAAATCAAATTTTAGTAAAGTATTTGATCATGTGTGTGTGTGATTGTTGATAACAGAATTGATTCATGGATTACTTGCAGATAACCATAAATGAGCCTTCGATGCTTAATATTATCATATTGGTGTTTGCAAACAAACAGGATCTGGTAAATCTTTGTTTTTTTTATTTCTGATATTTGTTTTGTAGTTTTGCTCTGTGCTTAAGTCATGGCCATGATTATAAAAAATTTCTTGTTTTTTTTCAGAAAGGAGCGATGACGCTGACGGAAGTATGTGAAGGACTAGGTCTGTTTGAAGTAAGGAATAGAAAATGGCACATACAAGGAACTTGTGGCCTTAACGGAGATGGCCTTTTTGAAGGCTTAGACTGGTTGGCTTCAACTCTGAAGGAGAAAAAGGCTGCTGAATAATACTCTACAATATAAACCTCATCTTTTCAATGGTTCGTTTTCATTCAAGAATGCAGTAGAAAGTAGAATGTAGGAAACTTTTACTTTTCAATGGTTCATTTTCATTCAAGAATGCAGTAGAATGTAGGAAACTTTTACTGCAATCGACTTTGCAATTGTGTGCAGAGTCTTTTTAAACAAGAGAACTGTCCTCTATGTGATAAACATGTCAACTGAAAAGGGAATTGTCTAATGTAATTCATTAATACTAAAGATATGATAAGAGAAAAGAGAAAAGACTTCTTTAGTATCTCAAAAGGTATTCACAATAAATTGAATTGATCAAGATTAGAAGACATGGAAAATAACAAAAATTGAAATTGCTAATAATTTGACTCCAAACACATCTAACAAAATAACACAGGATTCCCTTACCCTAGCAACATGTCCTTGCAAGTCGTTAATCTTTTTAACCACAAGTCAAACTCTCTAAAATTGAAAGTGAGCATTATAAACAAAAATAATGTTTTGTTTTAGATTCTATATCTAACTATTGTCAAAACTTTGAATCATTCGAAAATGCGAGTGAGGGCGGGCTAGAGCGGAAGATACGAAATTCTCCAAATCAACAAAGGTACTGCAAATCTTTTTTCTCTTCGTTCGATTTCACTTCATGATTGTTGTTGCAATCTGTTTCATCTTTATTTAAATAACCCTGAGCTTTTACCGTTTCAGACTATTGTTTTTCTATTGAGAATTGGTTATTAATATAATTATATGCTTTATTATTCAATTCAAGCTCTTCTTTGTTTTTGTGATTCCACGAACTACGAGTGCTTTGACTTTCTCATTACACGACGAGAATACGTAGGCATAAGACTTCGAATCCTTGGCGAGCACAATCCTAATTATTCCTTCTTCCGCTTTATGACACAATTCATATCTTTCATGAACCATTATCTACCTTCAATCATTGAATCATTCACTTCATGTAATATACTATATCTTTGAGTCAAATACATTATCTCTTTGAGCTCTATCTTGTGTCAGCTTGTGAATCAAGAGTTGTTTGTGCTATGAAACCAAACACTTAATTCCTTGTTTTTGATTATGGCAATACAATGGGTATGTCTAATTTCCTCCACGTCTTAGTTTGTACCAGTTTTACTCCAGGGTTCATATTTCAACCCTTTTTGGAGTTCAAATCATATTATCCTTTGGTTTAGACCATACATGTATCACAACTTCTTTTCACCTTCCACCATTAGTTCTAAGAACTACGAAGCTCTAAATTCTTTATTGCACTATAAGGATACGTATGCATGAGGGCCTTAATCCTCATCGAGCACTCTATCTATTCCATTCATTTCTCTTATTCTTTCGCGAGTAACCTTAGATATAACATCCATTCGAGCACGATCAAAACGGTTCGCGTTGAGAGTACAATGGATGTGATGGGTGCTAATACATTCCCCTTGCATAACCGGCTTTCTTACCCAAATTTCTCTTCCTCGGGGTTTTATTAATGTTTTCCCTTTCCTTCGGGAATAAATAAAATTCGATGACGACTCTATTGTATGTTTGAGCGTACGATGCGTTCGAGTATATTTCCGTTAGCTTCACACATGATATTATTATGGAAGTTAATGTAAAGCTTCAGAAAGATGATGAATAACTCCTACAAGACCAATTTTTAACAAATTTTTATAGGAAGTCTTATCTACCTAACTATCACAATAACTGATATCTCATTTTTTATTCACATAATTAATAAATTTATGCAAAACCTAAACACGGGTATCTTTCTGCAATACAATGAATCATTAGATATGTACTAACCATTTTCAGACGAGATATTTTCTTTCCCACATGTGCATTAATATACCTTTAAGCATACATTGATGTTGATTGAGAAGTATATTATTGGTTGGTGTATGATGTTAGGAGTTGTCTTTATCTTATGGAAATACAAGAAACAAGAATCAATTTCAATATATTCTATTGAAGTAAAATATTGATCCATGTATGCAACATTCTGAGATTATTTGGTTACATGTCTTCTTTAAGAACTTGATTATTCAGAAACACAATAAACTTCGTTGCGCGCTGATAACCCAAGTGTTATACAAATTGCAACAAATCATATGTCCCATAAAAAAGGAAGCATAAAGAAATATATTGTCATTAAATCATAAAAGCATAAGAAATATATTGTTATATAATGTCATGATTTTCTAATCAGCGAATTGAGGCTTCTAAACTTAGTAACATTAATTTGTGAGAATGCGTAGAATTGAATAACAAAACATTATTAATTAATGCAAATTTATTGGCATTTAAACTAATAAATTTATATATGTATTTAATTGTCATTTAAACATGAAGGTTATACATTATTGTACATTATTATGTAACTATGTGCTGATTAAATAGTTTAGATGTGTATACAAATTTCTATAACACTATAAAAAGGAGAAGAGTGTAACATAAGAGAACACAAATTTTCATCCTAAATTCTAAGTGGTTACAAATTTACACAACTTTAATTAAAATTTTGTTCAATCATATACTTAATAATAATAATTAAAATTAAAATTTATATGACATTTAACATAAATGAACAGTATATAGAATTAAGAGTTAATATTTATTTTGCTCCTTACTATTCGAGCGATTTTTGAAAACCTCTATAAAATGTTTTTATTTTTATTTTTTTCTATCTTATGAAGATTCTTTTGTTTTGTCCCTCAAATAATTCAGTCATGAAAAATAATGATGTGACATTCATTTATAAATTTGTTTTATTTTTTTATTTTTTTAAATGTGACGTGGACTACTTAGTTGACATTTTTCTTTAATTATTATTTTTTAAAATATTATACTGGCTTTTTATTTTCTTCTTACTTATTTTCAAGTATTAATATTTTAATTAAACAAAAACAAGTAAAATTTTGCAAACTAACTCCCCTTGCTATATAAAACACACTTCTTAACATTAGGCCATAGTACATTAATGACGTATATTCTCAACATTAACATAGTTATATAAAGAGAATCAACATGAAGAAATGGAGAGAGAGAAACAATGTCAAAGAAAATAATACATCAAAATGGTTATATACGTGAAGAAGTGGAGAGAAATAATATGAAAAATAAAAGTATATATAATTATAGAAGAGAGTTCTATGCGTTAATGGGTTAGTGGAATAATAATTATTAAAATATAAATTAAAAAATTAGTTTTTGAATTATCAATAGGTGTTTTATCTATAACAATATATAAAGGCAATATTTTTTTTGGGTGTAACCTATTTTTCTATCATTTTTATCCTATTTTATTATGTAATATACCTAATAATTTTCAATAAAACCATTATTATTAAGTTTCACATAACTTTTTACTAATAACTTCCATATACTATATTTTTTAAAAATTATATTTAAATAAAAAATATCACTTATATTTTTAATGATATGCATTAAAAAAATTGGACAGACGGACATATTACAATAGAATTAGTCGTAGATGTTAACTTCAAACTTTTTTAATCAATAGTGGAAGGTTTGCTAATTTTATATATGTTTAGATTTAATAAAAATGAGATTTCAACATGTTCTATGTATTAAGTGATGGAGATAGTTTATTTTTATATTTAATAAAAAAGATTAATTATTATGCATCGTTAATATAAAAAAAATTACATTGTTAATGCATCACAATCAACCATTTATATTACTTTTTAATCGGTTAAAATAAAAATCAAGTATTTTAAATAAATCAATGATTGTGATTAATTGACCGTGTAAAAATTTTTTACACCGTCAACGTATATCAATTAAATTCTTAATAAAATTAAAAAATACCAATATGTGTTGTATGTATTAAATAATAGAATTAGTTTATTTTTATATTTAATGAAAATGGAAACTACCGATACGCGTTCTATGTATTAAATAATGAAATTAGTTAGATTCTTAACACCAACCGTTTAATAAGTGGCGGAAGGTTTGCAATACATGTAGGGGTATTTTCTAACCATTTTTAATTAATTATTAATTATTATTGATTTTGAATTTCCAATACATGTTCTATGAAATTAGTGAGATATATGTAACTTTTTAAGTCATTTTTCAATCAATTAATTTATTTAATTTAGTGTGAGTTAGGAAATTTTATAAATAAAAAAGTTTAAAAAATAATGTTTAATAAAAAAAAGAAGTGGTTAATAGTGGTTACATAAAATATATAGTTAAATTAATTAGTAATAATAAAATAATTATTATATGGGAGATAATGATTAAAAATTATTTTAATATGGAAAATTAATACATTGAGTGGGTTTGTTTTAAGATTTTCATGTTTGATTCAATTTTTAAAAAAATATTTTAAGATTTAAAATTATTGTCATGGAAATGCAACATTCTCATGTTTGATTCAATTTTTAAAAAATTATTCCAAGACATATTTTATTCCGAGGACCTTTATTTATATACGGTTCTTCTGTTTTTATTCCAATGTTTAAAGGATGAGAATCCAACATTCCAATTGAAATAAAGTTCAACTAACTACAACTCTTCATTATTAAAAAAAAATCCACCAAAATCTATGGAGAAATTCAACCAATCTTGATGAACAAGATTGTTATCACCCACACAATGGCAATAAAAGAAAAGAACAATAGAGAAAGAAAGGGTGTAAAGAACGATGAAGGAGAAGAGTAATAAAATTCTGCAGAGTTTCTCTCTGCCCACAAACTGTGGAAAACTTTTTATTCACTTTGCAACTGCAAAATAATGTGAATTACAATGTTATGAATACTCTATTCACTTCATTACAAGAATAAGAGTTACTCCATTTATTTATAGATTTAGGTTAACTGGACCTCAAGACAAAGCCCAAAACTATAAAAGCCCAAAACTATAAAAGCCCAAAATAACTAACACTACTAAAATAGGCCTAAGTCGAAATCATGTATGAAGCAACCTGCTTCGACACTTCGAATCATTAACACGACTCAACACACTAGGTGGTTCGACACTTCCTTGCTTCTGTCGAGCAACATGCTTCGACATAAGAAAATATAATTCAATACACTATCTAATTCATTGTGTCTAAGTTATCTATATTCATCATAGCTCTTAGTCTTATGAACACTTCGACATGCACTCTCTTGGTCATGATGTCTGCAATCTGATTCTCAATTCTACAGTGTTACACATTCATCTTCACATCTACTACATGCTCTCGGAGATAATGGAACCTTATTTCAATGTGCTTGTTTCGACCATGTGCTATCGGATTCTTCGCCAGATTGATAGCTGACATGATGTCGATCTTCATGGTAATTGCTCCATGACTCTTCGTTGTTATCTCTCCGACCAGATTCACCATCCATGTTGCTTGACATGTACAAAGAGAAGTATCTATGTATTCTGCTTCGCACGATGATAATGCCATTACTGGCTCTTTTCTCGAGCTCCAAGCAACTGGTGTACCACCTAGCACAAACACATAGCCAACTGTGGATTTTTTATCCTCAGCATCACTACACCAACTTGAGTCGGTGTATCCCACTAATTTGCATTATTTTCCTTCATCAGCTGCAGGAAACAAAATGACATAGTCGAGAGTTCCTTTCAGATACCTTAGTATCCTCTCCGTCGCTGCTAGATGTGATACCTTTGGCTTCTGCATGAACCTACTCACCATACCTACATTGTATGTTAAGTCAGGCCTTGTGTGATAAAGATATTGAAGTGACCCAATAAGTCTTCTATATTGGGATGGATCGACATCATTTTCATTTGAATCTTTCGACAGTTGTAATCTAGGCTCAGTTGGAGTCGAAGTTAGGTTGCAATTTTTAATCTCTTGAGTATTTCTCCTGCATACCTTCTTTGGTGCATCATCAAACATCTACCACTCTTGTAGAATTCGATGCCAAGGAAGTATACCCAAATCTGACATTTCGAATTCCTTGTTGAGATCATCTTTGAAGTCTTTGATCCCCTTCTTGCAGCTACCTATTATCAACATGTCATCGACATAGAGGCATAGTATAAGCAATTCACTCTTGCTTCTTCTTACATATACTCCATGTTTAAATTTTTACTTTACAAATTCCTTCTCCCTTAGAAAGCCATTTATCTTCTTGTTCCAAGCTCTTGGAGCTTGTTTAAGTCCGTACAAGGCTTTATGCAACCTATACACTTTTCTTTCTTCGCCATGTTTCACAAACCTAGCTGGTTCTGCAACATAAACTTCTTCTTCTAAGGGTCCATTAAGGAATTCACATTTCACATCCATCTGACACATCTTCCATTTGTTCATGTTTTCTATACCAACAACCAATCTGATTGTTTCGTGATCCGCTATCGCACACGGGTCAAAAACGAGTAATAAAATATAGTAAACGGGAAGCGACACCTCGAGTATCGTATCGCCAGGATTCTTATATTATTCTT